>NC_137811.1:73714964-73802464 GCF_963921795.1 Nannobrachium achirus | reverse complement strand
AACCTTTGATCCTACAGTATGTGAATATTATTTGATATACTACATTTAATAAATACCCTTTGTTTTTCAAAATGTTCTTTTCATAGGATCAAAGGTTGTATGGTCATGATTCACTGCCATCCTGGATGGCTTGACATAATTGTTATAAATATTTTTGTAAAAGTCTATGGGGAAAATGAATGGGAGATTTTAAGTGGCACCAGTAAACCACTTCCGCTGCGATGCTCTATTATATCACTGTCAGACATATTCTTAAGCAGGGGTTTTCAACAGGGGGTCCGGGACCCCTAGGGGGTTACTACAGGGGGCCCTCCAAATCTTCCAATCCTTTTTATATTAACAACTTGAACCCTAGTGTCCAACGCCTCGTGTTGTGAGGTGTTGTGAGCTTGTAGATCGTCTATTTTCGGCAAAGAGGTTTTGTGTAGAGGGGGAAAAAGTAAGTAGAGTCAGTGAAAGGTCAAGTTTATTAAGTGTTGACGGTTCAAGTGGTTAAATATCTGAAAACACAAATTGACATGAATCCAAATGATTGTGCTGTCAAACAATGAAACTATATGGAATCTATGAAGCAGTTCATAGATTCCATATAGTTTCATTGTTTGACAGCACAATCATTTGGATCTCTCTCTCTCAACTAAGGGATCCTTGGCCTGAAAACGTTGAAGACCCCTGCTCTAAAGAAAACCTGGGACTGACATTCAGTATGCCCCGGACAAGGTCAAGGCTTTGGTTGATTGATTGATTGAAGACTTTCTTAGAAGTTTGCATAGGAAAAGGTACAGTTTCATGCCAGTACAGTTCACTGGTACAAGGTCAACAAAAAGGATAAGCTCATGAAAGCCACTTGTTTACATTGAGATTTTTTTTTTTTAACTTTTTTTATAACATTGAATGACAGACAGATAGAACACAGTACTATGCAAAAGATATCATCAGAAAAACTGTTGTAGAAAATCCAAATGCAAAATAAATTGTATTTACAATAGAAAGTCAGGGGAGGGTAAGGTTAGGCTAGGTTTATTATTACCAGTTTTGAGTGGCAACCCCCTGTAAGTGGTTTTTCAGAGCGGTTTTATAGGGATTTTGCACTCCTTTAAGGCCTTCGGTAGGGCATTCCACATGTTAGTGGTATAGCAGGAGTACGAATTTGACCCTTTGAGCTGAATCTGGGTTGAACATGATCTGGGAGCTGCCTCTGGTGTTGTAATTGTGGACATCCTTGACATTTTGGAAGTATTTAGTCAGGTACATGGGTATCTTAGTGGTGTAGTGTATCTTGTACACCAGTAGTTAGTCAGCTACATGGGTATCTTAGTGGTGTAGTGTATCTTGTACACCAGTAGTTAGGCAGCTACATGGGTATCTTAGTGGTGTAGTGTATCTTGTACACCAGTAGTTAGTCAGCTACATGGGTATCTTAGTGGTGTAGTGTATCTTGTACACCAGTAGTTAGTCAGCTACATGGGTATCTTAGTGGTGTAGTGTATCTTGTACACCAGGCCCATTGCAAGATGCTGTAATCTGTCATCTACTCTGAGCCACCCCACGCTTGAAAGGTGAATAGCGGTGAGGTGAGTCCGAAAAGGAAGGTTAAGCAGGACCCTAATTAAGTTTGTTTTGGGCAGTTTGGAGCCATGATTTAGGGCCTTTTGGGTGTTGTTATACCATAAGTGGACTCCATGGGGCTGAAGGAGTGCACTCGCTAGAGGTTTTTGGGACGATCCTCTGTAAGAAACGAGTTTGTTGGTTGATTGTTTTGATTACCTTTAATACCTTAGTAGTTATATTTTCACTGGAAAGATTAGCCTCAAGGATGCAACCCAAGTAGTTTTTTTTTTTCTTCTTCGTGTTATTACATTGTCACCCACTTTGACTGTGAAGTTATCAACCTTGCTAAGGTTATGATTTGATCCGTACATGGACACACGTGTCATATTGATGAGCCCTGAGTGAAACCAATAGATCATACTGTACTATAGTCTCTAGGCCAGGGTTCCCCAATTAGTTTTCCCCAAGGGCCGAATTATGTCTAGGGTACCAAGCCGAGGGCCACAACATTGAATCATGTCTAGGGTACCAAGCCGAGGGCCACAGCATTGAATCATGTCTAGGGTACCAAGCCGAGGGCCACAACATTGAATCATGTCTAGGGTACCAAGCCGAGGGCCACAGCATTGAATCATGTCTAGGGTACCAAGCCGAGGGCCACAGCATTGAATCATGTCTAGGGTACCAAGCCGAGGGCCACAACATTGAATCATGTCTAAGGTACCAAGCCGAGGGCCACAACATTGAATCATGTCTAGGGTACCAAGCCGAGGGCCACAACATTGCAGGGGGCGACGATATAGCGTTCCCACTACTCCAGCGACAGTTTTCGTCGTTGTCGGGTGAAAATCTTGTATGTCCAAAACCGTTTGTTTTGAATTTATCATCTTAAAAAATATTTGAACTAGTGAAAACAGCAGATCTACAAGCACACAACGCCTCGCGGTGCGAGGCGTTGTGTGCTTGTAGATCTGCTGTTTTCACTACTTTTGTGCGACGGCCTAGTATGATTTGTGAAAGAACGTACACATTTGGAGATACGAGATTTCCACGCGACAACGACAATATACTAGTGTTGTTGCTGCTCTTATACCACCATTATTACTGGGGTTGGTGTGGGCCAGACAGTAGCCCCCCGCAGGCCGCGAATGGCCCGCGGGCCGCCTATTGGGGAACCCTGCTCTAGGCTGCTGGCAATACTGTTGGTTCAAACCTGAGACATTTAGCCTTTTTCACATCTCCTGTGTTGAACCACAACACCTTTACTTTAACACTAATCTACAAGGATGCAACCTGACACGAAACCCACAGAATACATGTATCTGATTGATTGATTGATTGATTGATTGATATATTGATTGATTGAATACTACTATTACAGTTGAATACTAAACTATTAACAGCGGTGCTAAAAGGATAACACAAAAAGCCCAGAGGGCTTGTTTGCATTGTGGTCCTGTGTATTCAATTCATCAAGACACATAAAGACATACAATAGATGAAGGGTTAAAGACATACAATAGATCAGGGGTTCCCAAACCTCTTTGCCTCAGGGCACCCCTATAAATATTGTTTTCATCCGAGACACCCCTACATTATTCATAACCTTCACTCCCAGCACCTTATATTTATGGTATATTTACTTTTACCTTTAGTATAACAGTATGATCTAACTATTTTCTAACACAAATATTAAACATTTTGTTATTAATTAATATAAGATGATGACAACATCTGAATGAATGTGTGTTTTATTGAGTAAATCACATGACTTGGCACCAGCGCTGCATTAGATAACTTCTTCAGGCAAAGTTGTCATACATGGTTCGGGGCTCGTAGCATAAATTCCAAATATTATCACATTGTCTCGCGGCAGCCCTGGACGCTGCCGTCACGGCACCCCAGGGTGCCTGCATGGCCAGGGTGCCTGCATGGGCACCCGCTGTGAAAACCCTTTCTATATTCTATAGAAACAAGAGATCATGAATAGTAAGAGCACTAACAGCAGTTGCAGACACACAGTGGGAGGCAGTGTTGTTTTTTGACAACAAATTTTGGTTTAGTTTTAGTCATAGTCTTTTGAATAAAATGTATTTTAGTTTTAGTCTAATTTTAGTCGACTAAATATCATAAGATTTTAGTAGACTAAATCTACAGTTGATTTAGTCAAATAAAATGTATTTTGGCAGGCCTTGATGGCATGGCAATGGCTGATTTTACACTTGGTTGCGTGCTGCGATGCGTTGTGAGCTTGTAGATCGGCTATTTTCAGCACGCAACACCTGAGAGCAACCAAACATATAATGACTCTCTTCTCCACTAGTCCCTCCTTAAGGTTTTAGTCTAGTTTTTATTTTGCTGACGAAATTGTCAATGTATTTAGTCATCGCTGCATAGTTTTTATTTCGTTTTCATTTCGTTTTCGCCAGTGAAAAAAAACACAGTCGACAAATATTTTTCTTCATAGTTTTAGTCGAGGAAATCAACACTGGTGGGAGGTGATTTCTTTTGGCAGATAGAAGACCTGTCCAGCTCCAGATGCAAACTGCAGACAAGTTGTCTTTCATGGTGGTTTTGAAGGAGAGCAGGGAGCAGTGGCGTCAGTTCAGCAAAAGCTAGTTTATGGCAAAGTTGGGAGTCCTCATGGAGTAGAGGCATTACATTTTGGATAACACGGTTCTATTCATGGGTTGCATTTGTAGTCCTACACCAGCCATTTTGAGGACCAACACAGGTGTTTTGATTAACGTAGAACATTGGTTCTATGCCAATCAGACAACGCCTCGCAGCATTGTAGATCGGCTATTTTCACAATGTCTGAAAAATGTCTTTTACACAGGTATCTACGCTTTCTTGGGCTGGATATGGCAGCCTGGAATGGTTGTTCAAGTGCAGCTAAACTTGGCATGTTAGTAAACGTGCCACAATTAACAATAATGCATTGCACCTGCAGTGCAGCTGACCTGCGGAACCTGGGAATTTTCCATTTTGTCAAGATGGGGAGAATACAAGTGTGGAGAATAGAATTATAATACTGCTGAGTGAGGCAGACGCACACAAGAGCAGCTCCTGAGCATTTTACTTTTTATACATGTTTTAACTATCCACACCATCAGCAAACACATTTTATCTCCAGCAACACTGCTGTAGCAAAGTATCGTCTAATCTAAACTTTGCTTATATGCCTGGAGGACAGAACAAGCCAGACGCTAAAAAAAAAACGCCATGACAACGCAGCAAACGCAGTGACCATAGCGGACCTGGTATCTGAATTTGAGAAGAACAGAGCAGCAATCTCAGCCGAAATAAAATCATCACTCTCTCCAATCCAAAAAACTTTAAACGCTGTTCGAACCAAAGTGGATGATATTGGTACGCGCCTGGCTGCAACTGAAACGACCCTAACTGATCACAGCGGCCGGCTAGACAACATTGAAGCACAGATGAAACTCCTCCAAGTGGAAAACGACTACCTGAAAAACAAGGCAGAAAGCCAACAAATGGCCTATCATCGCTACAACGTCAGAGTGATTGGTTTGGACGAGAACTGCGGCGAGGGACGCTCGCCGACAGAATTCATGTCCACGCTTCTTGCCGAGATACTACAAGATGATTCACTCGCAATATCTGCACCATTGGAACTGGAGGCCGCATACCGCATGCCGAAAGCAAAACCGGCTTCTGGTGAGCGACCTCGCCCCATTATTGTTCGCTTTCTACACTACAAACAGAGGGAGCAGGTGCTTGGCATAGCAAAGAAGCGGGGCCAACTGACTTATCAGGGGAAGAACATATTTATTTTCCCAGATAGGTACCTTAGCAAGGAGGATGCTAAGAAGCGTGCTAGCTTCTCTGCAATAAAGTCCAAGCTTTTTGAGAAAGGCGTTAAATTCACCCTCCGCCACCCTGCAGTCCTATCTGTTTCATTGGAAGGTGTGGAAAACAAATTCCATACTGCAGAAGATGCTGAGAAGTTCTACGCAGAACATGTGCTAAAGAAATGACTCTAGTCTAATAACTGAGGCCCTTAGGGATCCTCGTTTTGGTTGTCTGAACTATTAGGAATAGGCCCAATAGTTAGGCTACAATGTGTTGCTTAGTTAGAATTTAATTATTTTCTTTTGTCCTGTTTTGGTCGTTTAAGTTAAGGTTTTGTTTATTTAGAATTTAATATTATTTTTGTTCTGTTCTGTTTGTTTAAATTATTGTTAGTTTAATTTAAGTATTTCTTCCCTTTTCTTCTTTTTTTTACATCTAAAACTACTCCATTTAGTTTTCGTTATTTTTCTCTTTTTTTGGTTGTTTAAGTTAATTTTTCGTTTATTTAGAATTATTATTTTGTTTTGTAATGTTTGTTTAATTAGTGTTATAGTTTGATTGACGTATTTTTTCCCCCTTTTTTCCTACAATTACTTTTAGTTAGTTTTTGTTAATATTTTCTTCATTTATTTTTATTCTTTTTTTGTCTTTTTTTTCCCCTTTATCCTCTTACATTTCCCTGGATAACGAAACGAACAATTAACTAGGATCGGACGATTGGCTTTTTGGAATAAGGATCGGAGCCCGATTCAAATCCTCAGATCAAAAAGATTTGATCTGTGACTTTAATTACTGGATTATGGACCTCCATCTTGTCAAGGCCTCCGTCGGAAAACTGACCACTGACTCAGAGGATTAATAATCACCACGACTTCAAACTCCGTTCCTTAACACACTGCCGGTGCTCATCTGACAGTTTGATGGTCTCTCTTTTAATTAACTGAAGAATTATAATACCTTGTTAAAGTGACCATTTTGTTAAATTTTGCATTTGTAGTTATTTTACTGTAATTTAACAACACAATAACCAGCTTAGACAGATAGACAAAGAGACATTCATGGATTTATATTTAAAAGTAACTTTTATTTTCCCCCCTCTGGACCCAGGGTATGGCAGCTGCATACCCCTGCCATACCCAATTGACGCCCCTGGCAGGGAGTCACACTTTTTGATGATTGCCACCTCCGATCCGTGTCGGTGTGGCTGATCATCCTGTCGGGGTTTTATTTCTCGATAATGACAGCTGACCCAGATGTTATTACCTGGCTTACATTAAAAATAAATACAAAATAAAAAAACAACTTCATTGTATGTTTTCTTTACATTTGAAAACTTCGGTTTTCATTGTGATGAATAAGGCTTTAATTTGAGTCTCCTCAAATTATTGGCTTGGGGATGCGACAAAAACTAAATAAATATCCATGCATTCAAGTCTCCATAAGGGTGAGTGATCCATAGGAAAATGTGTGTGTATGTGCAGGGAGGGGAGATGTTGATGTTAACGTGTGTGTGTGTGTGTGTGTGTGTGTGTGTGCGTGTGTGCGTGTGCGTGTGCGTGTGTGTGCGTGTGCGTGTGTGTGTGTGCGTGTGTGTGCGTTTGCGTGTGTGTGCGTGTGCGTGTATGTGCGTGCGCGTGCTTGCGTGTGTGTGCGTGTGTGCGCAGGTGATGGCGTGCGCTGAGGTCACCGTGGCGTCTCCAGGGGATGCAGGGATGCTGAAGGACGAGGAGGCGGAGCTTAATGGCAAGGAGGAGGAGCTTAATGGCAAGGAGGCGGAGCCTAATGGCAAGGAGGCGGGGTCTAATGACAATACTCCAGTCGTTCTGCACCTGCAGCCTGTCCTGCACGGGTAACATTATATCATAATTAATTATGTTTTATTAATAATTGTAAATGATTATTATTTAGATGGTAGAGGTAGGATGTGTTTACGCTGTGGATGCAGAATTGCAGTAACATCATAATAATCCCAGGTAAAAATATTTTTTATGACATTTCCTTTCTCCCGTTTAAATCAGCTATTAAAAAATAGCAGACCGCCGCGCTGTGAGCTTGTAGATCTGCTATATTTTGACCCGATTCTATAAATGTCTCCTAAATCCTTCTTCTAAATCAGTGGTTCTTTTGGCCATGGACCCCCATCTCAATATATGTTGTTCCAGGGACCCCCGGAAGCAGAGATTTGAGTTGCAAAATTTGTTTTGAAAAAATATATTCAAAGATTCGCAAACATTTTCACGATTTTTCAAAACTAGCAGATTTACAAGCTATGCTATTTTTCAATAGCTAGAGTATTACATAATTCCACTTCTTAACTCATTTTGTGCCCGCGATTTTCGGTCGCAATGATGTCCAGAGTGCCTCACGCAGGCTCCATCCGCTTGCACTCTCTTATTTTGAAAGCCAGAAGTGCCACAGCGTGATCACTTCCGGTCTGACGTCATCGGGTCGTGCGCCGGAACCGATCATTGTTTACGTGGTGCCATGCTGGATTGCAATGGAGCGTTTATACATGTGTTTTATAAGCGAGCATCTGCCTCCATCTTCGCTTCTAAAGTGTTGTTTTGAGATAATGGACATTAAAGATGAGATCGGCCGTCCACCTCAATGTTATGGGATGACTATTGTGTGCTCGTGGAGCCGTGATGATGACAAATCAGCGCGGATTTTCGTCTCCGGACATCCGGCCATTCTACTCGGTAATGTACTCAACGTTACAGTAATTTATTACTTTTTGCGCGACATCGCGCATTTGGCACTGTAAGTACTCTAGTACTTATTGCGTGACATCACGCAAATGGCACTAGATGAGTTAATGAGTTAATCACTGGAATCCATGTTCTGGGGGGAACATTAGCCCAAAACAGCAGATCTACAAGCTCACAATGTGGCGCGTTGCGGCCCAGCTTTGTGAGATCTGCTGGTTTTGGCTAAAGTACCATGCATAGTAGAACCTAAGGAACGCAGGAATACACAAGAAACGGAGGGGGAGAGTGATGTAATCCAGTTGCTCCGTAGGTCCGTACGGAATTGTCTCTGTCCGTAACCTTACGGACAACACTCAACCCGACGAATTAAAACCGATAAAATCGTACGTACGCTTGAACTACCCGTGGGGAACTTTTGTCAACCGTGGCAGTAGAGAGGAAAATTACTTATGACAGCGGTTCTGAAACAATGTGTCCCAACAAGAAATATAATTTAGCAAGAAACGGGAAAAAAGGAACATCATTGCAACCACTGGTGAAGAGGACGTCTCGACTACTCACAGGCTCAAACGACTTTATTGGCATGAGAAAACATACACACAAACACGCGCGCACACACACTCACACCGACTCTCCTCCAACAGCAAGACGGGTGCAGTGCAGTGCACTGTGTTTTGTTATTATTAGTCCGGGTGGTTAAATCTGTACCCTCGCAGAGTTGCATTTACTCGCAATAACGTTGCCGAAAGACAGCAGCTGCAGAACCAGTCCAGACTGTTACCAAACATCACGTCGGTCGTCGGGTCAAGAAATTCTGTGGTTCTACATATTTTGGCTAAAATGCTTCGGTTTACACGTGTCCATGTGGCGCGCGGCCCCAACAGGAGCAGAATTGGAGCGGAGAGCGGGTCGGCACTTAAATAACGTAGAGAGGAACTATGCATGTCGACGGATCTACCGTACGTACTCTCTCACCCAAAAACATACACAAAATCAAGCATACGTAACTATAAACGGCCCTTAAGAGATTTGGTGTCGACAGGAAAAAAAAGAGTGGTCCAAGTTCAAAGCCAACTCAAGTCTTTAGGGGTTTGAGTGCAGAGACATTGTAACAGCTGCTACTTTTGTTTCAACCTGCATTATTATGATACTGTTTCAAAATAACACACGTGAATATGATGCTTCAACCTTGATTCTGATTCTGATCCTAGATCAAAACCCTTCATATTTAATTCAACTCAGTTATATAATAGAGCAGGAGTCTTCAACAGGGGGTCCTCAGAGTTACTACAGGGGGTCCTCCAAATCTTTGTGTGATAGAAACCTTTTTATCCCACTTTTTAACCCTAACGTCCATATTCTGAGAACTTAAGCCAAAGATAGCAGATCTACAAGCTCACAACGCCTCGCGCTGCGAGGCGCTGTGAGCTTGTAGATCGGCTATTTCCAGCAAAGAGGTTTGGTGTAGAGGGGGAAAAAAGAGCAGACAAAGTACAGAGTGAAAGGTCAAGTTTATTACTCCTAAGTAATGACGGTTCAAGTGGTTACATATCTGAAAACACAAATTGACATGAATCCAAAATACACTGATGATTGTGCTGTCAAACGATGAAACTATAAGGAATCTACAGTATTAACAGGTTGTGGGGGTCCCTGCTTCATCTCTCTCTCAACTAAGGGGTCCTTGGCCTGAAAACGTTGAAGACCCCTGATATAGAGTATAAAACAGAGTCAGACTGGTGTCCATCAATAGTAAAGTAGTTTAAATCACAATTTAAGTCTTGAAGGTTAAGGTTAGGTTAAGTTCATTGAGGCTGCTGTTGTATGGAGAAGAATCTGTTCAACACATGAGAATGATGTGGATTCTGTCGCCCTCTGCAGGATAAAGGATGACATCGCTGACACAGGCACCACTGTGCTGGCCATAGAGACACACCATGGTAAGATAGATAAGAGTCAGCTGCATTCTTTGTTCAATACAAAAGTATGTTAGCATTCAGTGTAATCAACAGCATGCATACATGTGAGTTTGTAGTTCAGCTATTGTTGCTATACTTTTGTGTGACAATGTGTGTAGTGTGTAGACAATTAAGAAGTAGTGCATTAATTTACAAAACAACACGAAATATGGGGATATGTACAAGTTTTCCCTTCTCTGATCTGTGTTGTTGATGGAAGACTCCTTTGGGAGGGTCCGTCCTATAGCTAACCCCAGGGACGGACTGGGACTAAAATTCAGCCCTGGCATCTTGGCCAGACCAGCCCCCACAACCAACGCGCGCGAAGATACTCTACCGGTCGAGGGCGGCACATATAAATACACAAGTGTTTAATACCACAACTTTTACAGACAACAAATGATAACTACACAACTACACAATCCATAGTCTGGGATCACTTCACTTTTCAGGCTTGTAACCGGTCTGGAGCGGAAACCCCAAAACGTCACGTTGTAGTACTCAAAGGACTACAATTTGCCGGAAAGATCAAACCGGATTCAGTTTTAACCCAAAATATTCCCCTGCGCTCAAGGACATACTTTTAGGGCCTACCTAATAAACTCCTTGATGCGGTGTAGTTTTGCTTTTGAAAAATTCGTTTGGTATATGCATCTTTTAGTCCAACTTTTAGCGACTGGCAAGACTACACTAGGCCACTCGAACATTTTAATAGGGATTGGGGAAACAAACGGAGGGAACCAAATCAAAGCGACGCTGCTTCTTCTAGTGGTTTCCGCGCTCTAGGCGGAAACCAAACGGCCTGTTGTGAACGAACACCAGGCTTTTTCTCTGAGAAAGCCTGGTGGGCGAGGTTACACAATCCATAAATTGTATAACATACAGTTCTCACCACCAAACAGCGGAGTATGAACATGATTAGTGCCAAAATGTGTCAGAACTTTGGCTATTTTCTTTTTTTTTACACCAGCCCCCCCAGCCCCCTAGCCTACCAGCCCACCGGGCAAATGTCCTGTATGCCAGATGGCCAGCCCGCCCCTGGCTAACCCTTTACTAATGTATGGCAGATATTTTGTAAAAAAAAATGCTAAATCAGTTCTGTTCAATTTGAAAGTGGACTGGCCAGACACAACAGCTGCATAATTACAGACAGGGCAGGAATTACGTGGAGGCCATGAAGGCCATGGCAGTCGTTGCCCCTCAGTTTGGCCTTGTCAATCACTGTGGCCAATCAGGCCACAGTGGCCTTAATTCCCCAGCTGACTGTACCACTTTCTCCTCTGTCTCTTTCTGGTCAATATGTAGACAGTAGACACCGGTGTCTCTTTCTTGTCGTGTAGACTCCAGTGTCTTTTGTTGAGCTTCTGAAATCTTAACTCCCCCGAGTTTCCATCTTTAAACCAATCCAGTGACTTTTATTGGTGCTGGGCTGAGCATGGATCAGATTGTAAATACCATCATTTATCTATTTCACTGCAGATTAGGTTATCATCCCTAACCTTTAAATTCAACAAATTATTTCAATGGAAAATCTTGTTTTATTTGATGGCCTTCCTGCCCTGGCATTTGGCCTTTGTGCCCTCAAACAATGGACAACCCCAAAGGCCAAGTGGCCTTGCCCCTAAAATGACGAAATTCCAGGCCTGATTGCAGATATCAATTTTGTTGCAATTAGAGCCAATAAGCTGGCTGACACGAGGTGGAGGGTGAGGAGGTGGAGTAATGACTTCCTGGTCTCATAATGTTAGATGCTGATGAGGTGGATGGTGTGGAGGTGGAGTAATGACTTCCTGGTCTCATAATGTTAGATGCTGATGAGGTGGAGGGTGAGGAGGTGGAGTAATGACTTCCTGGTCTCATAATGTTAGATGCTGATGAGGTGGATGGTGTGGAGGTGGAGTAATGACTTCCTGGTCTCATAATGTTAGATGCTGATGAGGTGGATGGTGTGGAGGTGGAGTAATGACTTCCTGGTCTCATAATGCTAGATGCTGGTGAGGTGGAGGGTGAGGAGGTGGAGTACGGCTACAGCAGAGCAGTTCTGCTCCTCAATGTTATCTCCTTTTCTATGTTAATGTTAGACGCTGATGAGGTGGAGGGTGAGGAGGTGGAGTATGTATGTAGGCTATGTGTGTTTATCTCTTGGTCTCATACCGTTAAATATTGGTGAGGTGGATGGTGAGGAGGTGGAGTAATGACTTCCTGGTCTCATAATGTTAGATGCTGATGAGGTGGAGGTTGAGGAGGTGGAGTATGTGTATATGTGTGTGTATCTTCTGGTCTCATAATGTTAGATGCTGATGAGGTGGAGGGTGAGGAGGTGGAGTATGTATATATGTGTGTGTATCTCCTGGTCTCATACCGTTAAATAATGGTGAGGTGGATGGTGAGGAGGTGGAGTAATGACTTCCTGGTCTCATAATGTTAGATGCTGATGAGGTGGATGGTGAGGAGGTGGAGTAATGACTTCCTGGTCTCATAATGTTAGATGCTGGTGAGGTGGAGGGTGAGGAGGTGGAGTATGGATACCCCATCACCTGTGGTGACAGCAGAGCAGTTCTGCTCTTCAAGAAGTTTGTGTGTCCTGGGATCAACGTCCGCTGTGTCAAGGTACGCCCTGACACACTGACACACCCTGACACACTGACACACTGACACACTGACACACTGACACACCCTGACACACTGACACACTGACACACCCTGACACACTGACACACTGACACACCCTGACACACTGACACACCACTGACACACTGACACACCACTGACACACTGACACACTGACACACCACTGACACACTGACACACTGACACACTGACACACTGACACACTGACACACCCTGACACACTGACACACTGACACACCCTGACACACTGACACACTGACACACCCTGACACACTGACACACCACTGACACACTGACACACCACTGACACACTGACACACTGACACACCACTGACACACTGACACACCCTGACACACCACTGACACACTGACACACCACTGACACACTGACACACACTGACACACCGACACACCACTGACACACCACTGACACACTGACACACTGACACACCACTGACACACCACTGACACACCACTGACACACCACTGACACACTGACACACCACTGACACACCACTGACACACCTGACAAACTTACACACCACTGACACACCACTGACACACCACTGACACACTGACACACCACTGACACACCACTGACACACCTGACAAACTTACACACCACTGACACACCACTGACACACCGACACACCACTGACACACTGACACACCACTGACACACTGACACACCACTGACACACTGACACCACTGACACACTGACACACCACTGACACACACCTAAACCACTGGCCTAATGGCCCACATATCACAGCAGTGATATGTGGTGGCGGCAGTGGCTCAGGGGGAAAAGCGTCCTAATGGAGAACTGCAAGGTTCCCAGTTCGATCCCGGGCACCACCAGAGTTTGGTGTCGAAGAGTCCTTGAGCAAGACTCAAGGTGAGCTGATGAGCAGGTTGGTGCCTTGCATGGTTTCCTCCGCCATCGGTGAATGTAATGCACAATCATTGTAAAACACTTTGGAATAAACACCCCCTGGACATGACACTAGTATGCCAAAGGGACTTACCCTCTTGATGCTGAGTGCCAAGCAAGGAGGCACTGGGTCTCATTTTATAGTCTTTGGTATTATGACCCGACTGGGGATTGAACCCCAACCTCCCAGCAGTCTCAGGGCGGACATTCTAACCACAAGACCACAGAGCTGCCCCAATGTACATACTACGATTTTTGGATAGAGAATAGAATAGAATAGAATAGAATAGAATAGAATAGAATAGAACTTTATCGTCACATCACGTAAATTACAAGTAAACAGTGGGTGAAAAACATTGCAGTGCAGATTAAAACAACAGCAGTTAAAAGTGAAAAGGGACAATCATAGAGCGTGCACACAAAAAGTTAATTCCACCCACTGATCCATGGCTGTAAACCCGTGGTGATCTGAGAGGTGAAAGTCACTGTGGTTGTGATGCGTGTTCCTCCACAGTTCAAGGAGCAGCTGATCAGCCCCAAGCAGTTTGTTCACCTGGCGGGGAAACACACTCTGAAGGACTGGAAGAGAGCCATCCGTCTGGGAGGAGTTATGCTCAGGTAGAGAAATACACCTACCTACCTACCTACCTACCTACCTACCTACCTACCTATCTATCTATCTATCTATCTATCTATCTATCTATCTATCTATCTATCTATCTATCTGTCTGTCTGTCTGAGCCATCCGTCTGGGAGGAGTGATGCTCAGGTAGAGAAATACACCTACCTACCTACCTACCTACCTACCTATCTATCTATCTATCTATCTGTCTGTCTGAGCCATCCGTCTGGGAGGAGTGATGCTCAGGTAGAGAAATACACCTACCTACCTACCTACCTATCTATCTATCTATCTATCTGTCTGTCTGAGCCATCCGTCTGGGAGGAGTGATGCTCAGGTAGAGAAATACACCTACCTACCTACCTACCTACCTATCTACCTACCTATCTATCTATCTATCTATCTATCTATCTGTCTGAGCCATCCGTCTGGGAGGAGTGATGCTCAGGTAGAGAAATACACCTACCTACCTACCTACCTACCTACCTACCTATCTATCTATCTATCTGTCTGTCTGTCTGAGCCATCCGTCTGGGAGGAGTGATGCTCAGGTAGTCTGTCTGTCTGTCTGTCTGTCTGTCTGTCTGTCTGTCTGTCTGTCTGTCTGTCTGTCTGTCTGTCTGTCTGTCTGTTTGACTGTCTGTCTGTCTGTCTGTCTGTCTGTCTGTCTGGGAGGGAGGGGTGATGCCAGGGGTCCAGTTGTTGTCCGGATTTAAAGTGAAGCAAACACAAGGAACTGAAAGTTGCTATGATTGGCCGCTATAGTTGCGCTGTTCTGGCACCAAAAGCAACATGTTCTCCATAGGATTCCATTCATTTCCCCCGAACTTTTACATTTGATTTTCTTACCTTAACCCATTATGGACAGGTACACATTAAAGTGTACACATTTGTGGGAACACATTTGTGTGTATTACATGTACATGTACAGTATGTAGTACAGTAATTTCTGAAGCATGGTGATATCTTAGCCACTCTCGGGACCCCAAAATCACCTCTTTTTATATTTTGACGTCGGTGAATGGGGTCCCTTGCTCCTCCGTTGGGTCTCTCTGATACGCAACGCTACCACTGTCTGGTCTCGGACGAATACAGCGTCGCTCAGATGTTGTTGAGATTGTTTAAAGATACCCAGAACTGCACTAGCAGAGCGCGGAAACGTGTGCGAAGCACCGCAAATCGGCGATGCCGTTAAGTCATTAATTTATCTGTGAAAACTTAGCAGCTTTTTCCAAACTGTCTCTCGCTTCCTCGTTACGTCACATATCCCGCATCCCTGCGGTGTGGTTGGCTACGTTCCTGCCTCTGATCTATCATAGACAGGCTAACACTACCAGCTAGCCAAATGACGCCGTGGGGAGGCGGGACATGTTCATGTTCATGTTGCCACAACATGTTCATGTTGCCACTTGCTCCGTGTAGAACCTGTGAGTCAATACACTTACAGTATCAGGGACGTGCTGGCCATTGGGAAAAGCGGGACAACTCCCGAACGGCCGGTTCATTCCCGGCCGGTCCAGGCCGGCCATTAGGAAAAAAAATAAAATAAAATGTCCCCCCCAAATGTTCCATTTTGGGGGCTGGGCGGCCAACAAAGTAAATCGTCACTGTCGAGCAGAAACCTCGTATCTCCAAGTTTCAAATGTGTACATTGTTTTCGCAAAGCAAAGCCCTGCTTCATCATACAAGGCCGTTGCACAAAAGTAGTGAAAACAGCAGATCTACAAGCACACAACGCCTCGCACCGTGAGGCGTTGTGTGCTTGTAGATCGACTGTTTTCACTAGTTTAAATCATTTTTTAAATGATAAATAAAAAACAAACGGTTTGGGACATACAAGTTTTCCACCCGACAACGACAAAATATAACTTATGTTATTGGCCCACTGGCTTGTAGAATAGAATATGGCCCCACGCCTTCGGGACGAGTTTGTCACAGTACATTTGCACATACGTGAAATTTATTCTCTGCATTTTACCCATCCTATAACAACTAGGAGCAGTGAGCAGCCATATACGGCGCTCGGGGAGCAATTATGGGTTAAGGTCTTGCTCAGGGACACATTGACACATTGCTGCCTGACCGGGAATCGAACCGGGGACAACCAGGGGAACTGGTTCCCCAGGCAGGCTCCCTAACCACTCAGCTATGGTCACCCTATGTCACTTGTCATGATCTGAAATGGCAAATCGTTGAGTAGCAGCAGCGCTATACTCTCTCTATAGCGCGCAACGAGGGCCTACAACTCTTTTTCCCGGGCTGAATCAGGGGCCCAGCACGTCCCTGTACAGTATGTCTTTAACTGTAATAAATATACACCATGTTCCTGCTTCTCTCTTGTGTAAATGAAGGTTACACCACAGCCTTGAGTCTGCTGGTTGGCTGAGGGTGGTTTGCTAAAAAAAAGGGGTAAAATAAATAACCCAGTCACCATTACTGCACACAAGATGTTTCTTTTTACTTATATAATTAGGCCAGGTAAATTATTTCCTTAAAATGTTTATCTCACAATTTTTGTAACCCATTTTCCACTCAGTGCCAATTTGCCTAAGCTGTAATCCTGGGCTCTGCTCTCCCTCTGCCAACCTGGGGAGAGCCCTGAACTGAGGCTGAGCTCATGTTTCCTTCAGTGCATGAGGAGTGAGCACAGATTAAAGCGGGGGGTCAGCAACCCGTGGCTCTAGAGCCGCATGCGGCTCTTCAGCTCCCTGGAGCGTTTTCAAAAATGTCTGAAATATGGAAAAAGATGGGGGGGAAAATGTATTTTTTGTTTTAACAAGTTTCAAATGTGTATGTTTTTTTTCCCCCCGCAAAGTAAAACACTGCTTCATCATACAAGACTGACGCACAAAAGTATAGTGAAAACAGCAGATTTACAAGCACACAACGCCGCATGTAGATCGGCTGTTTTCACTAGTTTAGTTAATTTTTTAAATGATAAATACAAAACGAAGTTTTGGACATACAAGGTTTCCACCCGACAGCGACGATATATAAGGCTTTTATAATTTGTTGCCGCTCCAGACAGATTAGTCTTCTTTTTTTTTTTTTTTTTCAATATGGCTCTTTCAACATTTTGGGTTGCCGACCCCTGGGTTAAGGCCCATTCCCACTGGGCCAGATAACAGATAAAAAAATCTCTTTCTCCAGATATTTTTTCATTCAAAGTGGATGGTAGATACAGATAAAAAAAAATATTTGCCACAGATAAAAGTATCTGTGGCAAATATCTGTGGTAGATATTTTGTTTATCTGTATCTACCATCCACTTTGAATGGAAACATATCTGGAGAAAGATATTTTTTTTATCTGTTATCTGGCCCAGTGGGAATGGGCCTTTAAAGTGACACAGACTTGCATTCCCTGTCTAAATGTGTGTCTCTCCACTCACACAGGAAGATGATGGACTCTGGTCAGATAGACTTCTACCAGCATGACTCTGTCTGCACCAACACCTGCCGCAGCACCAAGTTCGACCCCATGATCAACAGCTCCCGCCTGCCCCCAGCAGGGGGCTCCACTGTGCTGACGACGGCTGCTGATCCTGCAGGCGTGCAGCCGGCTCCCCTGGCAGGTAAACACCCAGCGTTACCATAGCAACATGCAGGGGTGGACTGGGCATCTGGCATACCGGCCTTATGCCCTTTGGGCAGGTAAACACCCAGCGTTACCATAGCAACATGCAGGGGTGGACTGGGCATCTGGCATACCGGCCTTATGCCCTTTGGGCCGACTATACAAGTGGGCCTGTGGGCCCCCCCCAAAAAAGAAGAAAAAAACAACAGTTTTGGGCTGGGCGGCCACTAAGTGGAGAGGACCAATCCTTGAGTAGCACTGTCCCACAGAGCAGAGAGACATCACATGATTGGCCCACTGGCTTGTCTATCATCTGAATACTGACCTATTGGCCCAATCACAGGCTACTGTGGCCCTGGAGTCCCACCCAGACATTTAACAGCTGAAGTCCACAACGCTCCGCTGCCTCTTCTATAGTTGCATTTCCATAAAGCCATTCCATTTATGGGAACACAAATTCGAATAAACTTTTCGCAAAAACATGTATGCGCTTCAGGATTTTGAAGCTTTATCGAAAAAAAACGTAATGCACATTAGTGAGTGGAAACACTAAAGCGAATTATGTTTTGAATTAAAATGCATTGAACTCGCAGGAAGGGCTGGTGGGGGTCGGCCGCCTCTTGGTTGCATCACCAACACGTTCAAAGTTGTGCTCAAAAGTAAAACCATTCGTCATTATTATTCTCTGTTCCGCGACGGCGTCGCGTGCACAGAACGGCCGAGAACAGCAGACCTCCAAGCTCGCAACTTATGTTTGTTTGGCGCCGTTTGTGGTCCGGTCTGGGTAAAGATGCCAGGGCTGAATCTATGTCCCAGTCCCGCTCTGGTAACAGCTAAACACAAACAGCGGTGGGTAAAGCTCTCAACCCCTGGTACTTGAGTCCAAGTGTAGATTCTCCTGGTCAAATATTACTCCACTACGAGTGAAAGTTTCTCTGTCAAATGTGTACTTCTACTACAGCAGTGGCTCAGCAGGTAGAGCTTGTTGTTGCCTCTCCTCCCACTGTATGTCTGCCCTAACAATGAAAGTACTGGGTAGGGCTACTGCAAGATTTTAAAGATACTTAGGGGAATACTAATACTAAGGGGAATACCAGTCAATTTCAACATTGAACTATGTCATTAATATACCTTATTGTTGTGTGGAAATAAGAAAAAGGTCCTCCCCTTCTGTGTTGCCTAGAAATATGGAGGATTGATTGTGGGGTCATGTGATTTATTTTCTAATTTAAAGGTGATACACCATGCATTTAAAAAGTATTCATGTCATATTGTTTATGTCCCAAAAACGTTTTTCAAAAGGTTTGAGGCTAAATTACCACTCCTGAATAGAGAGCCTCTCTCATTTTGAATGGCTCTGAGCATTTTCAGCTGCAGTACCACCTTTGGCCTGAACTGCGCCAGCCCACCCAAAATCTTTTTGATTTTATTTTATTTTTTCAACTCTAAGGTATGTTGAAAATTAGTGGTATTGCCCTTTAAGCATTCTAAAGTACAAGTTACAAAGTACAGTAGTATGAAATAGAAGGAGAAAAACATCTGATTCACTGTGTGTGTGTGTGTGTGTGTGTGTGTGTGTGTGTGTGTGTGTGTGTGTGTGTGTGTGTGTGTGTGTGTGTGTGTGTGTGTGTGCGCGTGTGTACGTGTGTGTGTGTGTGTGTGTGTGTGCGCGCGCGCGTGCGTGTGTGATGGTGGTCTGTAGCAGGAGAGGTGGAGAAGGCAGACCATCCACCTGAGAAGGTCAGTGTCTCAGAAGAGTGGAGCAACGGACCCCCACCTCCCCCCACCTCCACCCCCACCACCACCTCAACCTCCACCCCAACCAACGGCCAAGTCAACAAGAAGAAGAGATCAAACATGCCTGGTCAGTGCTTTACTGTAGCTGTACGTTATTGAAGGTTACGTGATGAACATACAAAAACAAAGCAATGTAAATATTATCCACGTTTCCAACGTCGGGAGTCTCTCTCCATTCCGACATGTCGCCACTCCGAAATTGACTTCTTATTGTCAGAGTGGCGACACTCCCATAGGGGTTAAGTTTAGGGTTAGGGTTAGAGATAGGGTTAGTGTCGGAAAGGAGACATGTCGGAGTGGCGGGAGGTAACGTCCAACGTCCCATCCTGCATTGCGCAGAAGGTGTGCGGCCGAGTGTGATCTACAAGCTCACAGCGGTTGCAACTGCGATGCGACGTGAGCTTGTATGTCAGCTGTTTTCCGGATGTGTACCACACATAATTCGACAGTAAATTCTCGCGAAACAGGTGGTTAATAGTATAAACCTTATTAGCGTGGCTGCTGTAGAAAGAGACATGATGTCTGTCTCTTTCACTGAAGATGCAGACATGTGTAGGAGCCCCGAGAGAGCTTCAGGCCTAGGCCAGACGGAGCTGGATATTTCATATATCTCGGTTTTTCAGATATCCACATAGAAAAATATCTAGGTCCACACTACAAAGATATCTAGGTCTAAAATAATCGGAGTCCCCAGACCTCCACTAGGAGGACAAGCACACACACAGTAAAGTCTTCAGAGATATCCGGGTTCCATGTCTACACGGATCCAGTGAATGGGATATTTTTCAATGTCTCCACTTATTTATCCGGTTTCAAAAATATCCAGCTTTGCGGCCAAAATATCCAGCTTCGTGTGGCTGCAAGCCCCAACCGCACAAAAACATTTCTAGCTTCAGAAATATCCAGCTCCGTGTAGCCGGCAGAGGAGGTCCAAGCACATCATACAGCACTCTCCATTTGCACACTTGTAATCCATGGGTTTAATATGTGTGAATGTATGAATGAATGGACCTTTGTAAAGCGCTTTGAGTTAGCAACTATAAAAATGCAATCCAGCCTTATTATTATATTAATAGACAGCTTGAATTCTGTCTTGTATTTATATTACATATTATAATGCCACTTCTTCTACTGATGTCACTCCTGTCTCCTGTCTGTAAACGTGTCAACTTTTATCTGGGTTGTAAGGCTGCATATCTTGGACAATATGATCATAAAAAGGTTAACAACTAATGATATATTGTGATGTCAAGAGAAGCATGACCAGTCCTGTCTGATTTGACATTATATTGTGCAAGATATCCAGCCTTACAACCGGATAACATCAGTCAGAAAGTTTATAAAACACAACTTCACTTTGTTAGCAAGTCATTCTCGGACCACAATAAATAGTGTATTGCCTATTGCAACCTTGCACAAAATAAACAAATACACTAATTCAGCAAGACGTCATAGAATTGCCGTAATGCAGTCTCATTAGAGAAGTGATCGCAGAAGTGCCTCAATCAAGATTGCGATCCATTTTCGATGAATGGCCCGGCACTAAGCAGAGGTGTTTATAATAATATGTTAATGTGTGTTCCAGGGGTGCTGCTCTGTGGCCGTGCGTAGCAGAGGTGTTTATTATAATAATAATAATAATAATAATATCAATAATATGAATATGTTAATGTGTGTACCAGGGGTGCTGGCTCTGTGACAGCGCATAGCAGAGGTGTCTGTTATAATAATATTAATATTAATAATATTAATATGTTAATGTGTGTACCAGGGGTGCTGGCTCTGTGGCAGCGCGTAGCAGAGATGTCTATTATAATAATAATAATATTAATAATATAGCTGCAAGCAGCGATAAAGTGGCCAAGGCATAAATAGCAGGAAACCAAAAGGCATCAAGGGAAAGCAAAGAAGAAATCAAAGAAAAACTAGAAGCAGTGTTCTTCCGAACAGGTCTCCGGCAGGTCAGGTGTTTTTTTTTTTGGCCTAGTGGTGACTCTATAATAGGCCAAAGTGAAAAGGGTACCACGTGTTCTTTGGCCTTTCACGGCAATCGGACGCTGCATGCGGGATTTGAGGCATTTTGTTCCAAAAATGGGTTTTGCAAAAATTGACCCGCTGATGGCGCTATAACAGGCCAATGTGAGAAGGGTGGCATCTGTTCCTTGGCCTAGTGGGAATGTGCGTGCAGAATCTCACACAAATAGCAGGCTGCGTTTGAGACATTTTGTTCAAAAAGGAGCAATCCTGCAAACCTTGGAATTCAATGTTATCCAATTAGATAGAATATGATATTGGACAAATCCGTCATGATTACATCACTGTAGAGATACTGTGTGCCCATTTGTGTGATTATCGGATAAAATCTGAAGGAGTAATATTGAAGAATGCGTTTTCGGCCTTCTGGTGGCGCTATAAATGACAGAGACTCTGCCGATTTTACACTAATCGGCATAGTTATTGGTAAAAGCACAAATTGACCTCTACACAACATGTATGCAAAAGACTATATGCAACAGACATAAAATAGTTCCAAAGAACTCCTCAAGGTTTTAACTCAATATCTTTATTTTCCAACTTTTTCATTAGTTGTCTTTGTTGAAGAGTTGGTCATCAGGTTGTAAACCTTCAAAACAGAGGGTTAACAACCTAGCCATTTTCAGGCATGTCTTTTAAATCACAATGTTTTCAAATAATTCAAGTAGTAAACGTCTTCAAATAAAGTTTTTAAACATTAAGTATTGTGAAGTCTGAACCCAAACCAGCACACGGAAACAGTTCTCAAGGTGAAAACGCAATAAGCGTTGTTTTATTCAATGGGGCGTTCCCCTAAAACATGAAATAAAGTTCTTCCCAAAACCGGGGCTTTTAACTCAAAATATGCTTCTTTCCAGAACTTAACAAACAGGGGTTACATTCGAAACATATGTTTCACAGTATGCCGTTGCTTCCATTAACACATGCCATTTCTCTTCCAAGACTCAGATGCAGCTCCTAATTTGCCTACAATGGGAACAGATAGAACCACCATTAGCAATGTGGCAAAATACAGAGCAAATGTGCGACAGAGGAGAACATAGTGGAGTTTTGCTTACTGCTCGATGGAAGAGTCCCTTCGAGAGCCAGCTACACAGTGAAGCAGAGCTCGGTGGTTAAGAGCAAAAACATTTGGATTGCCTGACTCGGAGAAGCTGTGTTGCGGCCAGGTGCTGACAAATCAAACTGATTGCAACAAGCAGCCATCTTAGCTGCTGCATTCTGGGAAATGTAGTTTTTCTGAAAACCAAACTAAGCCATCAGTTAGATTCAGTTCACATGCACGCACGCACGCACGCACGCACACCCGCACACACACAGACACACACACACACACACACACACACACACACACACACACACACACACACACACACACACACACACACACACACACACACACACACACACCTGTGCCTAACCATTCTGCATTAGAGGTGGGATTTATGGCTCTTTGAAGTGAGACAGTACCATCGATCTGGCTCACTGAAAAGAGCCGTTCAAAAGACTGGCTCATTTGGCTCCTTGTATATTTATATATTTTTAAGAAGAATTTGTTTAAACATGAATCCACAAGGTGGCACCACATTCCTCTGCTGACAGTTGAGATCACAATTTAGTATTTACCCTTTTCATAAAATGTGTGTGTAAATTAAGCTACCTTGACTTTTGTTATTCATAAAACACCAAAAAAAACAAGCAGGCAACAATGAACTCGCTCCTCCACTTGTTCTCTCTCTCTCTCTCACTCACTCACTGTACTCAGTCAGTACTCAGTGGAGTAGCAAGGAGATGTTGAATTGGGGGGAGGGGGTCTCCCCCCAAATGAACGGCTCTCTACTGCGCAAACCGGATCCCAACGTTCACTTCAAAGAGCCGTTCAAAAGATTCGATTCGTTCGCGAACGTCCCAGCTCTATTCTGCATCTAGCCTAAGGCCCAGATCATGGGAAAACCCTACTCACGTCAGGGTGGGGGGTCCCCAGTTCAAATATGATTCTTTTTGGTTTCAGTGATATTTGGACTTACCCTCTACGGTAGTTCATCATGAACATTTTACTTTGCATGTATGTTTTAGAGGCAGAAGAATAATTTGCATAAAACTTGCATTGTTGATTGAATTATTAATAAAGCATGTTTCAATTAAAAAAAAAAAAACGATCTGACAGATCTTTAGATATTGGTCCAAAGTTCATGTAAAAAAAGTTCTGTGCACGTGACGCGAAAGTTCCGGAATAAAAGCGGGTTTAAGTGTTTTACAAACTGCTCAAAATTGCGGAAAATCTAAGGGCGGAGCTTACTTAACAAAGACACAGATGTCTTCCGCTTGAGTCAAGGCACGCGTGTAAGCAAGTTGCATGTCTTCAAACGAAACGAGGCATGACTTATGCCCCTTTAAAGTTTGAGTTTTCAAACGCTTCGTATAGCGCCCCCCTTTGGCCAATTGGAGTAAGATTGCTTTCATTGATATTTGGAATAACCCTCTACATATTTGCCAAATGCCATGAACGTGTCACTTTGCATGTATGATTTAGAGGCAGAAGAATAATTTGCATATAACTGCAACATTGAGTGAATTATTAAAAAATAATGTTTCGCTTTAAAGAAAATCCGCCTAAGTTCTCAGACCGTATTGGTCCAAAGTTCATGTAAAAAAAGTTTCGCGCACGTTACGCGAAAATCCCAGGAGGAGATACATTTTTACTGTTTTTCATATAATTCAAAATTGTGGGAGAGGTAAAGGTCAGAGGTCAAAAGTCAGAGCGTAAAAGTTGTTCGGCATGAGGAGACGCATAAGGGTATACAGGTTTCATTGCTGTACCTGAAACAGGGCATGAGCTACACCAGTTCAAAGTTTGCACTTTCAAAGGCTTCCTACAGCGCCACCCTTTGGCCGATTGTTGCGAGCTTCGCGTTTTAGCCGTTTGGCATAGTCCTCTGCCATACTGCCATGAACGTGTCACTTTGCATGTATGATTTAGAGGCAGAAGAAAAATTTTGCATGAAACTGCATTATACGGTTAATTATTAAAAAATAATGTTTCGCTTTAAAGAAAATCCGGCTAAGTTTTCAGACCGGATTGGTCCAAAGTTCATGTAAAAAAAGTTTTGCGCACGTTACGCGAAAATCCCAGGAAGAGATACATTTTTACTGTTTTTCATATAATTCAAAATTGTGGGAGAGGTAAAGGTCAGAGGTCAAAAGTCAGAGCGTAAAAGTTGTTCGGCATGAGGAGACGCATAAGTGTATACAGGTTTCATTGCTGTACCTGAAACAGGGCATGAGCTACACCAGTTCAAAGTTTGCACTTTCGAAGGCTTCCTACAGCGCCACCCTTTGGCCGATTGTTGCGAGCTTCGCGTTTTAGCCGTTTGGCATAGTCCTCTGCCATACTGCCGAGTTTCGTAAAAAGCGACTGCACGGTCTAGCCGCTAGAGCAAAAGTGGCGGAAGAATAATAATAATAAATATAACTGCAACATTGAGTGAATTATTAAAAAATAATGTTTCACTTTAAAGAAAATCCGCCTAAGTTCTCAGACCGTATTGGTCCAAAGTTCATGTAAAAAAAGTTTTGCGCACATTACGCGAAAATCCCAGGAGGAGATAGATTTTGACTGTTTTGCATATAATTCAAAATTGTGGGAGAGGTAAAGGTCAGAGGTCAAAAGTCAGAGCGTAAAAGTTGTTCGGCATGAGGAGACGCATAAGTGTATACAGGTTTCATTGCTGTACCTGAAACAGGGCATGAGCTACACCAGTTCAAAGTTTGCACTTTCGAAGGCTTCCTACAGCGCCACCCTTTGGCCGATTGTTGCGAGCTTCGCGTTTTAGCCGTTTGGCATGGTCCTCTGCCATACTGCCATGAACGTGTCACTTTGCAGTATGATTTAGAGGCAGAAGAATAATTTGCATGAAACTGCATTATACGGTTAATTATTAAAAAATAATGTTTCGCTTTAAAGAAAATCCGGCTAACTTTTCAGACCGTATTGGTCCAAAGTTCATGTAAAAAAAGTTTCGCGCACGTTACGCGAAAATCCCAGGAGGAGATACATTTTTACTGTTTTTCATAGAATTCAAAATTGTGGGAGAGGTAAAGGTCAGAGGTCAAAAGTCAGAGCGTAAAAGTTGTTCGGCATGAGGAGACGCATAAGTGTATACAGGTTTCATTGCTGTACCTGAAACAGGGCATGAGCTACACCAGTTCAAAGTTTGCACTTTCGAAGGCTTCCTACAGCGCCACCCTTTGGCCGATTGTTGCGAGCTTCGCGTTTTAGCCGTTTGGCATAGTCCTCTGCCATACTGCCGAGTTTCGTAAAAAGCGACTGCACGGTCTAGCCGCTAGAGCAAAAGTGGCGGAAGAATAATAATAATAATAATAGTGCTGAAGTCCAATAACAATGAGTGGCCAAGGCTTTTGCCACTTCGTGGCCTTGGCCACTAATAATAAATATAGCTGCAAGCAGCGATAAAGTGGCCAAGGCATAAATAGCAGGAAAGCAAAAAGGCATCAAGGGAAAGCAAAGAAGAAATCAAAGAAAAACTAGAAGTAGTGTTCTTCCGAACAGGTCTCCAGCAGGTCAGGTGTTTTTTTTTTGGCCTAGTGGTGACTCTATAATAGGCCAAAGTCAAAAGGGTACCACGTGTTCTTTGGCCTTTCACGGCAATCGGACGCTGCATGCGGGATTTGAGGCATTTTGTTCCAAAAATGGGTTTTGCAAAAATTGACCCGCTGGTGGCGCTATAACAGGCCAATGTGAGAAGGGTGGCATCTGTTCCTTGGCCTAGTGGGAATGTGCGTGCAAAATCTCACACAAATAGCAGGCTGCGTTTGAGACATTTTGTTCAAAAAGGAGCAATCCTGCAAACCTTGGAATTCAATGTTAGCCAATTAGATAGAATATGATATTGGACAAATCCGTCATGATTACATCACTGTAGAGATACTGTGTGCCCATTTGTGTGATTATCGGATAAAATCTGAAGGAGTAATATCGAAGAATGCGTTTTCGGCCTTCTGGTGGCGCTATAAATGACAGAGACTCTGCCGATTTTACACTAATCGGCATAGTTATTGGTAAAAGCACAAATTGACCTCTACACAACATCTATGCAAAAGACTATATGCAACAGACATAAAATAGTTCCAAAGAACTCCTCAAGGTTTTAACTCAATATCTTTATTTTCCAACTTTTTCATTAGTTGTCTTTGTTGAAGAGTTGGTCATCAGGTTGTAAACCTTCAAAACAGAGGGTTAACAACCTAGCCATTTTCAGGCATGTCTTTTAAATCACAATGTTTTCAAATAATTCAAGTAGTAAACGTCTTCAAATAAAGTTTTTAAACATTAAGTATTGTGAAGTCTGAACCCAAACCAGCACACGGAAACAGTTCTCAAGGTGAAAACGCAATAAGCGTTGTTTTATTCAATGGGGCGTTCCCCTAAAACATGAAATAAAGTTCTTCCCAAAACCGGGGCTTTTAACACGTCTTCAAATAAAGTTTTTAAACATTAAGTATTGTTAAGTCTGAACCCAAACCAGCACACGGAAACAGTTCTCAAGGTGAAAACGCAATAAGCGTTGTTTTATTCAATGGGGCGTTCCCCTAAAACATGAAATAAAGTTCTTCCCAAAACCGGGGCTTTTAACTCAAAATATGCTTCTTTCCAGAACTTAACAAACAGGGGTTACATTCGAAACATATGTTTCACAGTATGCTGTTGCTTCCATTAACACATGCCATTTCTCTTCCAAGACTCAGATGCAGCTCCTAATTTGCCTACAATGGGAACAGATAGAACCACCATTAGCAATGTGGCAAAATACAGAGCAAATGTGCGACAGAGGAGAACATAGTGGAGTTTTGCTTACTGCTCGATGGAAGAGTCCCTTCGAGAGCCAGCTACACAGTGAAGCAGAGCTCGGTGGTTAAGAGCAAAAACATTTGGATTGCCTGACTCGGAGAAGCTGTGTTGCGGCCAGGTGCTGACAAATCAAACTGATTGCAACAAGCAGCCATCTTAGCTGCTGCATTCTGGGAAATGTAGTTTTTCTGAAAACCAAGCAAAGCCATCAGTTAGATTCAGTTCACATGCAAAAAACAGGGCCTGGATAAAAAAAAATAAGAAAAATCAACTAATCAGCCGATCTACAAGGTTAAAACAAAATAAAGTCAACAGATCTGCTGATTTGGAGGTTGTGATTTGCCATCCAATTTGCGTGATTTTAGGCCAAAATCTGTAGGAGCAGTGTTGTAAAATGTGTTTTGCAAAAATCTGTCTGATGGTGGCGCTAGAGAGGGGCATGTGTGAAATCAGGGACGGAGGTTGTGATTTGACAATCAATTTGTGTGATTTTAGGCCAAAATCTGTAGGAGCAGTGTTCGCAAATGTTTTGCAAGAATCGGCCTCATGGTGGCGCTGGAGGGCCATGTGAGAAATCAGGCAGCCAAGGAGTGTGTGCAAAGTTTGGCATGGATAGGGGCAATGGTAACGGAGATATGAATATGGCAAAAGTATGATGTCACACGGACAGAGTGACAGCCGGTGAAGGTTTCGATAGTAACTGCGACCTAACAGTCGCAATAATACTCACATCTCTTTAGTTAAATGCTTACATTGAAGAAAGAGATGAGGCCACACCCCAAACAATAGTGGACACAGGCAATAATCCACAACTGCACACTCCTGACAATATAAAACACATTCTCACTGTAAACGATAGAACCAAAATAACACAGTAAAACGGTAAAAGAGACCATACAAAATACAAGCAAACAGTCTTACCGGTTAACAGAGCAGCACACACTCAACTCAGCAGTGTTTTGTTCAAACTGTTCAGATGGATTCAATCGGCCGACGCCCAACAAGCAACCATCTTAGCTGCTGCATTCTGGGAAATGTAGTTTTTCTGAAAACCAAACAATTAAGATTCAGTTCACAGGCAAAAAAACTAAAAAAATCAACTAATCAGCCGATCTACAAGCTTAAAACTAAATAAAGTCGACAAATCTGCTTATCTACAAGCAATAATTACATTACCGAAATGAATCTTTTTACATTCCAATCCCAAAACCAGAAACAAACATTTCCGAGCCACATGTTCACTTACCAATTATCTTAGTCACGCAGCCTCAGTGTCAATATCAGAGTTGGTCAGGTGGATCTAAAAGCAATATAGTGTGGGTTAAATATAAATGGAGTAATGCTGTTAGAAATTGGAATAGTCTTGAAATGAAATGTGTACAAACCTGCAGCAGCTCCAATGAGGTTACTGAACAAACTGAAAAAAGACTGGCTTTATACAGGGTGTGGTGATTACGAATGCTCTGCAGCTGTGACTCAGGGACCGTGGTCAAAACATTGCATGTGAAAAATAAGAATATATTCCATTTGAAAAATAAAATAAAATGACTGTAATTCCCGCTGAACCGTGGGTTACAAGTGCACAAGTGCACAGTGCACTAACCTACATTATTGCAAAGTGTGATTTAAATGTGACTTTGAATGTATGTTTTAGAGGCAGAAGAATAACGCACGCACGCGCACGCACGCACGCACGCACGCACGCACGCACGCACGCACGCACGCACGCACGCACGCACACACACACACACACACACACACACACACACACACACACACACAAACACCTGTGCCTAACCATTCTGCATTAGAGGTGGGATTTATGGCTATTTGAAGTGAGACAGTACCATCGATCATAAAATGTGTGTGTAAATTAAGCTACCTTGACTGTTGTTATTCATAAAACACCTAAAAAAAACAAGCAGGCAACAATGAACTCGCTCCTCCACTTGTTCTCTCTCTCTCACTCACTCACTGTACTCAGTCAGTACTCAGTGGAGTAGCAAGGAGATGTTGAATTGGGGGGAGGGGGTCTCCCCCCCAAATGAACGGCTCTCTACTGCGCGAACCGGATCCCAACGTTCACTTCAAAGAGCCGTTCAAAAGATTTGATTCGTTCGCGAACGTCCCAGCTCTATTCTGCATCTAGCCTAAGGACCAGATCATGGGAAAACCCTACTCACGTCAGGGTGGGGGGTCCCCAGTTCAAATATGATTCTTTTTGGTTTCAGTGATATTTGGACTTACCCTCTACGGTAGTTCATCATGAAAATGTTACTTTGCATGTATGTTTTAGAGGCAGAAGAATAATTTGCATACAACTTGCAATGTTGATTGAACTATTAAAAAAGCATGTTTCAATGTTTAAAAAATCCGATCTGACAGATCTTTAGATATTGGTCCAAAGTTCATGTAAAAAAAGTTCCGTGCACATGACGCGAAAGTTCCGGAATAAAAGCGGGTTTAAGTGTTTTACGAACTGCTCCAAAAGGCGGAAAATCGAAGGGCGGAGCTTACTTAACAAAGACACAGATGTCTTCAGCTTGAGTCAAGGCACGCGTGTAAGCAAGTTGCATGTCTTCAAACCAAACGAGGCATGACTTATGCCCCTTTAAAGTTTGAGTTTTCAAACGCTTCGTATAGTGCCCCCCTTTGGCCAATTGGAGTAAGATTGCTTTCAGTGATATTTGGACTAATCCTCTACATATTTGCCAAATGCCATGAACGTGTCACTTTGCATGTATGATTTAGAGGCAGAAGAATAATTTGCATATAACTGCAACATTGAGTGAATTATTACAAAATAATGTTTCGCTTTAAAGAAAATCCGCCTAAGTTTTCAGACCGTATTGGTCCAAAGTTCATGTAAAAAAAGTTTCGCGCACATTACGCGAAAATCCCAGGAGGAGATACATTTTTACTGTTTTTCATATAATTCAAAATTGTGGGAGAAGTAAAGGTCAGAGGTCAAAAGTCAGAGCGTAAAAGTTGTTCGGCATGAGGAGACGCATAAGTGTATACAGGTTCCACTGCTGTACCTGAAACAGGGCATGAGCTACACCAGTTCAAAGTTTGCACTTTCGAAGGCTTCCTACAGCGCCACCCTTTGGCCGATTGTTGCGAGCTTCGCGTTTTAGCCGTTTGGCATGGTCCTCTGCCATACTGCCATGAACGTGTCACTTTGCAGTATGATTTAGAGGCAGAAGAATAATTTGCATGAAACTGCATTATACGGTTAATTATTAAAAAATAATGTTTCGCTTTAAAGAAAATCCGGCTAACTTTTCAGACCGTATTGGTCCAAAGTTCATGTAAAAAAAGTTTCGCGCACGTTACGCGAAAATCCCAGGAGGAGATACATTTTTACTGTTTTTCATAGAATTCAAAATTGTGGGAGAGGTAAAGGTCAGAGGTCAAAAGTCAGAGCGTAAAAGTTGTTCGGCATGAGGAGACGCATAAGTGTATACAGGTTTCATTGCTGTACCTGAAACAGGGCATGAGCTACACCAGTTCAAAGTTTGCACTTTCGAAGGCTTCCTACAGCGCCACCCTTTGGCCGATTGTTGCGAGCTTCGCGTTTTAGCCGTTTGGCATAGTCCTCTGCCATACTGCCGAGTTTCGTAAAAAGCGACTGCACGGTCTAGCCGCTAGAGCAAAAGTGGCGGAAGAATAATAATAATAAATATAGCTGCAAGCAGCGATAAAGTGGCCAAGGCATAAATAGCAGGAAAGCAAAAAGGCATCAAGGGAAAGCAAAGAAGAAATCAAAGAAAAACTGGAAGCAGTGTTCTTCCGAACAGGTCTCCGGCAGGTCAGGTGTTTTTTTTTTGGCCTAGTGGTGACTATAATAGGCCAAAGTCAAAAGGGTACCACGTGTTCTTTGGCCTTTCACGGCAATCGGACGCTGCATGCGGGATTTGAGGCATTTTGTTCCAAAAATGGGTTTTGCAAAAATTGACCCGCTGGTGGCGCTATAACAGGCCAATGTGAGAAGGGTGGCATCTGTTCCTTGGCCTAGTGGGAATGTGCGTGCAAAATCTCACACAAATAGCAGGCTGCGTTTGAGACATTTTGTTCAAAAAGGAGCAATCCTGCAAACCTTGGAATTCAATGTTAGCCAATTAGATAGAATATGATATTGGACAAATCCGTCATGATTACATCACTGTAGAGATACTGTGTGCCCATTTGTGTGATTATCGGATAAAATCTGAAGGAGTAATATCGAAGAATGCGTTTTCGGCCTTCTGGTGGCGCTATAAATGACAGAGACTCTGACGATTTTACACTAATCGGCATAGTTATTGGTGAAAGCACAAATTGACCTCTACACAACATGTATGCAAAAGACTATATGCAACAGACATAAAATAGTTCCAAAGAACTCCTCAAGGTTTTAACTCAATATCTTTATTTTCCAACTTTTTCATTAGTTGTCTTTGTTGAAGAGTTGGTCATCAGGTTGTAAACCTTCAAAACAGAGGGTTAACAACCTAGCCATTTTCAGGCATGTCTTTTAAATCACAATGTTTTCAAATAATTCAAGTAGTAAACGTCTTCAAATAAAGTTTTTAAACATTAAGTCTGAACCCAAACCAGCACACGGAAACAGTTCTCAAGGTGAAAACGCAATAAGCGTTGTTTTATTCAATGGGGCGTTCCCCTAAAACATGAAATAAAGTTCTTCCCAAAACCGGGGCTTTTAACACGTCTTCAAATAAAGTTTTTAAACATTAAGTATTGTTAAGTCTGAACCCAAACCAGCACACGGAAACAGTTCTCAAGGTGAAAACGCAATAAGCGTTGTTTTATTCAATGGGGCGTTCCCCTAAAACATGAAATAAAGTTCTTCCCAAAACCGGGGCTTTTAACTCAAAATATGCTTCTTTCCAGAACTTAACAAACAGGGGTTACATTCGAAACATATGTTTCACAGTATGCTGTTGCTTCCATTAACACATGCCATTTCTCTTCCAAGACTCAGATGCAGCTCCTAATTTGCCTACAATGGGAACAGATAGAACCACCATTAGCAATGTGGCAAAATACAGAGCAAATGTGCGACAGAGGAGAACATAGTGGAGTTTTGCTTACTGCTCGATGGAAGAGTCCCTTCGAGAGCCAGCTACACAGTGAAGCAGAGCTCGGTGGTTAAGAGCAAAAACATTTGGATTGCCTGACTCGGAGAAGCTGTGTTGCGGCCAGGTGCTGACAAATCAAACTGATTGCAACAAGCAGCCATCTTAGCTGCTGCATTCTGGGAAATGTAGTTTTTCTGAAAACCAAGCAAAGCCATCAGTTAGATTCAGTTCACATGCAAAAAACGGCCTGGATAAAAAAAATAAGAAAAATCAACTAATCAGCCGATCTACAAGGTTACAACAAAATAAAGTCAACAGATCTGCTGATTTGGAGGTTGTGATTTGCCATCCAATTTGCGTGATTTTAGGCCAAAATCTGTAGGAGCAGTGTTGTAAAATGTGTTTTGCAAAAATCTGTCTGATGGTGGCGCTAGAGAGGGGCATGTGTGAAATCAGGGACGGAGGTTGTGATTTGACAATCAATTTGCGTGATTTTAGGCCAAAATCTGTAGGAGCAGTGTTCGCAAATGTTTTGCAAGAATCGGCCTCATGGTGGCGCTGGAGGGCCATGTGAGAAATCAGGCAGCCAAGGAGTGTGTGCAAAGTTTGGCATGGATAGGGGCAATGGTAACGGAGATATGAATAGGGCAAAAGTATGATGTCACACGGACAGAGTGACAGCCGGTGGAGGTTTCGATAGTAACTGCGACCTAACAGTCGCAATAATACTCACATCTCTTTAGTTAAATGCTTACATTGAAGAAAGAGATGAGGCCACACCCCAAACAATAGTGGACACAGGCAATAATCCACAACTGCACACTCCTGACAATATAAAACACATTCTCACTGTAAACGATAGAACCAAAATAACACAGTAAAACGGTAAAAGAGACCATACAAAATACAAGCAAACAGTCTTACCGGTTAACAGAGCAGCACACACTCAACTCAGCAGTGTTTTGTTCAAACTGTTCAGATGGATTCAATCGGCCGACGCCCAACAAGCAACCATCTTAGCTGCTGCATTCTGGGAAATGTAGTTTTTCTGAAAACCAAACAATTAAGATTCAGTTCACAGGCAAAAAAACTAAAAAAATCAACTAATCAGCCGATCTACAAGCTTAAAACTAAATAAAGTCGACAAATCTGCTTATCTACAAGCAATAATTACATTACCGAAATGAATCTTTTTACATTCCAATCCCAAAACCAGAAACAAACATTTCTGAGCCACATGTTCACTTACCAATTATCTTAGTCACGCAGCCTCAGTGTCAATATCAGAGTTGGTCAGGTGGATCTAAAAGCAATATAGTGTGGGTTAAATATAAATGGAGCAATGCTGTTAGAAATTGGAATAGTCTTGAAATGAAATGTGTACAAACCTGCAGCAGCTCCAATGAGGTTACTGAACAAACTGAAAAAAGACTGGCTTTATACAGGGTGTGGTGATTACGAATGCTCTGCACTGTGACTCAGGGACCGTGGTCAAAACATTGCATGTGAAAAATAAGAATATATTCCATTTGAAAAATAAAATAAAATGACTGTAATTCCCGCTGAACCGTGGGTTACAAGTGCACAAGTGCACAGTGCACTAACCTACATTATTGCAAAGTGTGATTTAAATGTGACTTTGAATGTATGTTTTAGAGGCAGAAGAATAACGCACGCACGCACGCACGCACGCACGCACGCACGCACGCACGCACGCACGCACGCACGCACGCACGCACACACACACACACACACACACACACACACACACACACACACACACACACACACACACACACACCTGTGCCTAACCATTCTGCATTAGAGGTGGGATTTATGGCTATTTGAAGTGAGACAGTACCATCGATCATAAAATGTGTGTGTAAATTAAGCTACCTTGACTGTTGTTATTCATAAAACACCTAAAAAAAACAAGCAGGCAACAATGAACTCGCTCCTCCACTTGTTCTCTCTCTCTCACTCACTCACTGTACTCAGTCAGTACTCAGTGGAGTAGCAAGGAGATGTTGAATTGGGGGGAGGGGGTCTCCCCCCCAAATGAACGGCTCTCTACTGCGCGAACCGGATCCCAACGTTCACTTCAAAGAGCCGTTCAAAAGATTTGATTCGTTCGCGAACGTCCCAGCTCTATTCTGCATCTAGCCTAAGGACCAGATCATGGGAAAACCCTACTCACGTCAGGGTGGGGGGTCCCCAGTTCAAATATGATTCTTTTTGGTTTCAGTGATATTTGGACTTACCCTCTACGGTAGTTCATCATGAAAATGTTACTTTGCATGTATGTTTTAGAGGCAGAAGAATAATTTGCATACAACTTGCAATGTTGATTGAACTATTAAAAAAGCATGTTTCAATGTTTAAAAAATCCGATCTGACAGATCTTTAGATATTGGTCCAAAGTTCATGTAAAAAAAGTTCCGTGCACATGACGCGAAAGTTCCGGAATAAAAGCGGGTTTAAGTGTTTTACGAACTGCTCCAAAAGGCGGAAAATCGAAGGGCGGAGCTTACTTAACAAAGACACAGATGTCTTCAGCTTGAGTCAAGGCACGCGTGTAAGCAAGTTGCATGTCTTCAAACCAAACGAGGCATGACTTATGCCCCTTTAAAGTTTGAGTTTTCAAACGCTTCGTATAGCGCCCCCCTTTGGCCAATTGGAGTAAGATTGCTTTCAGTGATATTTGGACTAATCCTCTACATATTTGCCAAATGCCATGAACGTGTCACTTTGCATGTATGATTTAGAGGCAGAAGAATAATTTGCATATAACTGCAACATTGAGTGAATTATTAAAAAATAATGTTTCGCTTTAAAGAAAATCCGCCTGAGTTTTCAGACCGTATTGGTCCAAAGTTCATGTAAAAAAAGTTTCGCGCACATTACGCGAAAATCCCAGGAGGAGATACATTTTTACTGTTTTTCATATAATTCAAAATTGTGGGAGAAGTAAAGGTCAGAGGTCAAAAGTCAGAGCGTAAAAGTTGTTCGGCATGAGGAGACGCATAAGTGTATACAGGTTCCATTGCTGTACCTGAAACAGGGCATGAGCTACACCAGTTCAAAGTTTGCACTTTCGAAGGCTTCCTACAGCGCCACCCTTTGGCCGATTGTTGCGAGCTTCGCGTTTTAGCCGTTTGGCATGGTCCTCTGCCATACTGCCATGAACGTGTCACTTTGCAGTATGATTTAGAGGCAGAAGAATAATTTGCATGAAACTGCATTATACGGTTAATTATTAAAAAATAATGTTTCGCTTTAAAGAAAATCCGGCTAACTTTTCAGACCGTATTGGTCCAAAGTTCATGTAAAAAAAGTTTCGCGCACGTTACGCGAAAATCCCAGGAGGAGATACATTTTTACTGTTTTTCATAGAATTCAAAATTGTGGGAGAGGTAAAGGTCAGAGGTCAAAAGTCAGAGCGTAAAAGTTGTTCGGCATGAGGAGACGCATAAGTGTATACAGGTTTCATTGCTGTACCTGAAACAGGGCATGAGCTACACCAGTTCAAAGTTTGCACTTTCGAAGGCTTCCTACAGCGCCACCCTTTGGCCGATTGTTGCGAGCTTCGCGTTTTAGCCGTTTGGCATAGTCCTCTGCCATACTGCCGAGTTTCGTAAAAAGCGACTGCACGGTCTAGCCGCTAGAGCAAAAGTGGCGGAAGAATAATAATAATAAATATAGCTGCAAGCAGCGATAAAGTGGCCAAGGCAAAAGCATCAAGGGAAAGCAAAGAAGACATCAAAGAAAAACTAGAAGCAGTGTTCTTCCGAACAGGACTCCGGCAGGTCAGGTAGGTTTTTTTTGGCCTAGTGGTGACTCTATAATAGGCCAAAGTGAAAAGGGTGCCACGTGTTCTTGGGCCTTTCACGGCAATCGTACGCTGCATGCGGGATTTGAAGCATTTTGTTCCAAAAATGTGTTTTGCAAAAATTGACCCGCTGGTGGCGCTATAACAGGCCAATGTGAGAAGGGTGGCATCTGTTCCTTGGCCTAGTGGGAATGTGTGTGCAAAATCTCACACACATAGCAGGCTACGTTCATGATTTGAGACATTTTGTTCAAAAAGGAGCAATCCTGCAAACCTTGGAATTCAATGTTAGCCAATTAGATAGAATATGATATCTGACAAATCTGTCATGATTACATCACTGTAGAGACTACTGTGTACTGATTTGTGTGATTTTCGGATAAAATCTGAAGGAGTAATATCGAAGAATGTGTTTTACATACTGTAAGTCGGCCTTCTGGTGGCGCTATAAATGGCAGATGTGAAAAATGCAGGGCACAGGTTTTTCCTTGGCCTCTGGGAAGTGTGCATACAAAGTTTTACACTAATCGGTGGTTATAGGTAAAAGCACAAATTGGCCTCTACACAACATGTATGCAAAAGACTGTAGGCCTATATGCAACAGACATAAAAAAAACTGTGATACTATGCACAGTTTGATGATGTACATAGTAAGCCTTGCTGAGCTATGAAGACCATATGAATCAGCCAGGCTATGAATCTCATAGGGCGGGAGCCTATCTCCTGTTTCTGTAGCGTAAGGCAGCTTGATGTACAAGTACATCATGACGCTAGTATGTCGCAGGGAGTTACCCCCAATCCAACCCTTGATGCTGAGTTTCAAGCAGGGAGGCAATGGGTCCCATTTTTTAGAATCTTTGGTATGACGCGACCCGGGTTTGAACCCGGATCTCCTAGTCTCAGGGCAGACACTCAAACCACTAGGCCACTGGAGCTGGTACATGATATCATTGCAATCCTTGAAAATCACAACATAGGTGTAGACATGACAGTTTGTATTATAATGCTTGTTTCAGGATTTATGATGCAAAATACATTATTTAGTAATGGCGGATATTAAAATACGCATCAAGGGGGGTTGGGGGACATTTTTAGGAAGGCTCCATATCAGACATTGTTCAAGGAACCAAACTGTAAAGTCTACTAAATGTCATGGTATTATGCTTATATAAACCCCAAGCAGGATTTGATCCAACAACCTTCTGCATGAAAGGCATATGCCCTGACCACTACACTAGGCAGCCACAGGATCTGTTAACCATGTTTGTTTAAAAAAAAAAGTTCTATGTAGGCTGAGTGCCTTGATTTTATTGATGTATTTTTTATATTTTGGAGGCTTGGGGTGAAATCAATCTGAGTAAATGTAATCTGAGTATTTCTGACATTTTCGAGTGATCATATTTTCTTTTACTCAAAACAGAAAAAAACAGCCGGTAGAGAAGGGCTCATTTTACTCAAAACAGAAAAAAACAGCCGGTAGAGAAGGGCTCATTTTAAACATGAACGTGATCTGGAGCTAGATCAGACGTGTCAACATTAAAGAGTTTGACATATGCACATGCCATGGGCATCCAGGATGTTAACATCAACTCAACCCGACGTGGGGTTTGAACTGCCAACCATCCATATACCAGGCACAGGCACTGACCACTACACTACGGCAGTCACACATTATGGACCCGTCATTTAAAAAAAAAAAGAAAAGAAAAAAGAAAAAGTTTCATGTAAATCTACAGTAGTTGTGGGGCTCATTTTAAACATGAACGTGATCTGGAGTTAGATCAGACGTGTCAACATTAAAGAGTTTGACATATGCACATGCCATGGGCATCCAGGATGTTAACATCAACTCAACCCGAGGTGGGATTTGAACTGACAACCATCCGTATACCAGGCACAGGCACTGACCACTACACTACCACAGTCACACGTAATGAACCTGTCATTTTTTTTTTTTTTAAGAAAAGAAAAAAGAAAAAGTTTCATGTAAATCTACAGTAGTTGTGGGGCTCATTTTAAACATGAACGTGATCTGGAGTTAGATCAGACGTGTCAACATTAAAGAGTTTGACATATGCACATACCATGGCATCCAGGATATTAACATCAACTCAACCCGATGTGGGGTTTGAACTGACAACCATCCATATACCAGGCACAGGCACTGACCACTACACTACAGCAGCCACACATGATGGACTTGTCATTTTTTTAAAAAAAGAAAAGAAAAAAGAAAAAGTTTCATGTAATGTACTTGACGCCTTCTTTCAAAATGATATAGTGCCCCCCTTTGGCCAATTGGGGTAAGATTGGTTTCAGCGATGTTTGGACTAACCCTCTACAGTAGTTCATCATGAAAAATTTACTTTGCATGTATGTTTTAGAGGCAGAAGAATAATTTGCATACAACTTGCAATATTTATTGAATTATTAAAAATGCATGTTTCAATTTTTTAAAAATCCGATCTGACAGATCTTTAGATATTGGTCCAAAGTTCATGTAAAAAAGGTTCCGTGCACGTGACGCGAAAGTTCCGGAATAAAAGCGGGTTTAAGTGTTTTACAAACTGCTCAAAATTGCGGAAAATCTAAGGACGGAGCTTACTTAACAAAGACACGGATGGCTTCCGCTTGAGTCAAGGCACGCGTGTAACCAAGTTGCATGTCTTTAAACGAAACGAGGCATGACTTATGCCCCTTTAAAGTTTGAGTTTTCAAACGCTTCGTATAGCGCCCCCCTTTGGCCAATTGGAGTAAGATTGCTTTCAGTGATATTTGGACTAACCCTTTACATATTTGCCAAATGCCATGAACGTGTCACTTTGCATGTATGATTTAGAGGCAGAAGAATAATTTGCATATAACTGCAACATTGAGTGAATTATTAAAAAATAATGTTTCGCTTTAAAGAAAATCCGCCTAAGTTCTCAGACCGTATTGGTCCAAAGTTCATGTAAAAAAAGTTTCGCGCACGTTACGTGAAAATCCCAGGAGGAGATACATTTTTACTGTTTTTCATATAATTCAAAATTGTGGGAGAAGTAAAGGTCAAAGGTCAAAAGTCAGAGCGTAAAAGTTGTTCGGCATGAGGAGACGCATAAGTGTATACAGGTTTCATTGCTGTACCTGAAACAGGGCATGAGCTACACCTGTTCAAAGTTGGCATTTTTCAAAGGCTTCTTACAGCGCCACCCTTTGGCCGATTGTTGCGAGCTTCGCGTTTTAGCCGTTTGGCATAGTCCTCTGCCATACTGCCGAGTTTCGTAAAAAGCGACTGCACGGTCTAGCCGCTAGAGCAAAAGTGGCGGAAGAATAATAATAAATATAGCTGCAAGCAGCGATAAAGTGGCCAAGGCATAAATAGCAGGAAAGCAAAAAGGCATCAAGGGAAAGCAAAGAAGAAATCAAAGAAAAACTGGAAGCAGTGTTCTTCCGAACAGGTCTCCGGCAGGTCAGGTGTTTTTTTTTTGGCCTAGTGGTGACTATAATAGGCCAAAGTCAAAAGGGTACCACGTGTTCTTTGGCCTTTCACGGCAATCGGACGCTGCATGTGGGATTTGAGGCATTTTGTTCCAAAAATGGGTTTTGCAAAAATTGACCCGCTGGTGGCGCTATAACAGGCCAATGTGAGAAGGGTGGCATCTGTTCCTTGGCCTAGTGGGAATGTGCGTGCAAAATCTCACACAAATAGCAGGCTGCGTTTGAGACATTTTGTTCAAAAAGGAGCAATCCTGCAAACCTTGGAATTCAATGTTAGCCAATTAGATAGAATATGATATTGGACAAATCCGTCATGATTACATCACTGTAGAGATACTGTGTGCCCATTTGTGTGATTATCGGATAAAATCTGAAGGAGTAATATCGAAGAATGCGTTTTCGGCCTTCTGGTGGCGCTATAAATTACAGAGACTCTGCCGATTTTACACTAATCGGCATAGTTATTGGTGAAAGCACAAATTGACCTCTACACAACATGTATGCAAAAGACTATATGCAACAGACATAAAATAGTTCCAAAGAACTCCTCAAGGTTTTAACTCAATATCTTTATTTTCCAACTTTTTCATTAGTTGTCTTTGTTGAAGAGTTGGTCATCAGGTTGTAAACCTTCAAAACAGAGGGTTAACAACCTAGCCATTTTCAGGCATGTCTTTTAAATCACAATGTTTTCAAATAAGTCAAGTAGTAAACGTCTTCAAATAAAGTTTTTAAACATTAAGTATTGTGAAGTCTGAACCCAAACCAGCACACGGAAACTGTTCTCAAGGTGAAAACGCAATAAGCGTTGTTTTATTCAATGGGGCGTTCCCCTAAAACATGAAATAAAGTTCTTCCCAAAACCGGGGCTTTTAACACGTCTTCAAATAAAGTTTTTAAACATTAAGTATTGTTAAGTCTGAACCCAAACCAGCACACGGAAACAGTTCTCAAGGTGAAAACGCAATAAGCGTTGTTTTATTCAATGGGGCGTTCCCCTAAAACATGAAATAAAGTTCTTCCCAAAACCGGGGCTTTTAACTCAAAATATGCTTCTTTCCAGAACTTAACAAACAGGGGTTACATTCGAAACATATGTTTCACAGTATGCTGTTGCTTCCATTAACACATGTCATTTCTCTTCCAAGACTCAGATGCAGCTCCTAATTTGCCTACAATGGGAACAGATAGAACCACCATTAGCAATGTGGCAAAATACAGAGCAAATGTGCGACAGAGGAGAACATAGTGGAGTTTTGCTTACTGCTCGATGGAAGAGTCCCTTCGAGAGCCAGCTACACAGTGAAGCAGAGCTCGGTGGTTAAGAGCAAAAACATTTGGATTGCCTGACTCGGAGAAGCTGTGTTGCGGCCAGGTGCTGACAAATCAAACTGATTGCAACAAGCAGCCATCTTAGCTGCTGCATTCTGGGAAATGTAGTTTTTCTGAAAACCAAGCAAAGCCATCAGTTAGATTCAGTTCACATGCAAAAACAGGGCCTGGATAAAAAAAAAAAAAAAAATCAACTAATCAGCCGATCTACAAGGTTAAAACAAAATAAAGTCAACAGATCTGCTGATTTGGAGGTTGTGATTTGCCATCCAATTTGCGTGATTTTAGGCCAAAATCTGTAGGAGCAGTGTTGTAAAATGTGTTTTGCAAAAATCTGTCTGATGGTGGCGCTAGAGAGGGGCATGTGTGAAATCAGGGACGGAGGTTGTGATTTGACAATCAATTTGCGTGATTTTAGGCCAAAATCTGTAGGAGCAGTGTTCGCAAATGTTTTGCAAGAATCGGCCTCATGGTGGCGCTGGAGGGCCATGTGAGAAATCAGGCAGCCAAGGAGTGTGTGCAAAGTTTGGCATGGATAGGGGCAATGGTAACGGAGATATGAATAGGGCAAAAGTATGATGTCACACGGACAGAGTGACAGCCGGTGGAGGTTTCGATAGTAACTGCGACCTAACAGTCGCAATAATACTTACATCTCTTTAGTTAAATGCTTACATTGAAGAAAGAGATGAGGCCACACCCCAAACAATAGTGGACACAGGCAATAATCCACAACTGCACACTCCTGACAATATAAAACACATTCTCACTGTAAACGATAGAACCAAAATAACACAGTAAAACGGTAAAAGAGACCATACAAAATACAAGCAAACAGTCTTACCGGTTAACAGAGCAGCACACACTCAACTCAGCAGTGTTTTGTTCAAACTGTTCAGATGGATTCAATCGGCCGACGCCCAACAAGCAACCATCTTAGCTGCTGCATTCTGGGAAATGTAGTTTTTCTGAAAACCAAACAATTAAGATTCAGTTCACAGGCAAAAAAACTAAAAAAATCAACTAATCAGCCGATCTACAAGCTTAAAACTAAATAAAGTCGACAAATCTGCTTATCTACAAGCAATAATTACATTACCGAAATGAATCTTTTTACATTCCAATCCCAAAACCAGAAACAAACATTTCCGAGCCACATGTTCACTTACCAATTATCTTAGTCACGCAGCCTCAGTGTCAATATCAGAGTTGGTCAGGTGGATCTAAAAGCAATATAGTGTGGGTTAAATATAAATGGAGCAATGCTGTTAGAAATTGGAATAGTCTTGAAATGAAATGTGTACAAACCTGCAGCAGCTCCAATGAGGTTACTGAACAAACTGAAAAAAGACTGGCTTTATACAGGGTGTGGTGATTACGAATGCTCTGCAGCTGTGACTCAGGGACCGTGGTCAAAACATTGCATGTGAAAAATAAGAATATATTCCATTTGAAAAATAAAATAAAATGACTGTAATTCCCGCTGAACCGTGGGTTACAAGTGCACAAGTGCACAGTGCACTAACCTACATTATTGCAAAGTGTGATTTAAATGTGACTTTGAATGTATGTTTTAGAGGCAGAAGAATAACGCACGCACGCACGCGCGCGCACGCACGCACGCACGCACGCACGCACGCACGCACGCACGCACGCACGCACGCACGCACGCACGCACGCACGCACGCACACACACACACACACACACACACACACACACACACACACACACACACACACACACACACACACACACACACACACACACACACACACACACACACACACACCTGTGCCTAACCATTCTGCATTAGAGGTGGGATTTATGGCTATTTGAAGTGAGACAGTACCATCGATCATAAAATGTGTGTGTAAATTAAGCTACCTTGACTGTTGTTATTCATAAAACACCTAAAAAAAACAAGCAGGCAACAATGAACTCGCTCCTCCACTTGTTCTCTCTCTCTCACTCACTCACTGTACTCAGTCAGTACTCAGTGGAGTAGCAAGGAGATGTTGAATTGGGGGGAGGGGGTCTCCCCCCCAAATGAACGGCTCTCTACTGCGCGAACCGGATCCCAACGTTCACTTCAAAGAGCCGTTCAAAAGGTGTTTGATTCGTTCGCGAACGTCCCAGCTCTATTCTGCATCTAGCCTAAGGACCAGATCATGGGAAAACCCTACTCACGTCAGGGTGGGGGGTCCCCAGTTCAAATATGATTCTTTTTGGTTTCAGTGATATTTGGACTTACCCTCTACGGTAGTTCATCATGAAAATGTTACTTTGCATGTATGTTTTAGAGGCAGAAGAATAATTTGCATACAACTTGCAATGTTGATTGAACTATTAAAAAAGCATGTTTCAATGTTTAAAAAATCCGATCTGACAGATCTTTAGATATTGGTCCAAAGTTCATGTAAAAAAAGTTCCGTGCACATGACGCGAAAGTTCCGGAATAAAAGCGGGTTTAAGTGTTTTACGAACTGCTCCAAAAGGCGGAAAATCGAAGGGCGGAGCTTACTTAACAAAGACACAGATGTCTTCAGCTTGAGTCAAGGCACGCGTGTAAGCAAGTTGCATGTCTTCAAACCAAACGAGGCATGACTTATGCCCCTTTAAAGTTTGAGTTTTCAAACGCTTCGTATAGCGCCCCCCTTTGGCCAATTGGAGTAAGATTGCTTTCAGTGATATTTGGACTAATCCTCTACATATTTGCCAAATGCCATGAACGTGTCACTTTGCATGTATGATTTAGAGGCAGAAGAATAATTTGCATATAACTGCAACATTGAGTGAATTATTAAAAAATAATGTTTCGCTTTAAAGAAAATCCGCCTGAGTTTTCAGACCGTATTGGTCCAAAGTTCATGTAAAAAAAGTTTCGCGCACATTACGCGAAAATCCCAGGAGGAGATACATTTTTACTGTTTTTCATATAATTCAAAATTGTGGGAGAAGTAAAGGTCAGAGGTCAAAAGTCAGAGCGTAAAAGTTGTTCGGCATGAGGAGACGCATAAGTGTATACAGGTTCCATTGCTGTACCTGAAACAGGGCATGAGCTACACCAGTTCAAAGTTTCCACTTTCGAAGGCTTCCTACAGCGCCACCCTTTGGCCGATTGTTGCGAGCTTCGCGTTTTAGCCGTTTGGCATGGTCCTCTGCCATACTGCCATGAACGTGTCACTTTGCAGTATGATTTAGAGGCAGAAGAATAATTTGCATGAAACTGCATTATACGGTTAATTATTAAAAAATAATGTTTCGCTTTAAAGAAAATCCGGCTAACTTTTCAGACCGTATTGGTCCAAAGTTCATGTAAAAAAAGTTTCGCGCACGTTACGCGAAAATCCCAGGAGGAGATACATTTTTACTGTTTTTCATAGAATTCAAAATTGTGGGAGAGGTAAAGGTCAGAGGTCAAAAGTCAGAGCGTAAAAGTTGTTCGGCATGAGGAGACGCATAAGTGTATACAGGTTTCATTGCTGTACCTGAAACAGGGCATGAGCTACACCAGTTCAAAGTTTGCACTTTCCAAGGCTTCCTACAGCGCCACCCTTTGGCCGATTGTTGCGAGCTTCGCGTTTTAGCCGTTTGGCATAGTCCTCTGCCATACTGCCGAGTTTCGTAAAAAGCGACTGCACGGTCTAGCCGCTAGAGCAAAAGTGGCGGAAGAATAATAATAATAATAATAGTGCTGAAGTCCAATAACAATGAGTGGCCAAGGCTTTTGCCACTTCGTGGCCTTGGCCACTAATAATAGTGCTGAAGTCCAATAACAATGAGTGGCCAAGGCTTTTGCCACTTCGTGGCCTTGGCCACTAAATATAGCTGCAAGCAGCGATAAAGTGGCCAAGGCATAAATAGCAGGAAAGCAAAAAGGCATCAAGGGAAAGCAAAGAAGAAATCAAAGAAAAACTGGAAGCAGTGTTCTTCCGAACAGGTCTCCGGCAGGTCAGGTGTTTTTTTTTTGGCCTAGTGGTGACTATAATAGGCCAAAGTCAAAAGGGTACCACGTGTTCTTTGGCCTTTCACGGCAATCGGACGCTGCATGCGGGATTTGAGGCATTTTGTTCCAAAAATGGGTTTTGCAAAAATTGACCCGCTGGTGGCGCTATAACAGGCCAATGTGAGAAGGGTGGCATCTGTTCCTTGGCCTAGTGGGAATGTGCGTGCAAAATCTCACACAAATAGCAGGCTGCGTTTGAGACATTTTGTTCAAAAAGGAGCAATCCTGCAAACCTTGGAATTCAATGTTAGCCAATTAGATAGAATATGATATTGGACAAATCCGTCATGATTACATCACTGTAGAGATACTGTGTGCCCATTTGTGTGATTATCGGATAAAATCTGAAGGAGTAATATCGAAGAATGCGTTTTCGGCCTTCTGGTGGCGCTATAAATGACAGAGACTCTGCCGATTTTACACTAATCGGCATAGTTATTGGTGAAAGCACAAATTGACCTCTACACAACATGTATGCAAAAGACTATATGCAACAGACATAAAATAGTTCCAAAGAACTCCTCAAGGTTTTAACTCAATATCTTTATTTTCCAACTTTTTCATTAGTTGTCTTTGTTGAAGAGTTGGTCATCAGGTTGTAAACCTTCAAAACAGAGGGTTAACAACCTAGCCATTTTCAGGCATGTCTTTTAAATCACAATGTTTTCAAATAATTCAAGTAGTAAACGTCTTCAAATAAAGTTTTTAAACATTAAGTCTGAACCCAAACCAGCACACGGAAACAGTTCTCAAGGTGAAAACGCAATAAGCGTTGTTTTATTCAATGGGGCGTTCCCCTAAAACATGAAATAAAGTTCTTCCCAAAACCGGGGCTTTTAACACGTCTTCAAATAAAGTTTTTAAACATTAAGTATTGTTAAGTCTGAACCCAAACCAGCACACGGAAACAGTTCTCAAGGTGAAAACGCAATAAGCGTTGTTTTATTCAATGGGGCGTTCCCCTAAAACATGAAATAAAGTTCTTCCCAAAACCGGGGCTTTTAACTCAAAATATGCTTCTTTCCAGAACTTAACAAACAGGGGTTACATTCGAAACATATGTTTCACAGTATGCTGTTGCTTCCATTAACACATGCCATTTCTCTTCCAAGACTCAGATGCAGCTCCTAATTTGCCTACAATGGGAACAGATAGAACCACCATTAGCAATGTGGCAAAATACAGAGCAAATGTGCGACAGAGGAGAACATAGTGGAGTTTTGCTTACTGCTCGATGGAAGAGTCCCTTCGAGAGCCAGCTACACAGTGAAGCAGAGCTCGGTGGTTAAGAGCAAAAACATTTGGATTGCCTGACTCGGAGAAGCTGTGTTGCGGCCAGGTGCTGACAAATCAAACTGATTGCAACAAGCAGCCATCTTAGCTGCTGCATTCTGGGAAATGTAGTTTTTCTGAAAACCAAGCAAAGCCATCAGTTAGATTCAGTTCACATGCAAAAAACAGGGCCTGGATAAAAAAAATAAGAAAAATCAACTAATCAGCCGATCTACAAGGTTAAAACAAAATAAAGTCAACAGATCTGCTGATTTGGAGGTTGTGATTTGCCATCCAATTTGCGTGATTTTAGGCCAAAATCTGTAGGAGCAGTGTTGTAAAATGTGTTTTGCAAAAATCTGTCTGATGGTGGCGCTAGAGAGGGGCATGTGTGAAATCAGGGACGGAGGTTGTGATTTGACAATCAATTTGCGTGATTTTAGGCCAAAATCTGTAGGAGCAGTGTTCGCAAATGTTTTGCAAGAATCGGCCTCATGGTGGCGCTGGAGGGCCATGTGAGAAATCAGGCAGCCAAGGAGTGTGTGCAAAGTTTGGCATGGATAGGGGCAATGGTAACGGAGATATGAATAGGGCAAAAGTATGATGTCACACGGACAGAGTGACAGCCGGTGGAGGTTTCGATAGTAACTGCGACCTAACAGTCGCAATAATACTCACATCTCTTTAGTTAAATGCTTACATTGAAGAAAGAGATGAGGCCACACCCCAAACAATAGTGGACACAGGCAATAATCCACAACTGCACACTCCTGACAATATAAAACACATTCTCACTGTAAACGATAGAACCAAAATAACACAGTAAAACGGTAAAAGAGACCATACAAAATACAAGCAAACAGTCTTACCGGTTAACAGAGCAGCACACACTCAACTCAGCAGTGTTTTGTTCAAACTGTTCAGATGGATTCAATCGGCCGACGCCCAACAAGCAACCATCTTAGCTGCTGCATTCTGGGAAATGTAGTTTTTCTGAAAACCAAACAATTAAGATTCAGTTCACAGGCAAAAAAACTAAAAAAATCAACTAATCAGCCGATCTACAAGCTTAAAACTAAATAAAGTCGACAAATCTGCTTATCTACAAGCAATAATTACATTACCGAAATGAATCTTTTTACATTCCAATCCCAAAACCAGAAACAAACATTTCCGAGCCACATGTTCACTTACCAATTATCTTAGTCACGCAGCCTCAGTGTCAATATCAGAGTTGGTCAGGTGGATCTAAAAGCAATATAGTGTGGGTTAAATATAAATGGAGCAATGCTGTTAGAAATTGGAATAGTCTTGAAATGAAATGTGTACAAACCTGCAGCAGCTCCAATGAGGTTACTGAACAAACTGAAAAAAGACTGGCTTTATACAGGGTGTGGTGATTACGAATGCTCTGCACTGTGACTCAGGGACCGTGGTCAAAACATTGCATGTGAAAAATAAGAATATATTCCATTTGAAAAATAAAATAAAATGACTGTAATTCCCGCTGAACCGTGGGTTACAAGTGCACAAGTGCACAGTGCACTAACCTACATTATTGCAAAGTGTGATTTAAATGTGACTTTGAATGTATGTTTTAGAGGCAGAAGAATAACGCACGCACGTACACACACACACACACACACACACACACACACACACACACACACACACACACACACACACACACACACACACACACACACACCTGTGCCTAACCATTCTGCATTAGAGGTGGGATTTATGGCTATTTGAAGTGAGACAGTACCATCGATCATAAAATGTTTGTGTAAATTAAGCTACCTTGACTGTTGTTATTCATAAAACACCTAAAAAAAACAAGCAGGCAACAATGAACTCGCTCCTCCACTTGTTCTCTCTCTCTCACTCACTCACTGTACTCAGTCAGTACTCAGTGGAGTAGCAAGGAGATGTTGAATTGGGGGGAGGGGGTCTCCCCCCCAAATGAACGGCTCTCTACTGCGCGAACCGGATCCCAACGTTCACTTCAAAGAGCCGTTCAAAAGATTTGATTCGTTCGCGAACGTCCCAGCTCTATTCTGCATCTAGCCTAAGGACCAGATCATGGGAAAACCCTACTCACGTCAGGGTGGGGGGTCCCCAGTTCAAATATGATTCTTTTTGGTTTCAGTGATATTTGGACTTACCCTCTACGGTAGTTCATCATGAAAATGTTACTTTGCATGTATGTTTTAGAGGCAGAAGAATAATTTGCATACAACTTGCAATGTTGATTGAACTATTAAAAAAGCATGTTTCAATGTTTAAAAAATCCGATCTGACAGATCTTTAGATATTGGTCCAAAGTTCATGTAAAAAAAGTTCCGTGCACATGACGCGAAAGTTCCGGAATAAAAGCGGGTTTAAGTGTTTTACGAACTGCTCCAAAAGGCGGAAAATCGAAGGGCGGAGCTTACTTAACAAAGACACAGATGTCTTCAGCTTGAGTCAAGGCACGCGTGTAAGCAAGTTGCATGTCTTCAAACCAAACGAGGCATGACTTATGCCCCTTTAAAGTTTGAGTTTTCAAACGCTTCGTATAGCGCCCCCCTTTGGCCAATTGGAGTAAGATTGCTTTCAGTGATATTTGGACTAATCCTCTACATATTTGCCAAATGCCATGAACGTGTCACTTTGCATGTATGATTTAGAGGCAGAAGAATAATTTGCATATAACTGCAACATTGAGTGAATTATTAAAAAATAATGTTTCGCTTTAAAGAAAATCCGCCTGAGTTTTCAGACCGTATTGGTCCAAAGTTCATGTAAAAAAAGTTTCGCGCACATTACGCGAAAATCCCAGGAGGAGATACATTTTTACTGTTTTTCATATAATTCAAAATTGTGGGAGAAGTAAAGGTCAGAGGTCAAAAGTCAGAGCGTAAAAGTTGTTCGGCATGAGGAGACGCATAAGTGTATACAGGTTCCATTGCTGTACCTGAAACAGGGCATGAGCTACACCAGTTCAAAGTTTGCACTTTCGAAGGCTTCCTACAGCGCCACCCTTTGGCCGATTGTTGCGAGCTTCGCGTTTTAGCCGTTTGGCATGGTCCTCTGCCATACTGCCATGAACGTGTCACTTTGCAGTATGATTTAGAGGCAGAAGAATAATTTGCATGAAACTGCATTATACGGTTAATTATTAAAAAATAATGTTTCGCTTTAAAGAAAATCCGGCTAACTTTTCAGACCGTATTGGTCCAAAGTTCATGTAAAAAAAGTTTCGCGCACGTTACGCGAAAATCCCAGGAGGAGATACATTTTTACTGTTTTTCATAGAATTCAAAATTGTGGGAGAGGTAAAGGTCAGAGGTCAAAAGTCAGAGCGTAAAAGTTGTTCGGCATGAGGAGACGCATAAGTGTATACAGGTTTCATTGCTGTACCTGAAACAGGGCATGAGCTACACCAGTTCAAAGTTTGCACTTTGGAAGGCTTCCTACAGCGCCACCCTTTGGCCGATTGTTGCGAGCTTCGCGTTTTAGCCGTTTGGCATAGTCCTCTGCCATACTGCCGAGTTTCGTAAAAAGCGACTGCACGGTCTAGCCGCTAGAGCAAAAGTGGCGGAAGAATAATAATAATAATAATAGTGCTGAAGTCCAATAACAATGAGTGGCCAAGGCTTTTGCCACTTCGTGGCCTTGGCCACTAATAATAAATATAGCTGCAAGCAGCGATAAAGTGGCCAAGGCATAAATAGCAGGAAAGCAAAAAGGCATCAAGGGAAAGCAAAGAAGAAATCAAAGAAAAACTGGAAGCAGTGTTCTTCCGAACAGGTCTCCGGCAGGTCAGGTGTTTTTTTTTTGGCCTAGTGGTGACTATAATAGGCCAAAGTCAAAAGGGTACCACGTGTTCTTTGGCCTTTCACGGCAATCGGACGCTGCATGTGGGATTTGAGGCATTTTGTTCCAAAAATGGGTTTTGCAAAAATTGACCCGCTGGTGGCGCTATAACAGGCCAATGTGAGAAGGGTGGCATCTGTTCCTTGGCCTAGTGGGAATGTGCGTGCAAAATCTCACACAAATAGCAGGCTGCGTTTGAGACATTTTGTTCAAAAAGGAGCAATCCTGCAAACCTTGGAATTCAATGTTAGCCAATTAGATAGAATATGATATTGGACAAATCCGTCATGATTACATCACTGTAGAGATACTGTGTGCCCATTTGTGTGATTATCGGATAAAATCTGAAGGAGTAATATCGAAGAATGCGTTTTCGGCCTTCTGGTGGCGCTATAAATTACAGAGACTCTGCCGATTTTACACTAATCGGCATAGTTATTGGTGAAAGCACAAATTGACCTCTACACAACATGTATGCAAAAGACTATATGCAACAGACATAAAATAGTTCCAAAGAACTCCTCAAGGTTTTAACTCAATATCTTTATTTTCCAACTTTTTCATTAGTTGTCTTTGTTGAAGAGTTGGTCATCAGGTTGTAAACCTTCAAAACAGAGGGTTAACAACCTAGCCATTTTCAGGCATGTCTTTTAAATCACAATGTTTTCAAATAATTCAAGTAGTAAACGTCTTCAAATAAAGTTTTTAAACATTAAGTATTGTGAAGTCTGAACCCAAACCAGCACACGGAAACAGTTCTCAAGGTGAAAACGCAATAAGCGTTGTTTTATTCAATGGGGCGTTCCCCTAAAACATGAAATAAAGTTCTTCCCAAAACCGGGGCTTTTAACACGTCTTCAAATAAAGTTTTTAAACATTAAGTATTGTTAAGTCTGAACCCAAACCAGCACACGGAAACAGTTCTCAAGGTGAAAACGCAATAAGCGTTGTTTTATTCAATGGGGCGTTCCCCTAAAACATGAAATAAAGTTCTTCCCAAAACCGGGGCTTTTAACTCAAAATATGCTTCTTTCCAGAACTTAACAAACAGGGGTTACATTCGAAACATATGTTTCACAGTATGCTGTTGCTTCCATTAACACATGTCATTTCTCTTCCAAGACTCAGATGCAGCTCCTAATTTGCCTACAATGGGAACAGATAGAACCACCATTAGCAATGTGGCAAAATACAGAGCAAATGTGCGACAGAGGAGAACATAGTGGAGTTTTGCTTACTGCTCGATGGAAGAGTCCCTTCGAGAGCCAGCTACACAGTGAAGCAGAGCTCGGTGGTTAAGAGCAAAAACATTTGGATTGCCTGACTCGGAGAAGCTGTGTTGCGGCCAGGTGCTGACAAATCAAACTGATTGCAACAAGCAGCCATCTTAGCTGCTGCATTCTGGGAAATGTAGTTTTTCTGAAAACCAAGCAAAGCCATCAGTTAGATTCAGTTCACATGCAAAAACAGGGCCTGGATAAAAAAAAAAAGAAAAATCAACTAATCAGCCGATCTACAAGGTTAAAACAAAATAAAGTCAACAGATCTGCTGATTTGGAGGTTGTGATTTGCCATCCAATTTGCGTGATTTTAGGCCAAAATCTGTAGGAGCAGTGTTGTAAAATGTGTTTTGCAAAAATCTGTCTGATGGTGGCGCTAGAGAGGGGCATGTGTGAAATCAGGGACGGAGGTTGTGATTTGACAATCAATTTGCGTGATTTTAGGCCAAAATCTGTAGGAGCAGTGTTCGCAAATGTTTTGCAAGAATCGGCCTCATGGTGGCGCTGGAGGGCCATGTGAGAAATCAGGCAGCCAAGGAGTGTGTGCAAAGTTTGGCATGGATAGGGGCAATGGTAACGGAGATATGAATAGGGCAAAAGTATGATGTCACACGGACAGAGTGACAGCCGGTGGAGGTTTCGATAGTAACTGCGACCTAACAGTCGCAATAATACTTACATCTCTTTAGTTAAATGCTTACATTGAAGAAAGAGATGAGGCCACACCCCAAACAATAGTGGACACAGGCAATAATCCACAACTGCACACTCCTGACAATATAAAACACATTCTCACTGTAAACGATAGAACCAAAATAACACAGTAAAACGGTAAAAGAGACCATACAAAATACAAGCAAACAGTCTTACCGGTTAACAGAGCAGCACACACTCAACTCAGCAGTGTTTTGTTCAAACTGTTCAGATGGATTCAATCGGCCGACGCCCAACAAGCAACCATCTTAGCTGCTGCATTCTGGGAAATGTAGTTTTTCTGAAAACCAAACAATTAAGATTCAGTTCACAGGCAAAAAAACTAAAAAAATCAACTAATCAGCCGATCTACAAGCTTAAAACTAAATAAAGTCGACAAATCTGCTTATCTACAAGCAATAATTACATTACCGAAATGAATTCCACATACATTCCAATCCCAAAACCAGAAACAAACATTTCCGAGCCACATGTTCACTTACCAATTATCTTAGTCACGCAGCCTCAGTGTCAATATCAGAGTTGGTCAGGTGGATCTAAAAGCAATATAGTGTGGGTTAAATATAAATGGAGCAATGCTGTTAGAAATTGGAATAGTCTTGAAATGAAATGTGTACAAACCTGCAGCAGCTCCAATGAGGTTACTGAACAAACTGAAAAAAGACTGGCTTTATACAGGGTGTGGTGATTACGAATGCTCTGCAGCTGTGACTCAGGGACCGTGGTCAAAACATTGCATGTGAAAAATAAGAATATATTCCATTTGAAAAATAAAATAAAATGACTGTAATTCCCGCTGAACCGTGGGTTACAAGTGCACAAGTGCACAGTGCACTAACCTACATTATTGCAAAGTGTGATTTAAATGTGACTTTGAATGTATGTTTTAGAGGCAGAAGAATAACGCACGCACGCACGCGCGCGCACGCACGCACGCACGCACGCACGCACGCACACACACACACACACACACACACACACACACACACACACACACACACACACACACACACACACACACACACACACACACCTGTGCCTAACCATTCTGCATTAGAGGTGGGATTTATGGCTATTTGAAGTGAGACAGTACCATCGATCATAAAATGTGTGTGTAAATTAAGCTACCTTGACTGTTGTTATTCATAAAACACCTAAAAAAAACAAGCAGGCAACAATGAACTCGCTCCTCCACTTGTTCTCTCTCTCTCACTCACTCACTGTACTCAGTCAGTACTCAGTGGAGTAGCAAGGAGATGTTGAATTGGGGGGAGGGGGTCTCCCCCCCAAATGAACGGCTCTCTACTGCGCGAACCGGATCCCAACGTTCACTTCAAAGAGCCGTTCAAAAGGTTTGATTCGTTCGCGAACGTCCCAGCTCTATTCTGCATCTAGCCTAAGGACCAGATCATGGGAAAACCCTACTCACGTCAGGGTGGGGGGTCCCCAGTTCAAATATGATTCTTTTTGGTTTCAGTGATATTTGGACTTACCCTCTACGGTAGTTCATCATGAAAATGTTACTTTGCATGTATGTTTTAGAGGCAGAAGAATAATTTGCATACAACTTGCAATGTTGATTGAACTATTAAAAAAGCATGTTTCAATGTTTAAAAAATCCGATCTGACAGATCTTTAGATATTGGTCCAAAGTTCATGTAAAAAAAGTTCCGTGCACATGACGCGAAAGTTCCGGAATAAAAGCGGGTTTAAGTGTTTTACGAACTGCTCCAAAAGGCGGAAAATCGAAGGGCGGAGCTTACTTAACAAAGACACAGATGTCTTCAGCTTGAGTCAAGGCACGCGTGTAAGCAAGTTGCATGTCTTCAAACCAAACGAGGCATGACTTATGCCCCTTTAAAGTTTGAGTTTTCAAACGCTTCGTATAGCGCCCCCCTTTGGCCAATTGGAGTAAGATTGCTTTCAGTGATATTTGGACTAATCCTCTACATATTTGCCAAATGCCATGAACGTGTCACTTTGCATGTATGATTTAGAGGCAGAAGAATAATTTGCATATAACTGCAACATTGAGTGAATTATTAAAAAATAATGTTTCGCTTTAAAGAAAATCCGCCTGAGTTTTCAGACCGTATTGGTCCAAAGTTCATGTAAAAAAAGTTTCGCGCACATTACGCGAAAATCCCAGGAGGAGATACATTTTTACTGTTTTTCATATAATTCAAAATTGTGGGAGAAGTAAAGGTCAGAGGTCAAAAGTCAGAGCGTAAAAGTTGTTCGGCATGAGGAGACGCATAAGTGTATACAGGTTCCATTGCTGTACCTGAAACAGGGCATGAGCTACACCAGTTCAAAGTTTGCACTTTCGAAGGCTTCCTACAGCGCCACCCTTTGGCCGATTGTTGCGAGCTTCGCGTTTTAGCCGTTTGGCATGGTCCTCTGCCATACTGCCATGAACGTGTCACTTTGCAGTATGATTTAGAGGCAGAAGAATAATTTGCATGAAACTGCATTATACGGTTAATTATTAAAAAATAATGTTTCGCTTTAAAGAAAATCCGGCTAACTTTTCAGACCGTATTGGTCCAAAGTTCATGTAAAAAAAGTTTCGCGCACGTTACGCGAAAATCCCAGGAGGAGATACATTTTTACTGTTTTTCATAGAATTCAAAATTGTGGGAGAGGTAAAGGTCAGAGGTCAAAAGTCAGAGCGTAAAAGTTGTTCGGCATGAGGAGACGCATAAGTGTATACAGGTTTCATTGCTGTACCTGAAACAGGGCATGAGCTACACCAGTTCAAAGTTTGCACTTTCGAAGGCTTCCTACAGCGCCACCCTTTGGCCGATTGTTGCGAGCTTCGCGTTTTAGCCGTTTGGCATAGTCCTCTGCCATACTGCCGAGTTTCGTAAAAAGCGACTGCACGGTCTAGCCGCTAGAGCAAAAGTGGCGGAAGAATAATAATAATAAATATAGCTGCAAGCAGCGATAAAGTGGCCAAGGCATAAATAGCAGGAAAGCAAAAAGGCATCAAGGGAAAGCAAAGAAGAAATCAAAGAAAAACTGGAAGCAGTGTTCTTCCGAACAGGTCTCCGGCAGGTCAGGTGTTTTTTTTTTGGCCTAGTGGTGACTATAATAGGCCAAAGTCAAAAGGGTACCACGTGTTCTTTGGCCTTTCACGGCAATCGGACGCTGCATGTGGGATTTGAGGCATTTTGTTCCAAAAATGGGTTTTGCAAAAATTGACCCGCTGGTGGCGCTATAACAGGCCAATGTGAGAAGGGTGGCATCTGTTCCTTGGCCTAGTGGGAATGTGCGTGCAAAATCTCACACAAATAGCAGGCTGCGTTTGAGACATTTTGTTCAAAAAGGAGCAATCCTGCAAACCTTGGAATTCAATGTTAGCCAATTAGATAGAATATGATATTGGACAAATCCGTCATGATTACATCACTGTAGAGATACTGTGTGCCCATTTGTGTGATTATCGGATAAAATCTGAAGGAGTAATATCGAAGAATGCGTTTTCGGCCTTCTGGTGGCGCTATCAATTACAGAGACTCTGCCGATTTTACACTAATCGGCATAGTTATTGGTGAAAGCACAAATTGACCTCTACACAACATGTATGCAAAAGACTATATGCAACAGACATAAAATAGTTCCAAAGAACTCCTCAAGGTTTTAACTCAATATCTTTATTTTCCAACTTTTTCATTAGTTGTCTTTGTTGAAGAGTTGGTCATCAGGTTGTAAACCTTCAAAACAGAGGGTTAACAACCTAGCCATTTTCAGGCATGTCTTTTAAATCACAATGTTTTCAAATAATTCAAGTAGTAAACGTCTTCAAATAAAGTTTTTAAACATTAAGTATTGTGAAGTCTGAACCCAAACCAGCACACGGAAACAGTTCTCAAGGTGAAAACACAATAAGCGTTGTTTTATTCAATGGGGCGTTCCCCTAAAACATGAAATAAAGTTCTTCCCAAAACCGGGGCTTTTAACACGTCTTCAAATAAAGTTTTTAAACATTAAGTATTGTTAAGTCTGAACCCAAACCAGCACACGGAAACAGTTCTCAAGGTGAAAACGCAATAAGCGTTGTTTTATTCAATGGGGCGTTCCCCTAAACCATGAAATAAAGTTCTTCCCAAAACCGGGGCTTTTAACTCAAAATATGCTTCTTTCCAGAACTTAACAAACAGGGGTTACATTCGAAACATATGTTTCACAGTATGCTGTTGCTTCCATTAACACATGTCATTTCTCTTCCAAGACTCAGATGCAGCTCCTAATTTGCCTACAATGGGAACAGATAGAACCACCATTAGCAATGTGGCAAAATACAGAGCAAAAGTGCGACAGAGGAGAACATTTTGCTCTGTATTGCTTACTGCTCGATGGAAGAGTCCCTTCGAGAGCCAGCTACACAGTGAAGCAGAGCTCGGTGGTTAAGAGCAAAAACATTTGGATTGCCTGACTCGGAGAAGCTGTGTTGCGGCCAGGTGCTGACAAATCAAACTGATTGCAACAAGCAGCCATCTTAGCTGCTGCATTCTGGGAAATGTAGTTTTTCTGAAAACCAAGCAAAGCCATCAGTTAGATTCAGTTCACATGCAAAAACAGGGCCTGGATAAAAAAAAAAAGAAAAATCAACTAATCAGCCGATCTACAAGGTTAAAACAAAATAAAGTCAACAGATCTGCTGATTTGGAGGTTGTGATTTGCCATCCAATTTGCGTGATTTTAGGCCAAAATCTGTAGGAGCAGTGTTGTAAAATGTGTTTTGCAAAAATCTGTCTGATGGTGGCGCTAGAGAGGGGCATGTGTGAAATCAGGGACGGAGGTTGTGATTTGACAATCAATTTGCGTGATTTTAGGCCAAAATCTGTAGGAGCAGTGTTCGCAAATGTTTTGCAAGAATCGGCCTCATGGTGGCGCTGGAGGGCCATGTGAGAAATCAGGCAGCCAAGGAGTGTGTGCAAAGTTTGGCATGGATAGGGGCAATGGTAACGGAGATATGAATAGGGCAAAAGTATGATGTCACACGGACAGAGTGACAGCCGGTGGAGGTTTCGATAGTAACTGCGACCTAACAGTCGCAATAATACTTACATCTCTTTAGTTAAATGCTTACATTGAAGAAAGAGATGAGGCCACACCCCAAACAATAGTGGACACAGGCAATAATCCACAACTGCACACTCCTGACAATATAAAACACATTCTCACTGTAAACGATAGAACCAAAATAACACAGTAAAACGGTAAAAGAGACCATACAAAATACAAGCAAACAGTCTTACCGGTTAACAGAGCAGCACACACTCAACTCAGCAGTGTTTTGTTCAAACTGTTCAGATGGATTCAATCGGCCGACGCCCAACAAGCAACCATCTTAGCTGCTGCATTCTGGGAAATGTAGTTTTTCTGAAAACCAAACAATTAAGATTCAGTTCACAGGCAAAAAAACTAAAAAAATCAACTAATCAGCCGATCTACAAGCTTAAAACTAAATAAAGTCGACAAATCTGCTTATCTACAAGCAATAATTACATTACCGAAATGAATCTTTTTACATTCCAATCCCAAAACCAGAAACAAACATTTCCGAGCCACATGTTCACTTACCAATTATCTTAGTCACGCAGCCTCAGTGTCAATATCAGAGTTGGTCAGGTGGATCTAAAAGCAATATAGTGTGGGTTAAATATAAATGGAGCAATGCTGTTAGAAATTGGAATAGTCTTGAAATGAAATGTGTACAAACCTGCAGCAGCTCCAATGAGGTTACTGAACAAACTGAAAAAAGACTGGCTTTATACAGGGTGTGGTGATTACGAATGCTCTGCAGCTGTGACTCAGGGACCGTGGTCAAAACATTGCATGTGAAAAATAAGAATATATTCCATTTGAAAAATAAAATAAAATGACTGTAATTCCCGCTGAACCGTGGGTTACAAGTGCACAAGTGCACAGTGCACTAACCTACATTATTGCAAAGTGTGATTTAAATGTGACTTTGAATGTATGTTTTAGAGGCAGAAGAATAACGCACGCACGCGCACGCACGCACGCACGCACGCACGCACGCACGCACGCACGCACACACACACACACACACACACACACACACACACACACACACACACACACACACACACACACACACACACACACACACCTGTGCCTAACCATTCTGCATTAGAGGTGGGATTTATGGCTATTTGAAGTGAGACAGTACCATCGATCATAAAATGTGTGTGTAAATTAAGCTACCTTGACTGTTGTTATTCATAAAACACCTAAAAAAAACAAGCAGGCAACAATGAACTCGCTCCTCCACTTGTTCTCTCTCTCTCACTCACTCACTGTACTCAGTCAGTACTCAGTGGAGTAGCAAGGAGATGTTGAATTGGGGGGAGGGGGTCTCCCCCCCAAATGAACGGCTCTCTACTGCGCGAACCGGATCCCAACGTTCACTTCAAAGAGCCGTTCAAAAGGTTTGATTCGTTCGCGAACGTCCCAGCTCTATTCTGCATCTAGCCTAAGGACCAGATCATGGGAAAACCCTACTCACGTCAGGGTGGGGGGTCCCCAGTTCAAATATGATTCTTTTTGGTTTCAGTGATATTTGGACTTACCCTCTACGGTAGTTCATCATGAAAATGTTACTTTGCATGTATGTTTTAGAGGCAGAAGAATAATTTGCATACAACTTGCAATGTTGATTGAACTATTAAAAAAGCATGTTTCAATGTTTAAAAAATCCGATCTGACAGATCTTTAGATATTGGTCCAAAGTTCATGTAAAAAAAGTTCCGTGCACATGACGCGAAAGTTCCGGAATAAAAGCGGGTTTAAGTGTTTTACGAACTGCTCCAAAAGGCGGAAAATCGAAGGGCGGAGCTTACTTAACAAAGACACAGATGTCTTCAGCTTGAGTCAAGGCACGCGTGTAAGCAAGTTGCATGTCTTCAAACCAAACGAGGCATGACTTATGCCCCTTTAAAGTTTGAGTTTTCAAACGCTTCGTATAGCGCCCCCCTTTGGCCAATTGGAGTAAGATTGCTTTCAGTGATATTTGGACTAATCCTCTACATATTTGCCAAATGCCATGAACGTGTCACTTTGCATGTATGATTTAGAGGCAGAAGAATAATTTGCATATAACTGCAACATTGAGTGAATTATTAAAAAATAATGTTTCGCTTTAAAGAAAATCCGCCTGAGTTTTCAGACCGTATTGGTCCAAAGTTCATGTAAAAAAAGTTTCGCGCACATTACGCGAAAATCCCAGGAGGAGATACATTTTTACTGTTTTTCATATAATTCAAAATTGTGGGAGAAGTAAAGGTCAGAGGTCAAAAGTCAGAGCGTAAAAGTTGTTCGGCATGAGGAGACGCATAAGTGTATACAGGTTCCATTGCTGTACCTGAAACAGGGCATGAGCTACACCAGTTCAAAGTTTGCACTTTCGAAGGCTTCCTACAGCGCCACCCTTTGGCCGATTGTTGCGAGCTTCGCGTTTTAGCCGTTTGGCATGGTCCTCTGCCATACTGCCATGAACGTGTCACTTTGCAGTATGATTTAGAGGCAGAAGAATAATTTGCATGAAACTGCATTATACGGTTAATTATTAAAAAATAATGTTTCGCTTTAAAGAAAATCCGGCTAACTTTTCAGACCGTATTGGTCCAAAGTTCATGTAAAAAAAGTTTCGCGCACGTTACGCGAAAATCCCAGGAGGAGATACATTTTTACTGTTTTTCATAGAATTCAAAATTGTGGGAGAGGTAAAGGTCAGAGGTCAAAAGTCAGAGCGTAAAAGTTGTTCGGCATGAGGAGACGCATAAGTGTATACAGGTTTCATTGCTGTACCTGAAACAGGGCATGAGCTACACCAGTTCAAAGTTTGCACTTTCGAAGGCTTCCTACAGCGCCACCCTTTGGCCGATTGTTGCGAGCTTCGCGTTTTAGCCGTTTGGCATAGTCCTCTGCCATACTGCCGAGTTTCGTAAAAAGCGACTGCACGGTCTAGCCGCTAGAGCAAAAGTGGCGGAAGAATAATAATAATAATAATAGTGCTGAAGTCCAATAACAATGAGTGGCCAAGGCTTTTGCCACTTCGTGGCCTTGGCCACTAATAATAGTGCTGAAGTCCAATAACAATGAGTGGCCAAGGCTTTTGCCACTTCGTGGCCTTGGCCACTAATAATAGTGCTGAAGTCCAATAACAATGAGTGGCCAAGGCTTTTGCCACTTCGTGGCCTTGGCCACTAATAATAGTGCTGAAGTCCAATAACAATGAGTGGCCAAGGCTTTTGCCACTTCGTGGCCTTGGCCACTAATTAATAATATTAATATGTTAATGTGTGTACCAGGGGTGCTGGCTCTGTGGCAGAGCGTAGCAGAGCAGGGTCTGATGAGAGACGTGGTGTCCAGCATCCACACTGAGCTGCTGTCAGCGCTGAGAGGAGTGGAGAGACGAGCTGACCACTGCAGTCTGGAGCTCACAGGTGAGAGCTCACATGATGCTGACCACTGCAGTCTGGAGCTCACAGGTGAGACCTCACATGATGCTGACCACTGCAGTCTGGAGCTCACATGTGAGACCTCATGATGCTGACCACTGCAGTCTGGAGCTCACAGGTGAGACCTCACATGATGCTGACCACTGCAGTCTGGAGCTCACAGGTGAGACCTCACATGATGCTGACCAGGGACATGCTGGGCCCCTGATTCAGCCCGGGAAAAGAGTTGCAGAGGCCCTCATGGAGAGAGATCTCTCTCTATAGCGCTGCTGCTGCTACTCAAAGATTTGCCATTTCAGATCATGACAAGTGACAAGCCAGTGGGTCAATTACATGAGTTATATTTCGTCGTTGTCGGGGTGGAAACCTTGTACGTCCAAAACCGTGTGTTTTGTATTTATCATTTTAAAAAGGATTTAAACTAGTGAAAACAGCCGATCTACAAGCACACAATGCTGTGTGCTTGTTAATCTGCTGTTTTCACTACTTTTGTGCGACGGCCTTGTATGATGAAGCACGGCTTTGCTTTGCCAAAACATTTACAAATTAGAAAATTGGAGATACAAGGTTTCTGCCCGACAGTGACAATTTACTTTGTTGGGCACCCAGCCCCCAAAATGGAACGAATTATTTAATTTTTTTTCCTAATGGCCAGCCTGGACCGGCCGGGAATGAACCGTCCGTTCCGGAGTTGTCCCGCTTTTCCCAATGGCCAGCACGTCCCTGATGCTGACCACTGCTGTCTGCAGAACACAGGTGAGACCTCATGATACTGACCAGTCCAGTCTACAGAACACAGGTGAGTCCTCATGAGGCTGACCAGTCCAGTCTACAGAACACAGGTGAGTCCTCATGATACTGACCAGTCCAGTCTACAGAACACAGGTGAGACCTCATGATACTGACCAGTCCAGTCTACAGAACACAGGTGAGTCCTCATGAGGCTGACCAACAGTCTACAGAACACAGGTGAGTCCTCATGATACTGACCAGTCCAGTCTACAGAACACAGGTGAGACCTCATGATACTGACCAGTCCAGTCTACAGAACACAGGTGAGACCTCATGATACTGACCAGTCCAGTCTACAGAACACAGGTGAGACCTCATGATACTGACCAGTCCAGTCTACAGAACACAGGTGAGACCTCATGATGCTGACCAGTCCAGTCTACAGAACACAGGTGAGTCCTCATGATACTGACCAGTCCAGTCTACAGAACACAGGTGAGACCTCATGATACTGACCAGTCCAGTCTACAGAACACAGGTGAGACCTCATGATACTGACCAGTCCAGTCTACAGAACACAGGTGAGACCTCATGATACTGACCAGTCCAGTCTACAGAACACAGGTGAGACCTCATGATACTGACCAGTCCAGTCTACAGAACACAGGTGAGACCTCATGATGCTGACCAATCCAGTCTACAGAACACAGGTGAGTCCTCATGATACTGACCAGTCCAGTCTACAGAACACAGGTGAGACCTCATGATACTGATGGCAGTAGCAGAGAATTCAAACGAGGGCAAATAGCAACTGGATAAAAGTAACCGGGGATCTAAGCTGCTATCCTATAGTTTCAATGTACAGAATGTTAGATAGCATATTGTTCAGGCAGATGCCATCTTCATGGTTTACCTGGAGTTCTGCTTTTGTGAGGCACTACACTGCTCTCCATGTGGTCCAGAGCGGTGCGTCTGCTAAATGCCTAAATTGTAAATTGTACATTTCCGCGGTCTATTTGGCTGCTTTCTGCGACCGACACCCAGTAAGAATGAAAAGATGCTGGTGGTTCTGCGCACATCTCCATTTCAGTTTGTTAGATGCGTTCATACTAGGGATGCACCGATATATCGGCAACACCATCGGCATTGGCCGATATTTGCCGTATCGGTCAATATCGGTATCGGCAAATAAAGCTGGCATTAACCGATGGCAGTGGCCGATATTTATCTGTTGTTGATAAGCACAAATTTTCCGCTGGTTATGTTGGTGTGTTGGTTATTTGCAGCCTATCAAGCTGTATTTCTGAACAGTTATGTCTTATAATGAAGATGTATTTGTTTCCCTTGCACAAAAGGGGGAAATTATAACACTAAAAACAAAATAATCAAACATCGGTATTGGTATCGACTTTTGGCTAAATTGTTATTTTAAACATCTGTATCGGTATCGTTCAAGAATTTCCTTATCGGTGCATCACTAGTTCATACTAAACTCTCTCTCTCTGTCTCTCTCTGTGTGTCTCTCTCTCTCTCTCTCTCTCTCTCTCTGTCTCTCTCTCGCTTCCTCTCTCTGTCTCTTTTTTTGTCTGCGTGCACGTGTGTGTGTGTGTGTGTGTGTGTGTGCGTGTGCGCACGTGCGTGCGTGCGTGCGTGCGTGTGTTGTCTTGTCAGATGCGTTCATTCTGAACTCTCTATGTGAGACGTTTGGACTGTTGGACTCTGTGAAGAGAGCTCTGGAGCGGAGACACACTCACTGTGAAGACACCACAACCCACACTGCACACTGCTGTGGTAAGAACTACACTACCCACACTGCACTCTGCTATAGAACTACAATATAAGAACACAGGGCTGGCACATCCATAGATATAAAATACCTCATCCGCCGCTGCAGTTGATTGTAGCGACTGCATGTAACAACTGGAGGCCGGACCCCCGGAAACACTGAGCGAACCATGCCAGTCAAAGTGACTACTGGCCAATCACAGCCCGTCTTTTCCGGGACTTATCAATTCAATTGAGCTTTATTGGCATGTTTCCATCCAGTTTCTGTCCTGATGTTGTGCTGCTCAGCTGTTCTTAGGCTGCGTACGTAAAGACCCGCCCCCTCCTGCCTCTGATTGGCCTACCAACTACCGTTTCTGTGACACGTGTGGAAGCGATTCAAACGGAAGCGATGCAGATTCCCTACATGTGTGGCGGAGAGAGTCGCAGCCCCAGCCTGAAGCCTCAAAAGTCTAGTATCTGCCCTCATCCGGGATGTCCCTTTGGAGTGATGGTTAAGATATTGGACTTTCACGTGGGAGACCCGGGTTCGAAACCGGGTGGGGAGGTTCGGATCACCTCCGTTACACATGCATACAGTAATGCCCCAGAGCCGATGGGACGCATCCATAGACATAGAAAAGTAGACGCCTCCTTCGGTCTATGGCTTCTGTAAAAAAGTCCAGGCAATTTTTAAGGTGAGCTTCCAGAAGCACGCTTCCGTGTGCGTCACAGAAACTGAAGTTTGCTAGGCCAATCAGAGGCAGGTGGGGGCGGGTCTTTTCGAACGCAGCTCTCATAGAACAGCTGAGCCACGCATGATCAGCAGCGACGCTTGCTTTGGCAATGCAAATATTCCAATAAAGCTCTTTTGAATTGAATGAATAAGTCCCAGAAAAGACATGCTGTGATTGGCCAGTAGTCACTTTGAGTGGCAGCATGCCTTACACTTCCACCTTGTCTATTTTACTGGTCACTCCAATGAACTGCAGAATGAGGTATCTGTCTAAAACTTTATTATAGTGTCACTCCTCAGACAATACATTTAAAAACACACCATATTTAATTTATCACAGTTTGAGGACCACTCACTTGTTGTGAGACACCTTTTAGTTGACAAAAAGAAAGTACATTAAAGTAGTAGCATTTAAACACAGTTACACATTTAAAAAGGAATCAAAATAAAAATACAAATACACAGAGTAGTTTTTGGACCGGTACTTAGAAAAGCTAATCTTCTTTTTAAGATGAGGTGGCAGGCTTTGGCACATTCGATTGTACAGTGTTGTTTACCAGATAAAATTACATTCAGTTTATTATGGTCATCAAGATCATTAAAAAGTTCTACCTGTTGTGATATTGAAAGGAATAGTTCAGAGCGGATGTCCTTGTAAAGATCACAGTTTGTATGACATGGGCCTCAGATTCAACAGAACCGCTGTTGCATAGTGCAGTGGTTCTCAACCTTTTCAGGCCGCGACCCCCAAAATAATCATATTTTAACCGGGGAACCCCCACCCTACAGGCACTTGGAATTGTAGGAGTTGAGGCATTACATTTGGTTTGACTCGATCTATTCCATTGTGAAAATAGCAGATCTACATGTTGTGAGCATGTAGATGTTGCGAGGCGTTGTGAGCATGTAGATCTGCTATTTAGAAAATGTCTGCCTCTGATATTTGACAATTTGACCAATGTTTGACCAGAGGTACTAAAATGGTCTATAAAGACCTTAAATTGTCACTTTATAAATGTGCAGATACCCTGTATACACGTATACTGTATGTTGGTCTGTTGAGTGAGAAAACAATGTTAACATTTAGCTAAACATCTGGGGACCCCCCAAAATAATTTGGGGACCCCTCTGGGGGTCCCGGCCCACAGGTTGAGAACCACTGTGTACAGAAACGGCTTTCTGCTGGAGTGTTTGTGTATCTGACCGTTTCTGAAGCTAAAGCTATTTATATCTATGGGCACATCCACTGAAGTGTGGGTAAAACACAGTAGCAGCAGTGTGCCAATTATTCCAGTAGAGGGCACTGTGACGCCACACATAAATTGTTTCTCACTGTGCACACCCTCCAAGACAATCAATAAGGTTCTGTATGTGAGATTGTGAGAAATTCATCATTTGTTAAACTTATCAAATCATCCTGGGCATAGACCACCACAGACCCACCCTCCTCTCCTCTCCTACCCGCCTATGAGCACTCATCCTGGGCATAGACCACCACAGACCCACCCTCCTCTCCTCTCCTACCCGCCTATGAGCACTCATCCTGGGCATAGACCACCACAGACCCACCCTTCTCTCCTCTCCTACCCTACCTATGAGCATCATCCTGGGCATAGACCACCACAGACCCACCCTCCTCTCCTCTCTCCTCCCCGCCTATGAGCATCATCCTGGGCATAGACCACCACAGACCCACCCTCCTCTCCTCTCCTCTCCTCCCCGCCTATGAGCACTCATCCTGGGCATAGACCACCACAGACCCACCCTCCTCTCCTCTCCTACCCGCCTATGAGCACTCATCCTGGGCATAGAAGTGGAACTGAGGAATAACCTCCTTAAATAATGATTACTCTTATAGTGACTTCATCACATGGTCAATGGTGAGGACCAGGAATGAATGATGGGGTCATGATAAATGAATGTATGAGATCATCATTAGTTTAGTTTAGTTGAGTTTTTAACACAAGTTAAAAACAATTCAAGGACATGTCCAGGACCCACAGTATTTCCTTTGTGCTCCTCATTAATTAAACATTAATTAAAGGACAACTTTGTTTTTTTACAACAAGGGTTCATATTTTAGATTGTAATTAGAGTAGAGTAGAGATGAGTGTTAACATGTTTTCATTTGCTGCTTTCAGTTGTTTTAGCAATTTTAGTATTTTGATTTCAGTGGATGGGGGGCATGCATAAAAGTGGATAAATATGTCGTTTTAAACACAATAAGCCAGCAATTTCTTTGTTACTATTTACAAGTGTTTCCGTCCCTCAGTGCTGGAGGAGAGCTTGGAGGAGCAGAGGGAGAAGGTCTGCTATGGAGATGGACCTTCTCACAGGGAGCAGAAGGTCTGCTATGGAGATGGACCTTCTCACAGGGAGCAGAAGGTCTGCTATGGAGATGGACCTTCTCACAGGGAGCAGAAGGTCTGCTATGGAGATGGACCTTCTCACAGGGAGCAGAAGGTCTGCTATGGAGATGGACCTTCTCACAGGGAGCAGAAGGTCTGCTATGGAGATGGACCTTCTCACAGGGAGCAGCAGGTCTGCTATGGAGATGGACCTTCCCACAGGACCATGTCCTCCAAGCGGCCGCGGCTACACCGCCACAGCGCCCCTACTGGCCAGACCCAGAACCTCTCGTGGCACGGCGCCCATCCTCCTCGCTCCATGGCGGTGGAGGAGGAGGCCTCCTCCCAGGCCCAGCTGACCGCCAGCACACAGCGCCACAGACGTTGCTCTGCGTCCGGAAGCGCACAGGCGGCCAGGGACCCCCTGGGGGCCAGGGACCCCCTGGGGGCCTGGGAGAGGCTCCACAGGCTGGGACAGGAGACGGGGGAGGAGGAGGGGGAGGTCTACTCAGGGATCCGTGAAGACCTGGTGTCGGGGACCGGGGGGTCCCGGGTCCGAGTCGACCCGGACCCCAGACGAGCACAGGATGAATATTTGCTCGGCTCAGAGTCGGCCGTCCGAGGGAAAAAGGTGTCAAAGAAACATAAAACCCACAGACAAGCTTGCACAGGAGACATGGAGTGAGTGAATGATTGCAGGGATGTTTCCACAGAAAGCTTGTTCTTAAGACAGCAGTGCTTCTCTGTGGTGAAGACACCATGGAGGTCTTCTTCCAAGCACCACGCCTCAGGTTTTAACACTCTCAGAGGCCAGCGTTGTTTGGCGAAGCACCCTGGGCGCTCTCTAGCTGGACACAGTTCAACTTTAAGACGGGAGCGTTCAAATTCTGTTGCTTTATGCATATTTTCTCCTCCTCTGAACCTCTGTTCTGTTTGCAGATTAGCCGTATCAGATTTTAATTTGACGCTGAGGGCATCTCAATGCACGGCCATCTACAGTATCTGCACATGACTTAACGTTATAGATATGTGTTTTCTTGTCTAGCAGCCGTACATTCATTAATCACTTTACACTTTGTGTCACTTAATATCTTAAAAATAGGGATTGAAAAGATAACTTAATTGTCACACTCTAGTCCCCCCCCCCCCCCCCCCCAGAAGTAACATATTTGTGATATAGTGGGCCCGATTCATCAAGCACTTTACGGCCAAATTACACTACAGCCATATTTTGATCTTACCGGCATTTAGGACAAGTTAGGGGTCAGATTCAGCAATTCTTTTGTCTGGGAGTTTGAAGGGATTTTGAAGGTAAGACAGAAATATAAGTCAGATTTAGTCACTATATTTACAGTATATTTACGACCAGATTGATGAATCGGGCCCAGTGTGTGTAGTGTCATGTACTGGGCGAATACATGGCAAAAAGGGAGTCCACACATAAGTAAACATCGATATGTTTATTGTGGGCTCGCCTGGAAGGCGAGCACACGTATGTTATCTTCATTATTTATTTCTATACTATACTAGTCAGTATCCTCAAAACTTTGGCGCGCTTCATCTCTTAAACGCTTACACCTTTCAACACCATTCAAATTTTTATGTGTTCAGCTTACTGAGGACACGTGTGCTTGTACTTTTGGTTTTGAAATGTTTTGTAGTATAAATAAAAATAAAAATGTTTAACTTTAAGCACCCAATGCATTTCCAATGGGTTTAGTGAGTGGAGAGAAGGATAATAGACCCATGTTTATGTTAAGGCGCTGTGGCTGCAGTGTTCACACTTCAGATATGCTATCTATATCATTGCGTTCACACAGGTCTGCTCTCTGATTTGATCCAAATGTCTAAGCTGTGTGATGTATAAAACTATAGTTATAGTTAAAACTATAAATAAATGTCCCTCTCCACTCTACTGATTACACAGCTGTGATCAAGAATCAAGTCCGGGCGATGGGATGTAAATCCCATATCCATATATCCTAGAGCCCGCAGGGACAGTCAGCCATATTAGTGGTTGTTGTTGGTTGTCAGGGAGATATCAAAACCAATGCATTTCCAAGTCAGATCCACAAACACAATAAAAGCCATGCTCCACTCCTCAGTCTGGAGTGGCCACATAGAAGAACGCCTTGGTTATAGACATAGTGGAGGACAGATGTGATCTGGGATTGTTAGCCTACAGTATATGCACTCAATATACTCCACTACAGTTGGAGTCCATTTGACAGTTGCTGGTTCCCAAACACAGAATCAAAAATGTAGATCTAGAACACATAGAATATGTACAGTACAGTAAGGTTCAGTAGAGTACAGTAAAAGTACAGTAAGGTTCAGTAGAGTACAGTAAGGTACAGAAAGGTACAGTAAAGAAAGGTACAGTAGAGTACAGTACAGTAAGGTACAGTAAAGTACAATACAGTACAGTAAGGTACAGTAGAGTACAGTACAGTAGAGTACAGTAAAGTACAGTATAGTAAGGTACAGTAGAGTACAGTACAGTAAGGTACAGTACGGCACAGTAGAGTACAGTACAGTATAGTACAGTAAGGTACAGTAGAGTACAGTAAAGTACAGTACAGTAAGGTACAGTACAGTAAGGTACAGTAGAGTACAGTAAAGTACAGTAAGGTACAGTACAGTAGAGTAGAGTAAAGTACAGTACAGTAAGGTACAGTAAGTTACAGTAGAGTACAGTAAAGTACAGTAAGGTACAGCAGAGTACAGTAAAGTACAGTACTGTAAGGTACAGTACAGTACAGTAGTGTACAGTAAAGTACAGTAAAGTACAGTAACGTACAGCACAGTAAGGTACAGCAAGATACAGTAGTGTACAGTAAAGTACAGTACAGTAAAGTACAATACAGTACAGTAAGGTACAGTAGAGTACAGTAAAGTACAGTAGAGTACAGTAAGGTACAGTAGAGTACAGTAAAGTACAGTATAGTAAGGTACAGTAGAGTACAGTACAGTAAGTTACAGTACGGCATAGTAGAGTACAGTACAGTATAGTACAGTAAGGTATAGTAGAGTACAGTTAAGTACAGTACAGTAAGGTACAGTACAGTACAGTAAGGTACAGTAGAGTACAGTAAAGTACAGTACAGTAAGGTACAGTAGAGTACAGTAAAGTACAGTAAGTTACAGTAGAGTACAGTAAAGTACAGTAAGGTAAAGTACAGTAGAGTACAGTAAAGTACAGTAAGTTACAGTACAGTACAGTACAGTACAGTACAGTACAGTAAGGTGCAGTACAGTTATAGTAAGGTACAGTACAATACTGTAGGGTACTGTACCTTACAGTACCTTAACACATTGACCGCCATTTTAACATACCTCCGTACTCCCACCTGCCATTCGTCTCCATAGACTTCCATGTAATTCATAGTGCACGGATCATGCACACCCATGCCTAGATAATGCACCACGTGTGTCCACCTTGCTCACAGCTTTGAAACAAAAAAATCCGAATGGAAATCCGTTCAGGCATTCCTGAGATAACAGCCACTATGTTTAACAAAGATGGCTGCCAAAATGGCTGCCATGCTTGAAAGATGGGGTTGCTATGGGGGTTAAACATGAAATTTCGCGATTGCTATCATGCCTACTCCATTTTTTGGGGTCAACATTTAAAAAAAAAAAAAATTTTTTTTTTGAATTTTTTTTTGATTTTTTTTTTTTTAATTCTCGGGACTATCGGGCCTGGCGGGGAAAGACATTGGAATAATCTCGGGACTATCGGGCCTGGCAGGGAATGAGTTAAAGTATCCTATTTGTTGGGTTGGAATCGAGCCCACACTGTTTCGAAGGAACAGTATTTCTAGTTTAACTTAGAATGATAGGAAATAGTAATAATAAAATGATTTAAGAAAATGAATGTAAAAGGTGTGAACATGCCAATAATCAGACATGTATGCAGTGTGGAATGCGCTGTGTGAGTGTTGTATGAAATACTAGTAAAGCCCGGATCAGATTCTACGGTGGAGAGCTATCCAGCGCAAATTTGAGGTCAGAAAATATGTGCAGGCCATCAGCCCACGGTGAAGTCCTTTACCCCGTCTAGACCGGTTCAGGTCGACCAATCAGTGAACGGGGTGTAGAGCCTGTCTGTCTGATAGTAAAAACAGAGAGATGTGTTGGGACTCGCGGTGGAAAGCTCTCCACCGCGAGGAATGATGTAACGTTGTAGTTTCATGACTCAAAAAGACTCGAAAAGACTACACCGCGGTGGATAGCCTTCCACCGCGGACCCGACTATGATCCGGGCTTTAGACACCTCAGGGTGACTTGCGACCTCAGGGTGACATGCGACCTCGCCCTAAAGGGCGCCAATTCTTGGCCATCTGGCCAACCACAGCGTTTCTCTGACGATTCTAGTTAGTGTGGTTGCCAGGGCAACCACATTATTACTCTGGGGAATTTTGCAGTTTTTACAACTCTTAGTCTCATTGACTTGAATGGGAAACTCCATATATAGTGAGTAACTTTTAGGTATCTGACCTTTCCCATTGACTTTGAATGGGAAACACCATATATAGTAAGGTAACTTTTAGGTAGCTGACCTTCCCCATTGACTTTGAATGGGAAACACCATATATAGTAAGGTAACTTTTAGGTATCTGACCTTTCCCATTGACTTTGAATGGGAAACACCATATATAGTGAGTAACTTTTAGGTATCTGACCTTTCCCATTGACTTTGAATGGGAAACACCATATATAGTAAGGTAACTCTTAGGTAACTGACCTTTCCAATTGACTTTGAATGGGAAACACCATATATAGTGATGTAAGAGTTATTTTTGTCATCATAATGACATCAGATAAAACCTTAAAATGAGTATATAACTATTTATTATTATTAGTTGTATCATATCATATCAATAGTTGTACTAGATTAGATGAATATTCTATGGCTAGGAAAAATGTGACTACAAGATGCATCAAATCCAAGTCCAAAGTGGATGAAGATTCTAGAGCAAGGAGAAAAGAATATATGAGAAAATATAAAGCTACAAGATGCATCAGCTCCATGTCCAAAGTAAATGAAGACTCTAAGGCAAGGAGAAATGAATATATGAGAAAATATAGAATTAGAAGATGCATCAGTGGACCAATGGAACAAGATCCCCCCAGTGTTGAAGATGAGCAAGATCTACTAAGAAGGAGAAACGAATATATATGAGAAAATATAAAGCTACAAGATGCATCAGCTCCATGTCCAAAGTGGATGAAGACTCTAGAGCAAGGAGAAAAGAATATATGAGAACATATAAAGCTACAAGATGCATCAGCTCCATGTCCAAAGTAAATGAAGACTCTAAGGCAAGGAGAAATGAATATATGAGAAAATATAGAATTAGAAGATGCATCAGTGGACCAATGGAACAAGATCCACCCAGTGTTGAAGATGAGCAAGATCTACTAAGACCTGGACATGACCTAGATAGATGTCATCATAATGACATCATATAAAACTTTAAAATAAGTATATAACTAATTATTATTATTAGCTGTATCATATCATATTATTAGTTGTATTATTAGTTGTATTAGTTGTATTATTAGTTGTATTAACACAGTACATAAACCAAATATTAAAGAAATTCAAAAAATAGAAGACACTAGCCTATAAGTGGACGCCAGACTAGTAAGAGACAACAGATTAATCGGACTAGAGGTCAATCTCTTTAAACCAAAGAGAAGAGGTCTGAACAGACTATTGAGAAAGAGCAGACTAGACTGACTACAGCCAGATTAGTGAGAGACGCCAAATTAGTCAGAAGGCCATATTAAAAAAAGAAAATCTCTTTAAACCAAAGAGAAGAGGTCTGAACAACACACAGGTTTGAACAACACACAACCAAAAGAGAAACCAAAAAAACTACAATAGAAAGAGACCCCTAACTATTCAGACTAGACACCAAACTAGATAAATAGGCCATACTAGCTAGCGGTTCCACAGAGACTACAGGATCGATGCACAGCACCGTTCAGGGTAACAGTGAAGTGGCCTTAGCCCATAAAGAAGTGAACAGGAATTCCCAGCTAGGTGATGATCTCAGTAATAAAAGAGACTCGATATTGGAAGCAGTAGCAAGTGCAGACAAGCCTCTCAAAGCGAAGGCGAGTCAGGCAGAAAAGAACCCTATGAAGCGTGGGTACAAGGACACTGAAGAAGGCAGTGGACAGAGGCCACCTGAGAGCATTGAGGTGGACCGAAGCAAAGCCAGCCCTCTGCAAGTGAATGGGAAAACTGCGGAAGATGCTCCTGCTCACCCCGAGATCAATCCTGGGCTGGCCAGCCAGGTCCATAGTGAGATCAAACCTCAGAAAGAACTCCTCAAATCTCTAATGAACGGGAGCCTGTCGCAAAACAACGTTTCAGACTCGGACCACCAGCCACCCAACAAGATGCCCAGGCTAGAGGCCATACTAGCTAGCGATTCCACAGAGACTGCAGGATCGATGCACAGCACCATTCAGGGTAACAGTGGAGTGGCCTTAGCCCATAAAGAAGTGAACGGGAATTCCCAGCTAGGTGATGATCTCAGTAATAAAAGAGACTCGATATTGGAAGCAGTAGCAAGTGCAGACAAGCCCCTCAAAGCGAAGGCGAGTCAGGCAGAAAAGAACCCTATGAAGCGTGGATACAAGGACACTGAAGAAGGCAGTGGACAGAGGCCACCTGAGAGCATGGAGGTGGATCGAAGCAAAGCCAGCCCTCTGCAAGTAAATGGGAGAACTGCGGAAGATGCTCCTGCTCACCCCGAGATCAATCCTGGACTGGCCAACCAGGTCCATAGTGAGATCAAACCTCAGAAAGAACTCCTCAAATCTCTAATGAACGGGAGCCTGTCGCAAAACAACGTTTCAGACTCAGAAACGCAAAACAGGACAGTTCATAGACAGGAGCAAGATGTACAAACGCAAAATACCACATCATCACCAGCCACATTATCCACAAATCCACCAAATACCTGTTCCAGCAATATTCAGTTCAAGAGACCATGTACATCAATACGATCTATTAAATCTTTAAATTGTTACCAGTCACTATGGAATATCCGTGTTTGTGTTTTAACCAAAACTGAAATTAGGTCATATAACAAGGGAACATATTTTTCTTTTCAAATTAGAGATGAAAATGATGAAATTAAAGTTACAGTTTTTGAGGAAAATATAGACAGATTCTTTGATTTAATTCAAATAAATAAAACCTTTATTATTTCAAATGGAACAGTAAAAAACATAAATAAGAAATTTTGTTTTGGAAATATGAAGAGAGAAATTATATTAAATAAGCATAGTAAAATTACCTATTGTGAAGATATTTTACCAATTAGCAACACACGTTATAATTTTGTTCCAATAGACCAACTAGATAAACATAACACAGGTTCAGTAATAGACATTATCGGAATCTGCATTTTTATTGATAATATCACCCCTGGAACATCAGCAAATGAAACAGACTATCTAAAAAGAGAAATAATATTATTAGATAGTACCAATTACACAGTAACACTCACCTTATGGAATAATGAGACGAATAAAGTTCAGAACTCCGCACAACCGATATTAGCACTTAAAAATGTTTTAGTGTCATCATATCATGGAAAGTCACTACGAACAACAAGTAATACAATATTATTGTTTAGTCCGGAAATAACAGAATCCCTTGAATTACAATCATGGTTCGACATTACAGGAAAGCATCCTTCCAGTGAACTTTTAAGACAGAAATGGTCACCTCTTACGGTAGCAAAAGCAAATGTAAAGTCATTAGCACAGATGAAAAACGGACCAACAACACAGAATGAAGAGTTCTATTCTTGTATTGCACAGGTAATAATGATTAAACAAGACACGTGCATGTATGAATGTTGTCCTTCTGACAAATGTAATAAGAAGATTTCTCCATCAGTTAATGGTAATTATTTTTGTACTAAATGTAATAAGGAATATTATGAATTTAGATACAAACTTTTACTTTCAGTTTTAATAAAGCAATCTGACACATCTTTATGGGTCACTTGCTTTGAGGACACAGCTCAAATTCTATTAGGTTGTACTGCTGATTCCATAGTAAATTATACTGAGACGGAAACAGATATAATTGACAATATATTTCAAAGAGCATGTAAGACCTATATATTTAGTAATTCGGTCAAGAAAACCACATATAACAATACAGAACGTTTCAGTACCACAGTCTTACATATCCAAGAACATGACAATCTATAATATTAACACCCAATGATTAGATAAGCTACACTTACAATTTATTTATTATGAACTCATAAAGAGGAAAGTAGGTTTTGTATTTATTTTTTATTTTATTTATTTACAGTTTTTCATTTTAATATTTTTTTTATTATTTATTTTATTTATTTACATTTTTTTATTTAAAATCTTTAAATAGATTTTTTATTTTTCAATCTCATAAGAAAATACAAATATTATTTTATTTAAATACCTTTTTTTAAGAACAGTCATTTTTATTTATGGCCACTTGACCATACACATACATTTTTTATTTTAATAGCTACAGTATTGTATTTATTAATTATTTTATTTATTTATCACCATATATAGTGATGTAAGAGTAAGGTAACTTTTTAGGCAACCACACTCGCAATTTCCCAAATTGCAATTTCTCTAGTTATTGTCATTCTGGGGGGGAGTTTGTTCATGTTTTTTTTTTAGGGTATCAATCAGACACACAGGGAGAACATGCAAACTCCACACAGAAAGGCCCTATCGCCAACCCCACCTAGGGTGTGGGCGCTGATGATGCGGAGGGAGGAACACACCGCCCATATATGTCCTTAATAATGATATAATATCCTTAATATTGACAATATAGGGCACAAAACGTACGTAAGTATGCCAAGCAGGGCTTTGGTGAGTTAGGGCCTTGGTTTGATGCCTGTGGATCTCCATATATGGGCATAAGGGGGTATCCTAACATTCTCATTTTCAGCCTGGGATTTATGACATCAGAAATCTCCATATATGGGCATAAAAGTTTTTTTCTTTTTTCTGGGAATGACCATATATGGATTTATTTTATGTTATCCTTTATTAATAACTAGCATCCTTTAAAATCGCCCTGAAAAACCACTTACAGGCAGCAGCCTTTCGCAACTGGTAAAAACAAACATAGCCCAGCCCTACCCTACCCTGACCCCTCTTTGTATTTACCTACTGTATTTCTTTTTTAAATGTTTTCCCCTTTTTTTCCCTGACTATATCTACTGCATAATATCTATTGCATAGTACTGTGTTCTATTTGTCTGTCATTCAATGTTATATGAGATACTTCAATGGTTTCCTATGGAAATAAGCTTAGTCTTTTCTAGGATCTCCTTTTAGTAGACCTTGTACCAGTGAACTGTACCGTCATGAAACTGTACCTTTTCCTATGCAAACTTCTAATAAAGTCTTCAATAAAGCCTTTTGGTTTGGTGGAAATGTCGAAAATAGCAGACTGCAACACGTTGTGAGTGTAGGCTATCCCCTTCCCCAACTTTCCCCATTTTCAACTGTTTTTACTGTGATTTGAAACGTGCTTTGGCAATGTAAACGTTATGTTTTCTCATGCCAATAAAGCACCTTTGAATAGAATTGAATTGATCCAGTTCATCTGCATGTAATGATGTGTTGAAGGCTGGAAGCGGGACTTTAACCCGAGGCTGCCCTCGACAGACCAACGCACAGCCCGTTGTGCCACTGACTTGGCAGAGCCACAGCCAGACTGACTCATCCTCATCCCTTTGTCATAGAAGATGAGGCTATTAGTGGGGTGCCTGGACCAGGGCCGCCACAAGCCGTTTTGGTGCCTGACTCACAACTGGCTGTTGGTTTTGACATGTAAATGTCTGGCTCCACCTAGAAGAGGTTATGGAAGCACAAAAACAGCTCTGTTTACAATCTAATTTAAGCTATTTAATTATTCTAAAACAGATTTCTGTTACAATGGGTTCTCAAACATGTAGATGTAGGCATATGGAGAAAAGGATAAACACAAAAAACAAACCTATTTTGTAAATTTGCTGGACTTCACAATTGCAGACGTGATTACATTTTCTCTAGCCTCAGTCACACATGAAACAAGTGTGAAAGTAGCAGATCTACAAGTCCACAACACATGTAAGTTGTGATACGTTCTATGTATTTATTAGTCCACACTATCAAGGTTAATGTCAGAGTGTGTGTTGGAGCGCCTCTGTGAGGCCGCTGAGGCCTTAGTGTAATCTCTTCCAGAGGGAGATTGACACTAGACCAAAGCAGACTGTATATAGGTGTTAGATTTTGTTTTCTTTGTTAAAATATTGTTCTAGTAATTGTTAAAGCCAGTGGCGCTGTAGTGTTGTACAGTGGGAAAAAAGTGTAACTGTATTGTTGTGTATGAGTGTAATAACCATGTTATTGTCTCATTGTGTGAAATATCATATAATGCCATAATATTCAAAACAAATATTTGACTCCAATTGATTCCCCACACAGTATTGACTTGATATAGCAATAGAAAATATATATTACACAGCAATTGTGGGGAAAACTAAGACATTGTTCAAAAAAACACAATTCCGATTTTGGTCATTTTGCAAATAGGGCAAAATATATATTTTTCTTCAATCTACTGTCTTGACACTCGAACCAAAATTGTTCTATAGATCATAATCTACAAATTGGAAGTGAAAAATAAACTTTAACACAAATTTAAAATGAAAACCAAAAATGACATGTACACGGAACCCCACTATATGCGAGGTTTTCCCCCCGAGCCCGGTTGCCAGACTGTTGTGCTCTGCTCTGCATCTTGGCTGTAGTAGCCTAGGCTAACTATGGACATAAACAATACTTCCACAATACTTTACTGGGTAAAGCGTGAGTACTTTTTCCACCACTGCATGTTCAGGAGCAGAGCTACACTGCTCAGCCTGCTGCCACTTGGCAGAGGCAGCAGAAATCCATCCTCATCCCTTTCTCTGCAAGATGAGGCTATGCCAGGTTAGCCTGAGGTTGGCAGACTGTTGTGTGCTGGCTCTTGGCTGTAGACAGCAGCTACTGACTATAATATGGACTTGAACCCGAGGCTCCCCTCGCCAGACCAACACAGGCACAGGCACATGCTGACAGACTCATCTCTTTTCAGCCGCAGCTCTTTGCTGTTAGAAGATGAGCCGCGCTATGCGAGGTTAGGTTTTCCCACTGAGCCCGGTTGGCAGAACTGTTGTCTCTTGGCTGTAGACAGCAGCTACTACTAACTAGTAACTATGGACACAAACAATACTTTCTACTGGACTGGTCCGTTCATTTACACACGCTTCAAACCATATATAGAAACGTTAAAAGAAGTCCGAACTCAGAACAGATCCCTCATCCCATCTCAACTTTGAGAGCAGAATGAAAGCGCAGCCCTGAAACATGACCGCCATTAACATGACCGTCATGTTTCCACCTTAACCGTGTTTCTAGCGAGCTAGGCAAAAGAGCCCCGGCAGCCTAAACAAACGTTCAAATTTCAAAAATAAAGTGCTTACCCTAGGCTCATTTGTGTCAAAATATATGCCGCTTGACCAGAATTACATGCCGCTCCCGTATTGTTTAATAAAAAGCATTTTTATCAGATCGTTGTCTGTTTCCCCCATGTATTTTCGGACCGGGTTTTGCGAGGCTACGCCCACATCTCAGTGTCCATAGATGGGGTTGGTGCGCTTGGGGAAAAAAAACAGGAAATACAAGGGAAAACAGAGATATGCTTTTTATTAAACAATACAGGAGCGGCATGTAATTCTGGTTGAGCGGCATCTATTCTAACACAAATTAGCCTTGGTTAAGCACTTTATTTTTAAAATCTGAACGTTTGTTTAGCCTGCCGGGGCTTTTTGTTTACCTCGCTAAAAGCAAGGTTGAGGTGGAAACATGACGGTCATATGGCCTTCATGTTGTGCCACTTGGCAGAGCAAAGCCATCCTCATCCCCTTTCTCTGCAAGATGAGCGCTATGCGAAGTTAAGTTTTCCCTCTGAGCCCGGTTGGCAGAAGTCTGTTGTGTCTTGGCTTAGCTGAGCTCGGCTGTAGCAGCTACTAACTATCATACACTATGGACATAAACAATACTTTACCAGGTAAAACATTTGAGTACTTTTTCCACACTGCATGTTCAGGAGCAGAGCTACACTGCTCAGCCTGTTGCCACTTGGCAGAGAGAGACAGCCACAGCCATCATCCACTTTGCTTTGCAAGATGAGCCGCTATGCGAAGTTAAGTTTTCCCCCTGAGCCCGGTTGGCAGAACTGTTGTCTCTTGGCTGTAGACAGCAGCTACTAACTATGGACATAAACAATACTTTCTACTGGACTGGACGCTTCAAACCATAGACTATAGAAACGTTAAAAGACGTCAGAACAAGATCATCTCAAGTTGAAAGAGCAGAATGAAAGTGGGAAGAGACTCTTGTTGTCAGTTAGATGAATCGTGTCTCCTTTTGTTTTGAACTGGGCTGTGAATATAGCCTGTGTTGAACACAGCTTTAATGTGGCTGTTTTAACACCACTAGAAGCTAGTCGGCGCCCTGGCCAACTCGGGAACAATGTAAATAGGGAATGAATGCCCCGCCCTTTAATGCAAACCCCATTATACCTGTTGTCATAGGATCTGTTTTGACCATCTGTTTGCGTGTGTCCATTTATGCCCATATATGGAGATACCTGTCTGTGTCTACATCCATTTTATGCCCATATATGGAGATCTCTGTAGGACCCGTTTTGACCATCTGTTTGCCTGTGTCCATTTATGCCCATATATGGAGTTATCTGTCTGTCTGCGTCCATTTTATGCCCATATATGGAGATCTCTGTAGGACCCGTATTGACCATCTGTTTGCCTGTGTCCATTTATGCTCATATATGGAGATATCTGTATCTGTCTGTCTGCATCCATTTTATGCCCATATATGGAGATCTCTGTATCTGTTTGTCTGTGTCCCTTTATGCCCATTATGGAGATCTCTGTATCTGTCTGTGCCTCCGACTGTGTTGCAGACACAGTGCCGGTTCCCCCTTTAATGCAAACCCCATTATACCTGTTGTCATAGGACCCGTTTTGACCCGTTTGAAAACATGTCTTTACTGTTAGGCCCCACCGGGCCAGGTGGAAACCCTGGACTGGACCTGCCTGTGGAGTGGAAATGAGAGGTCCTTATATAAGACACAACTCTGGACAAGATGTATGAAACCCGCCTCCACACTTTCTGTGGACACGGACCTTTAGACTCTCTTATAGTGGGTCGCAAACCCATTTTTACGGGTCACAAGTAAATATCCATTTATCTTTTAGTTTCCTGCATTTTGTTTGAATTTTTTATTTCAAAACATTTTTTTCATGAATTAAAGACAAATTCAATTACTTTTCCAAAATAAAAACAAATGAAAGACATTCCATACATTAGAAAACAAATGCTTAAGAGGTCGTGAAAACAGCCGATCTACAAGCTCACAACGAGGTGCGAAGCGACGCGTTGTGAGCTTGTTGATCTGCTGTGTTCGCTATTTTGGCCCGGGTCCCGGGCAAAGGCCTGATTTGACTTTTGGGTTTGTCTTTGGGTTTGTCTTTGAGTTTGTCTTTGAGTTTGTCTTTGGGTTTGTCTTTGGGTTTGTCTTTTGGGTTTGTCTTTGGGTTTGTCTTTGAGTTTGTCTTTGGGTTTGTCTTTGGGTTTGTCTTTTGGGTTTGTCTTTGGGTTTGTCTTTGGGTTTGTCTTTGGGTTTGTCTTTGGGTTTGTCTTTTGGGTTTGTCTTTGGGTTTGTCTTTGAGTTTGTCTTTGAGTTTGTCTTTTGGGTTTGTCTTTGGGTTTGTCTTTGGGTTTGTCTTTGAGTTTGTCTTTGGGTTTGTCTTTGAGTTTGTCTTTGGGTTTGTCTTTGAGTTTGTCTTTTGGGTTTGTCTTTGGGTTTGTCTTTTGGGTTTGTCTTTGGGTTTGTCTTTGAGTTTGTCTTTGGGTTTGTCTTTTGGGTTTGTCTTTTGGGTTTGTCTTTGGGTCTTACGAGCTAAAAAGCTTTGTGAACCACTGCTCCAGTCAAATCTAACATGAATAATGTTTTGTCTGTATACGGTAATAGTTTTCATTTCAGCATCCTGAAATAGTATTACTCTGTGGTTACAGACTTTCAGTAATGTTTTTAGTGACAGAAATCATGGTTTGGACACATTTGATCATATTTTAATGAAGCTACAGTAAGGATTAAAATTGATTAATCGTCTGGTTCTGGTGTAGTATTTATAATTACATCCTTCATAGCGCAGTGCTCCTCAACGTGTGGTCCGGGGACCCTCAGGGGTCCTTCAGGGGGTTCCAGGGGGTCCCCAGCAAAATGAGTTAATATTGGATGAGTGTAATCACTTTAAACCCTAAAATACATAACCATAAAATAACTGATGTACAAGCTCACAACGTCTTGCATCGTGACACGTTGTCAGCTTGAGACTTTGATCCTTTTTTAATCTTGAAAAAAATTGAAACAATTGAGAATAGCTTACGTTTTACAACACTAATCTTGTAAGGGGGTCCCTGGCACAAAGGATTTCCTGTTGCCTTCTCATTGTTCTTTGTTACTTAAATTGTTACTTAAATGTGTGTGTGTGTGTGTGTGTGTGTGTGTGTGCGCGCTTCCTGTTCTCCAGCTGTGGTTAGCAGTGAGTCAGTATTGCTCCTTCTGCACTGATCAGTGCTGTTCAACACTGTTCATATCAAGGTCCATTATTTATTCTGCATTTGAGCCACAGAACACCGTTTGATGATATTTAACCAGAATGACAATTATTCTACATTTAATTGTGAAAACCTCTTGTAAATTAAGTAATGCAGATGTTTAGCAATAATTTAACTCTTGAGAGCGTATAATGAAACAAAATGGACCCGTAAGGGTGAAACAAAATGGAACCCTCGCTATATTAAAAGAGGAACAGAAAACTTTAAAGTGAGATCATCCAATCATTGTACAGTATCATCAGGAAGACAATCCTTCTGAGGGACTTGTTGTTCAGTGTGCAGAGAGAGAGAGACAGACAGACAGACAGACAGACAGACAGACAGACAGACAGACAGAGAACTATAAGTGGATCAAGTTGAGTAAAATAAACCACATTCTTACAGATTCAGGCTTCAGGAAGAACAACATTCAGTCGTCTAACCGACCACTGCGCCACGGATGTTACTTCCACTTTGAACTCTGGGTAAGTTACAAACTCACTGTTCAGTAAAACAACTTCTAAAACCTAAAAAAATGCTATCTAGCTTCATGTACAGTATATGGTCATTGAGGGAAGGGGAGTGTTGGGGTTTCAAGCTGTGAGCTTGGAGGTTGGCTATTTTCGGTGCGTGATACCACGCTGAACTAAGCATAATCAAGTCAATACTGGAGATGTGGCGTAAGTTTAACGGCATGGATTTCTACACAGAGGGCTATTTTTTTCCAACATACGATGCTTCAAGTTCAGGAGAGTTTGGACAAGGCAATTCTCTTGAATGCTGCCTTCAAGTATGACATGGAAAGAGGGGCATTTGTATTTCTTTCACCAAAGTAAAAACTGCATTCCTGGTCTGGACAGGGCACTTTTTACAGACGGATAAAAGGGCAGGGGCTCAAGCCCCCTTTGATGTCTGTGTGTGCACGTGCCTGTTGTGAAATGAACACTTGTGCGATCGGTATTCTATCACTCGTTGTCGTTTGTTGTTTGCAAGTCACATGACTGTTGAATGAGTGAATTAACCCTGTGATACTGCCTGTCTGTCTGTCTGTGTGAGTGAATTAACCCTGTGATACTGCCTGTCTGTCTGTCTGTGTGAGTGAATTAACCCTGTGATACTGCCTGTCTGTCTGTCTGTGTGAGTGAATTAACCCTGTGATACTGCCTGTCTGTCTGTCTGTCTGTGTGAGTGAATTAACCCTGTGATACTGCCTGTCTGTCTGTCTGTCTGTCTGTGTGAGTGAATTAACCCTGTGATACTGCCTATCTGTCTGTCTGTGTGAGTGAATTAACCCTGTGATACTGCCTATCTGTCTGTCTGTGTGAGTGAATTAACCCTGTGATACTGCCTATCTGTCTGTCTGTGTGAGTGAATTAACCCTGTGATACTGCCTGTCTGTCTGTCTGTGTGAGTGTACAAATGGAACCAAATGGACCAGTAACGGTCCATTTGTATACTCAGACTTACTGACCCGTAAGGGTCCATTTGGTTCTATGTGTACACTCTCAGAGTTACAGACCTGAAAGGGTCCATTTGGTTCTATTTGTACACTCTCAGAGTTACAGACCTGAAAGGGTCCATTTGGTTCTATTTGTACACTCTCAGAGTTACAGACCTGAAAGGGTCCATTTGGTTCCATTTGTAGTACTCAGAGTTAAATTAACAGTGATTTTACAGTGTAGATGGGGGTCCGTAGCCTGATGCATATAAAATGGTCCTTTAAATTAACATGGTGTAAATCACTGTTCTCACCTCCATCACTTTTATGGGGGTCCCATGCATGCATATCTTTTATGGGGGTCCCTTGCATGCATACATTTTATGGGGGTCTCATGCAGACATTATCTTTTATGGGGGTCCCATGCAGACATATCTTTTATGGGGGTCCCATGCAGACATATCTTTTCAAACAGGGGGTCCCTCTGGCTAATATGTATCCATGTGGGGGTCCTTGAGGTGAAACAGTTTGAGCACTACTGTTCTGGAGGGTCCATAGACTGTTTTACATTTCAAATAAACTTCATTGTACTTTGAGCTGACTGGGTCCTCTTATGCTGCAGCCCTTTGGTGTGAGAGCCAAACTTAAAGGGCCGTAACAGGAGCAGCTGACCACTGCACTGCTGTAGAGACTGTACTGTATGTGTGGGAATGTTGGTTGGTTGATTGGTTGGTTGGTTGGTTGAATATTGATTAGCAGTGTGCATATGAAAAGCGCAGGACAGTACAGTTCAGATACAAGGTCTACTAAGAGGATTTAAACTCAAGAAAGCACTTTACATTGGGGTCCTTTCTTTGTACTCATTTCATTGAGACATTAAATGACACACACATATACAGCAATAGAAAACATATTACAGTCAGAAATCTGAAATGATAATAAACGGTTGGCCACTGTTGCTTAAGACAGAATAGTTTGTGAACATTGGATTGTGTGAAAAAAGAAAAAAAAGAGAGGAAAGCAAGTGGATTTGTTTGTCATTTTAAGTTCTTGTCAGTTCCTTCCTGTTCCTGATTGGACGGGAAAAGGTTTTTTAGCAGACTGTTGCCATAGCAACAAACTGCTAAAAATCTTCTTTCCTCTTAGAATTCAGGAAATGACATCACTGTGTTCAAATGTTCCCCTCGGCAACCACGTTTGACATTTCCCAGATTTCCATCTTTACTTGCGCCAGCAGAAGGAGCAAGTACTGTGTTCGTTCGGTGTATCTGTGCGTCCCGTTCGTCTGTGTTTTATGCCCGTAGCCAATCAGGGAGCTGCGTTCTTGATGACGTCACCACCAACAAGTGTGACCTAATATAAATAACAAGGTGCAAGTTAACTTGGCCACAACATACATACAGACAGCATCGAGCACAAGCAGCACCCATCACAGTACTTGCACGCTCTGCTGGCGCACAAGCAGTTCATACATCACGAGTGCACAAGGAGCAAGTTGGACAGAGTGCAGTCTAGTTACTATTACTATACTGTGTGTGTCCGTGTGTGTGTGTGTGTGTGTGTGTGTGTGTGTGTGTGTGTGTGTGTGTGTGTGTGTGTGTGTGTGTGTGTGTGCTTCCTGTTCTCCAGCTGTGGTTAGCAGTGTCAGCAGCTAGCAGTGAGTCAGCATTGCTCCTTCTGCTCAGATCAGTGCTGTTCAACACTGTTCATATCAAGGTCCATTATTGTCTCCACCAGCCGAAGGCATGGGGGAGAGTATGTTTTCCCCTTCGTCCGTCCGTGTGTCCGTGTGTCCGTGCGTCCGTCCGTGTGTCCGTGCGTCCGTCCGTGTGTCCTCGCAGTTTGTGTGAAGCTAATCTCAGTCGCCGTTGGCCCGGTCGCTGCCAAAGTGAGCACACACATTCCCTGGATGCCAATCTACAACCTCTGCCCTAAATTTTTCAAATGGGCCTTTTCTAGCGCCACCTAGTGGCCGATGTTCGCAAAACACATTTCTGTGCACTACTCTTACAGATTATGTCCAAAAATCCTACAAATCGGTAGGCAGTATCTCGACAGTCATGTGATCGACACGGATCTGTCCGATTTTGCATATTCCATCCTGATTGGCTAAGATTGGCTTCCAAAGTTTGTATGATTGAGCCGTTTTGAACAAAATGCCTCAAATCCCAAACGCAAAGTGCAATTATCATGAAATCGCGCACACACGTTCCCACTAGGTCAAGGAAGAAATGCCACTTAATTTTTTTTAAATCAGCCTCATGGTGGCGCTATAACAGGCCGATTTGTGGTTTTACCTATAACTCTACCGATCAGTTTCAAACTTTGTAAGCGCACTCCCTAGAGGCCAAGGAAAAACCCTTTCCCTGCATTTTTCACATCAGCCTTTTATAGCGCCACCAGGAGGCCGACTTATGTAAAACACATTTTTTCCTATTATTCCTTGAGATTTTATCCAAAAATCATGCAAATTGGTACACAGTATCTCTATAGTCATGTGATCAAGTCCGATCTGTCTGATATTTCATATTCCATCCTAATTGCCTAATATTGGCTTCCAAAGTTTGCAGGATTGCTCCGTTTTTGAACAAAATGCCTCAAATCATCAACGCAGCTTGCGATTAGTGTGAAATTTGCCACACATATTCCCACTAGGTCAAGGAACAAATGCTACCTTTTTCACATTGGGCTGTTATAGCGCCACCAGCAGGTAGACTTTAGCAAAACACATTTTTGGAACACAATGCTTCAAATCATGCATGCAGCGTCCGATTGCCATGAAAGGTCTAAGGTGAAGAACATATGCCACCCTTTTTACATTGGCCTATTATACAGTGGCACCACCAGGACGCCTGGCCTGGTGGAGACCTGTGCTCGGAAGAGCACTGCTTCTAGTTTATTCTGTATTTCAGCCACAGAACACCGTTTGATGACATTTAGACTCTAGGACCCAAAACTCGAGATGAGATTTAGTTTCTCATCTCCATGTTGTATCGATGTTGGTACCAAGAGGAGAGACAACATGCAGGCAAACGCTGATCAAAATAACAATATCTACATTTGATTACATTTAATTGTGTGGACCTCTTGTGAATTAAGCAATTAGATGTTTAGAGATGAAATAAGTTTAGGGTTAGACAAAGATTCACTGAGGATAAGGTTAAGTTTAAATGTTTAGACATAGTTTTACTGAGGTTAAGGTTAAGAATAAGGTTAGGTTTAGACGTAGTTTTACTGAGGTTAGGTTTAGGAATAAGGTTAAGTTTAGACATAGTTTTACTGAGGTTAAAGGACATCTTTAGTTTTTTACAACAAGGGTTCATATTTAGATTGTAATTAAAGATATTAAAATATGAGTGTTAAAATTATTTCATTTACTTCTTTCTATTGTTTTAGAGATTGTTATTTCAGTTGTTGGTGGCATGCGTACGAGTGGCTAAATATGTCATTTTATACAGAATAAGCCTATTACAAAGATACAACGCAACCTTTCATGGTTGGATGTGACTTATGGGGGTTAGAACTTTTCCTTTAAATAGCAATAAAGAAACTGCTGGCTTATTGTGTCTAAAAAGACATATTTAGCCACTTTTGCCCCACATTTTAGCACGGTAAACACGATAAAACAATAGAACGAAGCAAATGAAAACATTTTAACACTCACTTTTTCTTTTATCTTGTTACAATCTAAAATATGAACCCTTGTTGTAAAAAAAACAGGTTAGGAATAAGGTTAGGTTTAGACATATAAGTTAAGGTTAGGAATAAGGTTAGGTTTAGACATAGTTTTACTGAGGTTAAGGTTAGGTTTAGACATAGTTTTACTGAGGTTAAGGTTAGGTTTAGACATAGTTTTACTGAGGTTAAGGTTAGGTTTAGACATAGTCTTACTGAGGTTAAGGTTAGGTTTAGACATAGTCTTACTGAGGTTAAGGTTAGGTTTAGACATAGTTTTACTGAGGTTAAGGTTAGGTTTAGACATAGTCTTACTGAGGTTAAGGTTAGGTTTAGACATAGTTTTACTGAGGTTAAGGTTAGGTTTAGGCGTAGTTTTACTGAGGTTAAGGTTAAGTTTAGACATAGTTTTACTGAGGTTAAGGTTAGGTTTAGACATAGTTTTACTGAGGTTAAGGTTAGGTTTAGACATAGTTTTACTGAGGTTAAGGTTAGGTTTAGACATAGTTTTACTGAGGTTAAGGTTAGGTTTAGACATAGTTTTACTGAGGTTAAGGTTAGGTTTAGACATAGTTTTACTGAGGTTAAGGTTAGGTTTAGACATAGTTTTACTGAGGTTAAGGTTAGGTTTAGACATAGTTTTACTGAGGTTAAGGTTAGGTTTAGACATAGTTTTACTGAGGTTAAGGTTAGGTTTAGACATAGTTTTACTGAGGTTAAGGTTAGGTTTAGGCGTAGTTTTACTGAGGTTAAGGTTAGGTTTAGACATAGTTTTACTGAGGTTAAGGTTAGGTTTAGACATAGTTTTACTGAGGTTAAGGTTAGGTTTAGACATAGTTTTACTGAGGTTAAGGTTAGGTTTAGACATAGTTTTACTGAGGTTAAGGTTAGGTTTAGACATAGTTTTACTGAGGTTAAGGTTAGGTTTAGGTGTAGTTTTACTGAGGTTAAGGTTAGGTTTAAACATAGTTTTACTGAGGTTAAGGTTAGGTTTAGACATAGTTTTCAAGTGTTCAACACTGTTCATATCAAGGTCCATTATTTATTCTGCATTTGAGCCACAGAACACCGTTTGATGACATTTAGACTCTCAGAACCAAAACCTTAAATTTTGTCCACATTTCCATGCTGTATTGATGTTGGTACCAATAGGAGAGATAACAGGAAAACACTGATCAACATGACAATTATTCTACATTTAATTG
>NC_137811.1:73659964-73709964 GCF_963921795.1 Nannobrachium achirus | reverse complement strand
GAGATACAGAGATCTCCATATATGGGCATATTAGAAAGCCCATATATGGGCATATACGGATGACATCAGGGATATCCATATATGGGCATAAAAGGGACAAGGGCTTACAGTTAAGAGATCTCCATATATGGGCATATCAGAAAGCCCATATATGTTCATATACTGATGACATCAGGAATATCCATATATGGGCATAAAAGGGACAAGGACTTACAGTTAAGAGATCTCCATATATGGGCATAAAGGGACAAGGACTGTTACAGTAGATATAGAGATGTCCATATATGGGCATAAATGAACAAGGACTGACAAACACTGAGATCTCCATATAACCTATGGGAATATAAGGGACGAGGACTGTCAGCTTGTAGACCTATTTTCTAAATATTGTTGTACATTAAAAACTTGAAATGGGTCGTTCTGCATAGTACTTGGGATTTGTTGATGTAAATGTTCACATAGAGTGTAATAATTGGTAAAACAAACTTTTGGCCTATTTGTGGAGATAAGCGACCAACGGTCGCTTATCTCCCGATTAGGGAGTCTTACTGGTCTATCTATAAATGCGACAAATCTCTGCGTGTCTGTCTGTCTGCGTGTATGTAACCCGCGTATCTCGAGAACCGTTCGTCCCACCGGCTTCAGATTCGGCACGCGCGTTCCCCGCCGCGGCACAGAGTGCAGTGCCGGGTCTCGACCCGACCCGACGCGCGGTTTTCCCGAACCGGCGCGAAACGTTCGGAATCTCCTTATGCGGGGTTGATTGTTGACATCAGGCTGTTCCAGGAGGAAATCGGCGAAAGCTCTGACTCATTGTGACATCACTTCATAAAAGGCTCTGACATCACGTACGCCACATGAGTCAACAAAAAATCTCTGTGATTGTGTATGTATGTATGTAATCCGCGTATCTCGAGAACCGTTCGTCCCACGGGCACGCGCGTTCTCCATATATGGGCATAAAATGAATGCCCCCATATATGGGCATAAAATGGATTGCAGACAGACAGATACAGATATCTCCATATATGGACATAAATGGACAGAGGCAAACAGATGGTCAAAGATCTCCATATATGGGCATAAAATGGACGCAGACAGACAGATACAGATATCTCCATATATGGGCATAAATGGACACAGGCAAACAGATGTTCAAAACGGGTCCTATGACAACAGGTATAATGAGGTTTGCATTAAAGGGGGAACCGGCACTGTGTCTGCAACACAGTTGGAGGCACAGACAGATACTCCATATATGGGCATAAAATGGACGCAGATAGACAGATATCTCCATATATGGGCATAAAATGGACCCAGAACTATAACTGCAGTGATCTCCATATATGGACATAAAATGGACGCCGACAGACAGACAGACAGATACAGATATCTCCATATATGGGCATAAATGGACACAGGCAGACATATGGTCAAAACGGGTCCTATGAAAACAGGTATAATGGGGTTTGCATTAAAGGGCGGGGCATTCATTCCCTATTTACATTGTTCCGAGTTGGCCAGGTCGCCGACTAGACGCTGGGCCGCCCGAAGGGCGGCCCAGCTTCTAGTATAAATAACAAGGTGCAAGACAGTTAACTTGGCCACAACATACTGTACATACAGACAGCATCGAGCACGAGCAGCACCCATCACAGTACTTGAACACTCTGCTGGCGCACAAGCAGTTCATACATCACGAGTGCACAAGGTGCAAGTTGGACAGAGTGCAGTCTAGTTACTATTACTATACTCTGTGTGTGTGTGTGTGTGTGTGTGTGTGTGTGTGTGTGTGTGTGTGTGTGTGTGTGTGTGTGTGTGTGTGCTTCCTGTTCTCCAGCTGTGGTTAGCAGTGAGTCAGCATTGCTCCTTCTGCACTGATCTGTGCTGTTCAACACTGTTCATATCAAGGTCCATTATTGTCTCCACCAGCCGAAGGCATGGTGGGTATGTTTTCCCCTTCGTCCGTCCGTGTGTCCGTGCGTGCGTGCGTGCGTCCGTGTGTCCTCGCAGTTTGTGTGCACCTAATCTCAGTCGCCGTTGGCCCGGTCGCTGCCAAAGTGAGCACACACATTCCCTGGATGCCATTCTAGAACCTCTGCCCTAAATATTTCAAATGGGCCTTTTCTAGCGCCACCTAGTGGCCGATGTCCGCAAAACACATTTCTGTGCACTACTCTTACAGATTTTGTCCAAAAATCCTACAAATCGGTAGGCATTATCTCGACAGTCATGTGATCGACACGGATGTGTCCGATTTTGCATATTCCATCCTGATTGGCTAAGATTGGCTTCCAAAGTTTGTAGGATTGAGCCGTTTTGAACAAAATGCCTCAAATTCCAAACGCAAAGTGCAATTATCATGAAATCGCGCACACACGTTCCCACTAGGTCGAGGAAGAAATGCCACTTCAATTTTTTGAAATCAGCCTCATGGTGGCGCTATAACAGGCCGATTTGTGGTTTTACCTATAACTCCACCGATCAGTTTCAAACTTTGTAAGCGCACTCCCTAGAGGCCAAGGATAGACCTTTGCCCTGCATTTTTCACATCAGCATTTTATAGCGCCACCTTTGGGCCGACTTATGTAAAACACATTTTTGGATATCCTTCAGATTTTCTCCAAAAATAACACAAATCAGTACACAGTATCTCTATAGTCATGTGATCAAGTCTGATCCGTCTGATATTTCATATTCCATCCTGATTGGCTAATATTAGCTTCCAAAGTTTGCGAACAAAATGCCTCAAATCATCAACGCAGCTTGCAATTACCGTGAGATTTGCCACACATATTCCCACTATGTCAAGGAACAAATGCTACCCTTTTCACATTGGCCTGTTATAGCGCCACCAGCAGGTAGACTTTAGCAAAATACATTTTTTGGAACACAATGCTTCAAATCATGCATGCAGCGTCCGATTGCCATGAAAGGTCTCTAAGGTGAAGAACATATGCCACCCTTTTTACATTGGCCTATTATACAGTGGCACCACCAGGACGCCTGGCCTGGTGGAGACCTGTGCTCGGAAGAGCACTGCTTCTAGTTTATTCTGTATTTCAGCCACAGAACACCGTTTGATGACATTTAGACTCTTGGACCCAAAACTCGAGATGAGATTTAGTTTCTCATCTCCATGTTGTATTGATGTTGGTACCAAGAGGAGAGACAACATGCAGGCAAACGCTGATCAAAATAACAATATCTACATTTGATTACATTTAATTGTGTGGACCTCTTGTGAATTAAGCAATTAGATGTTTAGAGATGAAATAAGTTTAGGGTTAGACAAAGATTTACTGAGGATAAGGTTAAGTTTAACTGTTTAGACATAGTTTTACTGAGGTTAAGGTTAGGAATAAGGTTAAGTTTAGACATAGTTGTACTGAGGTTAAAGGGGCAGACCTCCCATTTTCAATATTGAACTATGTCATTAATATACCTTAGAGTTGTGTGGAAATAGAAAAAAAAGTTCCCCCTCTTCTGTGTTGCCTAGAACTGGAGGATTGATTTTGGGGTTTGTATTGTAAAGTACAATGTGTGATGTCATCAAGTTGTGATTTGCAATGCAAACCCCAAAATCAATCCTCCAGTTCTAGGCAACACAGAAGAGGGGGAACTTTTTTTTTTATTTCCACACAACTCCTCTAAGGTATATTAATGACATAGTTCAATATTGAAAATGGGAGGTCTTCCCCTTTAAGGTTAGGAATAAGGTTAAGTTTAGACATAGTTTTACTGAGGTTAAAGGACAACTTTAGTTTTTTACAACAAGGGTTCATATTTTAGATTGTAATTAAAGAATATAAAATATGAGTGTTAAAATGATTTCATTTACTTCTTTCTATTGTTTTAGAGATTGTTATTTCAGTTGTTGGTGGCATGCGTACAAGTGGCTAAATATGTCATTTTATACAGAATAAGCCCATTACAAAGATACAACGCAACCTTTCATGGTTGGATGTGACTTATGGGGGTTAGAACTTTTCCTTTAAATAGCAATAAAGAAACTGCTGGCTTATTGTGTCTAAAAAGACATATTTAGCCACTTTTGCCCCACATTTTAGCACGGTAAACACGATAAAACAATAGAACGAAGCAAATGAAAACATTTTAACACTCACTTTTTCTTTTATCTTGTTACAATCTAAAATATGAACCCTTGTTGTAAAAAAACAGGTTAGGAATAAGGTTAGGTTTAGACATATAAGTTAAGGTTAGGAATAAGGTTAGGTTTAGACATAGTTTTACTGAGGTTAAGGTTAGGTTTAGACGTAGTCTTACTGAGGTTAAGGTTAGGTTTAGACATAGTCTTACTGAGGTTAAGGTTAGGTTTAGGCGTAGTTTTACTGAGGTTAAGGTTAGGTTTAGACATAGTTTTACTGAGGTTAAGGTTAGGTTTAGACATAGTTTTACTGAGGTTAAGGTTAGGTTTAGACGTAGTTTTACTGAGGTTAAGGTTAGGTTTAGACATAGTTTTACTGAGGTTAAGGTTAGGTTTAGACGTAGTTTTACTGAGGTTAAGGTTAGGTTTAGACGTAGTTTTACTGAGGTTAAGGTTAGGTTTAGACGTAGTTTTACTGAGGTTAAGGTTAGGTTTAGACGTAGTTTTACTGAGGTTAAGGTTAGGTTTAGACATAGTTTTACTGAGGTTAAGGTTAGGTTTAGACGTAGTTTTACTGAGGTTAAGGTTAGGTTTAGACATAGTTTTACTGAGGTTAAGGTTAGGTTTAGACGTAGTTTTACTGAGGTTAAGGTTAGGTTTAGACATAGTTTTACTGAGGTTAAGGTTAGGTTTAGACGTAGTTTTACTGAGGTTAAGGTTAGGTTTAAACATAGTTTTACTGAGGTTAAGGTTAGGTTTAGACATAGTTTTCAACTGTTCAACACTGTTCATATCAAGGTCCATTATTTATTCTGTATTTGAGCCACGGACCACCGTTTGTTGACATTTAGACTCTCAGACCCAAAACCTTAAATTTTGTCCACATTTCCATGCTGTATTGATGTTGGTACCAATAGGAGAGATAACAGGAAAACACTGATCAACATGACAATTATTCTACATTTAATTGTGAAAACTTCTTGTAAATGAAGTAATGCAGATGTTTAGCAATAATTTAACTCTTGAGAGCGTAAAATGAAACAAAATGGACCCTTAAGGATGAAACAAAATGGAACCCTCGCTATATTAAAAGAGGAACAGAGAAAACTTTAAAGTGAGATCATCCAATCATTTTACAGTATCATCAGGAAGACAATCCTTCTGAGGGACTTTCAGTTCAGTGTGCAGAGAGAGAGAGAGAGAGACAGACAGACAGACAGGCAGGCAGGCAGGCAGGCAGGCAGGCAGGCAGGCAGGCAGGCAGGCAGGCAGACAGACAGACAGACAGACAGACAGACAGACAGACAGACAGAACTCAGCGGATCAAGTTGAGTAAAATAAACCACATTCTTACAGATTCAGGCTTCAGGAAGAACAACGCTCAGTCGTCTAACCGACCACTGCGCCACGGATGTTACTTCCACTTTGAACTCTGGGTAATTTACAAACTCACTGTTGCACAAAATACATTAGCAGGGCCGGTTCGTCCATATGGAGAACCAGTCATTTTCCTAGTACGACATATGTTTAGGGCAGCATTTTCTTTCATATATTTTTTATGATTATTATTATTGTAGTCTAGAATTGTGAAACAGGGACGTGCAGAGAATATTAGAGAAGCCGGGGCTGGAATTTCTATAAGGGCCTTTTGGTGAATATGACAAAAATAGCCGACCTCCAAGCTGTGAGCTTGGAGTTTGGCTATTTTCGGTGCGTGATACCACGCTGAACTAAGCATAATCAAGTCAATACTGGAGATGTGGCGTATAACGGCATGGATTTCTACACAGAGAGGGCAATTTCAACATAAGATGCTTCAAGTTCAGGAGAGTTTGGACATATGCTGACGGCCTGTCAGCATTAAGCAATTTATTTAATAGGGGGTAAAGGTTTGGGGCCCATCACTTACTATACACTATTCACGTTATTCCTGGCCCCGCCCCCGGCTTCCTGTTCATATCCTGAAAGAGGCGGAGGCTGAAAAAGCTGGCCTGAAAAACATCATTTGGTTTCCTGTTGTCCTTGCATTAAAGTGTCAGTAGTTGGCGTTCTAGGCTCTGGGCTCTGGATGTACCTGGGTTGCCATGTCTGCTTATAATACGCAATTTGTGTCTCAAAAAAAGAAAAAAAAAAAAAATTTGTATAGTTGCTTATTGGGCTTACTTCCTAATATTTTTTAAACCAGTGGTTCCCAAATCTTTTCATATCAAGGACCCCAGATTAACATATTTGTCCACAGTTGCAGACCCCCATCTTAAAATATGTGGTGCCAGGGACCTCCACACAGATTTATGTTGTTAAAATGTTTCAAAGATATTAAATTTTTTCCCCCCTCAATATTTTTTAAATAGCAAATATACAAGCTCACAATGTGTCGCAATGGGTTACATGTCTCCATTCGGACATGTCTCCTTTCTGACATGTCTCCTTTCCGACACTAACCCTAACTCTAAACTTAACCTCTATGGAAGTGTCGCCACTCCGACAATAAGAAGTCAATGTTGGAATGGAGACATGTCGGAATGGAGATACGTCCCCGTCGCAATGTGACACATTGTGAGCTTGCTGATCTGCTATTTTCAATTGTAAATGTAAAGTAGTATAGCCTAGTTGCTTCTGTTGGGCTTATTTCTTTGGCGAAATCTGGCAACAGACAATTCCGTGTCACTTCCTTACTTGGGAGGAAGTGAAAAGATGTTTTTTGAAGCACACACCCTCTGTAAAAGAAAATGGCAGCCTCCAGAGAGGGCCAGGAATATGGTGAATACTATAAAGGAAAAAAAATACCCCCAAAAAATCTGCTTTGAGTAGCATGTGAGGGGTCTAACTAGGGGTTTTTAATTATTATGAATCCATTGCAAGCATTTGTTTTGCAAGAAAAACATTCCTTGGGCTAAAAACAGCCAGAAAACAATGTTTTAGTGATGAGTCATCACTTTTCAAAGTTTTGTGGGGGCTGAGGTGGGGTATGAAAAGTGGTAAATATATATATATTTTTTTTATTGGCATAAAATATTGTCTATATGCATACATTCATGATTCCACCTGCTGACTGCCTGTCAGCATTGAGCAATTTCTTTTATGGGGATAAAAGTGTGCGGCCTATTCACTTACGTACTATACACTATACTATAAAGGAGAGAAATACCCCCATAAATCTGCTTTAAGTAGCATGTGAGGGCCTGAGGGGTCAAACTAGGGGCTTTTAATGATTCTGAATCCATTGCAAGCATTTGTTTGGCATGAAAAATATTCCTTGGCCTAAAAATAGCCGCACAAATCTATGGTTAGTGATGAGTCACCACTTTTCACAATTGTGTTGTCAGCGTTTTTAGCCCAAGGAATGTTTTTCATGCAAAACAAATGCTTGCAATGGATTCAGAATAATTAAAAACCCCTAGTTTGACCCCTCACATGCTACTTAAAGCAGATTTTTGAATGGGCCCAAACTTTTACCCCCTATAAAAAAAATTGCTCAATGCTGACAGGCGGTCAGCAGAAGGTTTCACGAATATATATATAGAATATATATATAACCAAATGTCATACTTTCTTTCTTTTTTTTTGGTTCTTTCATTTTCTTTACTTTACATATTACTGCATAGTACTGTGTTCTATTCGTCTGTCATTCAATGTTATATGAGATACTTTAATGGTTTCCTGTGGAAATAAGCTTAGTCTTTTCTAGGATCTCCTTTTAGTAGACCTTGTACCAGTGAACTGTACCGTCATGAAACTGTACCTTTTCCTATGCAAACTTCTAATAAAGTCTTCAATCAATCAATCAATACCTATGCCATAAAAGCCAAGTTGGCAGCCGGACTAACAAGGCAATTCTCTTGAATGCTTCCTTCAACTATGACATGGAAAGAGGGGCATTTGCCTTTCTTTCACCAAAGTAAAAACTGCATTCCTGGTCTGGACAGGGCACTTTTTACAGACGGATAAAAGGGCAGGGGCTCAAGCCCCCTTTGATGTCTATGTTTGCACGTGTCTGTTGTGAAATGAATGATGACACCTGTGCAATCGGTATTCTATCACTCGTTAGTTGTTTGCCACATCACTGTTGAATGAGTGAATTAACCCTGTGATACTGCCTCATGTCTGTCTGTCTGTCTGTCTGTCTGTCTGTCTGTCTGTCTGTCTGTCTGTGTGAGTGTACAAATGAAACCAAATGGACCAGTAACGGTCCATTTGGCATTTGGTTCCATTAAATTGTACACTCAGACTTACAGACCTGTAACGGTCCATTTGGTTCCATTTGTACACTCTCAGAGTTACAGACCTGAAAGGGTCCATTTGGTTCCATTTGTACACTCTCAGAGTTACAGACCTGAAAGGGTCCATTTGGTTCTATTTGTACACTCTCAGAGTTACAGACCTGAAAGGGTCCATTTAGTTCCATTTGTAGTACTCAGAGTTAAATTAACAGTGATTTTACAGTGTAGATGGGGGTCCGTAGCCTGATGCATATCAAATGGTCCTTTAAATTAACATGGTGTAAATCACTGTTCTCACCTCCATCACTTTTATGGGTGTCCCATGCATGCATATCTTTTATGGGGTCTCATACAGACATATCTTTTATGGGGGTCCCATGCAGACATTATCTTTTATGGGGTCTCATACAGACATATCTTTTATGGGGGTCCCATGCAGACATTATCTTTTATGGGGTCTCATACAGACATATCTTTTATGGGGGTCCCATGCATGCATATCTTTTATGGGGGTCCCATGCATGCATATCTTTTATGGGGGTCCCATGCGGACATTATCTTTTATGGGGGTCCCATGCAGACATATCTTTTCAAACAGGGGTTCCCTCCGGCTAATATGTATCCATGTGGGGGTCCTTGAAGTGAAACAGTTTGAGCACCACAGTTCTGGAGGGTCCATAGACTGTTTTACATTTAAAATAAACGTCATTGTACTTTGAGCTGACTGGGTCCTCTTATGCTGTAGCCCTTTGGTGTGAGAGCCAAGCTTAAATGGCTGTAACAGGGAGCAGCTGACCACTGCACTGTATGCATGGGAGCATTGATTGATTGATTGATTGATTGATTGATTGATTGATTGATTGATTGATTGAATACTTGATTAGCAGTTTGCATAGGAAAAGCGCAGGACAGTAAAGTTCAGATACAAGGTCTACTAAGAGGATTTAAACTCAAGAAAGCACTTTACATTGGGGCCATCTTGCCCACATACATACAGACACATACATACATACATACATACATACATACATACATACATACATACATACATACATACATACATACATACATACATCTTGCCCACATACAGACACATACATACATACATACATACATACATACATACACACACACACACACACACACACACACACACACACACACACACACACACACACACACACACACACACACACACACACACACACACACACACATACAGACACATACATACAGACAGACATACATACATACATACATACATACATACATACATACATACATACATACATACATACATACATACATACATACATGTATGTATGTATGTATGTATACATACATACTGTACACACACACACACACACACACACACACACACACACACACACACACACACACACACACACACACACACACACACACACACACACACACACACACACACACACATACATACAGTACATACATACATACATACATACATACAGACAGCACCAAGCAGCACCCATCACAGTACTTGCACGCTCTGCTGGTGCAGAATGCAAGTTGGCACCTCGACAGAGAGTAGTCTAGTTCTGGTTATCATAATTACTATTCTGTGTGTGTGTGTGTGTGTGTGTGTGTGTGTGTGTGTGTGTGTGTGTGTGTGTGTGTGTGTGTGTGTGTGTGTGTGTGTGTGTGTGTGTGTGTGTGTGTGTGTGTGTGTGCTTCCTGTTCTCCAGCTGTGGTTAGCAGTGAGTCAGTATTGCTCCTTCTGCACTGATCAGTGCTGTTCAACACTGTTCATATCAAGGTCCATTATTTATTCTGCATTTGAGCCACAGAACACCGTTTGATGACATTTAGACTCTCAGAACCAAAACTCGAGATGAGATTTAGTTTCTCATCTCCATGCTGTATTGATGTTGGTACCAATAGGGTGTGCCAAATGTAGTTCTAAGAGCGGCCATTTCTTGGGTAAACACAGCCTTACACAGGTGTTCTGATTAGACTATAGCATTAGTTCTATGCAATCAAACAATTGAAACACCTGTGTTTTGACCCAAGAAATGGCCGCTAAGGACTACAATGACGTAGCCGCTGGCACACACTATAGGAGAGATAACAGGCAAACGCTGATCAAAATAATATCTACATTTAATAACATTTAATTGTGTAGACCTCTTGTAAACTATGAGCAATGCAGATTTTTAGAGATGAAATAAGTTTAGGGTTAGACAAAGATTTACTGAGGATAAGATTAAGTTTAACGGTTTAGATATCGTTTTACTGAGGTTAAGGACGGTTTATGAATAAGGTTAGGTTTAGACATATAAGTTAAGTTTAGGAATAAGGTTAGGTTTAGACATAGTTTTACTGAGGTTAAGGTTAGGAATACCAGGCAGAAAGCGTTCTACCGGCCTGCAGGGTAGACGCCCGAGGCGTCTGTGTTTTGGGACGAGCGTTCTGGTATTTGTTTGGTTAAGGTTTAGGTTTAGGCATTTTTCAGTAAAAAAAAAAAAAAGTTTATGACCAACACAAATCTTGTATGGGGCGGTGCCAGGCACTAAATGTCTTCAGATGGGAGTCTGTTGACAAGTACATATTAATCTGACATGAACAAATGTGGGAATCAAAGCTGAATAAGAGACAACTACACTTTAAGAATACAGTAGCAGCACTAGTGAATACAGCCCTAAAGGCCCATTCCTACTGGGTGTGATAAAGATAAAGATACAAAAATATCTTTCTATATTGAAGTGGATGGCAGCATCCACACCACAATGATAAAGACAACGATAGCCATAAACGATATCGTTTGGATCACGTCATGACGTCAGATTATTATCGTTAACTTTATCTTTATTGTGTCCAGTGGGAATGGGCCTTAACTCTATCTGTAATAAGGTGAATACAGTAGCAGCACTATAGTGAATACAACCCTAACTCTATCTGGAATAAGGTGAATACAGTAGCAGCACTATAGTGAATACAACCCTAACTCTATCTGGAATAAGGTGAATACAGTAGCAGCACTATAGTGAATACAACCCTAACCCTATCTGGAATAAGGTGAATACAGTAGCAGCACTATAGTGAATACAACCCTAACTCTATCTGTAATAAGGTGAATACAGTAGCAGCACTATAGTGAATACAACCCTAACTCTATCTGGAATAAGGTGAATACAGTAGCAGCACTATAGTGAATACAACCCTAACTCTATCTGGAATAAGGTGAATACAGTAGCAGCACTATAGTGAATACAACCCTAACTCTATCTGGAATAAGGTGAATACAGTAGCAGCACTATAGTGAATACAACCCTAACTCTATCTGGAATAAGGTGAATACAGTAGCAGCACTATAGTGAATACAACCCTAACTCTATCTGGAATAAGGTGAATACAGTAGCAGCACTATAGTGAATACAACCCTAACCCTATCTGGAATAAGGTGAATACAGTAGCAGTAATGGTATAGACATACATCAATGCGTTCAGAAATCAGGCTCAAATAGAAGTCTCCTAGACTGAGAGTCAAGTGGAAAAACTAAAAACAAAAGATGAATGTAAAGAATCCAGGCATAGGCTGTTGCTATGACAACAGGTGATTGACACATCATGATGGTTGTATGTGTGATGTGTAACCATGACAACAGGTGATTGACACATCATGTGTTTCATTCAGTCTGCAGGATGTTGAGCCTCCAGATGTGAGAGCCTGGACTTCCTGTTGACGTTCCATGGAGGGATGAACAGTAAGCACCGTCTGCAGTGTGTGCAGACTACACACACACACACACACACACACACACACACACACACACACACACACACACACACACACACACACACACACACACACACACACACACACACACACAATATTTGAATGTACATTTTTTGCTTCGAATGTAATTCCCCCCCCCCCCCATATTCGAGGAATATCCGATATTTGAATATTAATTTGACAGCCTTACTGCTTAGTAACCATGTCTACGGTTCCGTCAGTTTAAATAGCATGCTGTCTACATTACATTATGTGGTCATCAAAACAGAACTATAAGTAACTGGAACATGAGATGGAGGAACCAAGATATGTGTGTACAGTACATAGAAGCCACGTCTTCCTCAAATGAGAACGTGTTTTTCCTGTTATGCACATGCAGGCGCTGACATGTCCTGACACAGCTGTGTGGAGACCAGTTCAGACTCTTTCTACATACCTGCACTGAGGGCGTACAGGCGTAGTGATACTAGACTACACTGAGACATCTATACCTGCACTGAGACACTACAGGAGTAGTGATACTAGACTACACTGAGACATCTATACCTGCACTGAGACACTACAGGAGTAGTGATACTAGACTACACTGAGACATCTATACCTGCACTGAGACACTACAGGAGTAGTGGGTTTAGACTGTCTGCAACACAACAACACCAGGTAAGAAATATGCAGGACCGGCTGATGGTATCAGTGGGATTGTGGGGATTAGCTCTCCCTATCATATGGAGGAACAATTAGACATTGTTATTAAAATGTTTTAGAATTTAATTTAATTGCAAATGAAGGTGGAACCTAAAGCAGCAGCAACATCAAAAAGTTAAAAGAAAACCACAAAAAATATGTCTGTCTGTCTCCCGCGTGTGCTCGCTTGCTTGCTTGTTTATTTCATTTCAGTGCTTCGGTTGGTGTTGCTTGCAGTGGCTCGTGTCGGTGAGAGAGAGAGAGAGAGAGAGAGAGAGAGAGAGAGAGAGAGAGAGAGAGAGAGAGAGTCTTACTGGTATTCAACCTGGGTTGTGCATCGTTGTAATTGTGAGTGAATTTGTTGGAGTTGAGTGATGTGCAAATACTTATTGATGCATAAATTGTTAAAATTACTTTGATCAAATTGATTTAGTGCATTCTAGTGTTAGTATCTCAATGTTATATTGAGATACATTTAAAGTAATTATCCACATCTCCATCCGTGTGTACTGTGCGTGTGCGTGTGTGCGTGATACATGCCAAATTGTAATTATTCGTGCACGCAAATGAGTGAATGTCACATTGCTTTGTGTTGCATGTTCACAGATTGATGTTCTGGTTACATTCACATAATCATGTCATATGTCTTCATGATACAATAAACATGTCACTCAGTACTCTATGGTTTAAGGAAGTGTCTCCTCCATATGTGGTGCTGCTTCCTCTATCGCAGACCCTGGGCACTGTACGGCCCTTTGGTTCACTATGACCGGACCGTGTAGCGTTAATGGCTTCAAAATAAACACATTTTCTAATTTTACATCGGGCATGGACTAAAGCTGCATTGCTTTTATTTAGAAGTGTTTTATTCAAGTACATATGGACGCAATGCGTACATCAGCATGTGTGTTGATCATTGGATGTTGTCTCAATAACAAGCAGGTGGTCAGACTGGTCACAGGTCAAGAAGACCTGCCTTATCTTACCCATCAAAAATGGCTAAAGTGGCTAAAAAAAGAAAAGTCAATGCCGAATGCCGCGTTTTCAACAAAAATTGGTATTTATTTACTGAAGTCGGTGTTTAGTTTGCGGGGAGCACTGCCTTTTGGCCCAGCCCTCCACAATATTTTCTGTTGTTCATGTGGCCCCATGGAAAAAATAATTGCCCACCCCTGCACTATAGGCTAGGGTCAAAGTTGCTATCTCTAATACAGACACTTCTCTGGACTCTTTAGTTTAATCCATTGATTGAACAGAAATGTAAACAGAGAGGTGGTACAGTAAGACATTTAGGCTAAAAGGATAACACAAAAAATGTCCTGGGGACTTTCTTCCCATTGGTCCTAACTGTCCCAGTGCAAGACAAGCAAAGGTATCATAGAATAGAAGCAGGAAGGGAAGTAGCAAGTGGCGAAGCTAGTAGCTTGTGGCAGTAACTATAAAAAGTTGTCTTACCTGTTTGGGAGGAAGTTAATTCACTCCACACAAACAGTAGTGAGTGAGCACTGCTGAGGCCAGGCCCTGTGTGTGTGTGTGTGTGTGTGTGTGTGTGTGTGTGTGTGTGTGTGTGTGTGTGTGTGTGTGTGTGTGTGTGCACGCGCGCGTGCGTGCGTGAGAGAGAGAGAGAGAGAGAGAGAGAGAGAGAGAGAGAGAGAGAGAGAGAGAGAGAGAGAGAGAGAGAGAGAGAGGGGGAGGAGGAACCGAGCCGAGGCGAGGATGCCAGAGAGAGAGACGTGGCGTGCACGTTTGTGTGTGTGCGCCGCAATCACGCCGGAGGCGCGTCACGCAGGAGCAGGCAGGCAGCAAGTGGAGGCAGAGAGAGGGAAAAGGGAGAAAAATGTGGGCGTTATCTCTGGCTCCTGTCAACAATATGTGTCCCCAAATCACCAGAAAAAGTAGCTTGATTTGTCACTAGATGTTTTTCACAAATTAAGTCTCTAGGAGGGTCTGGAAAGTAGCTAAATCTAGCGACAAATCCCTTAAGTTGGCAACACTGAATAGAAGAGAGTCTGCACTGGAAAACCTCTGCTGTTAATTTAATAAATAGCATTGCAGCTTTGCTATGAGTTCCACTATTCTATGGTGGCGTGCTGCTATGTACTGTACATCCCTCTGTATGCATAGCAGCCATTGGAGATGTGTGACAGTGTTTCAGTGATCTGTTCTGTGGTGTGGTGATGCAGGTAATGATGGAGCTGAGTGTTAGGGAACCACATGGAAAGGTTGAGTCTGGCTTTAACTGTGAATGTGATGATGTCCTCATTGAGTGCATGAGAGTTCTTAAGGAATGAGTGTGAGACAACATAGACTATAATGATCTGAGAATGAATGTATCTGCTAGATCTATAGGTTGTATGAGGCAGTGCTGTAAAGTAGTGCTTCTCATCATTTTCAGGCCCTGACCGCCAAAATAATCATGTTTTAACAGGGGCATGACATTTTTTATAAAACGGTTCCATTAGCAAATCTACATGCGTTGCGAGGCGTTGTGAGCATGTAGATCTGCTATTTTCACAGTTTCAGCCTTTAATATTTGACTGTTTGGCCGATGTCAATTTGCAATTTTAGAGGTATTAAAAGGTCCTTAAATTGTCACTTTAGAAATGTGCAGGTACCCTCTATACACTTAAACTTTGAGTTTGTTTACTGTTGAGTGAGAAAAACAATGTTGCACATTAATCATCTGGAGACCCCCCAAAATAATTTGAGGACCCCCCTGTGGGTCCCGGCCCACATGTTGAGTACTAATGGTGTTACTAAGTGGTAACTAAGTACATGTACTTAGTTCTGTTCTGTAAAATCTTGAATTTCTTTTACCTTCAGTATTTAAAAACGTCAGAACCTTTACTTCTACACATCTCAGAGTAAAACATTGTAGGTACTTTTACTCCACTACTATTATATGAACTCTTTAGTTTCTAGTTACTTTGTAGATTTTGATTATTATTACAAAACACATAAACCACTTCAGCCCTTTATATATTTCAGCCATTTGAAAATAGCAGATCTACAATGCGTTGTGGTGCAACGCATTGTGAGCTTGTAGATTGTTTATTTATTTTTAATTATTTGTTTACTTGTGAAATGAGACATTCTGCACAAAGTGTACTTTTACTTTTGGTACTTTAAGTACATTTTGATATCGATACCTTTTTCCTCAAGTACATTTTGAATACCTACATATATATATATTCAATGCATTATTGCAGTAAAATATATCTATATTGCAGTATAGTATCATACTTACAAGAATGAATTGGATATAAACATATCCAATGTATTGTGCATAGCAGAGATCACATCAAGACGTATTGTACAGTGTTGGCTCCTGGACAATCTTTCACTAAAAATATTTTAGTACTTTTTCCACCACTGGTATGAGGATGGCATAACAGGAAATGCCTAACGTATTCATAGCTGATAGGATACGTTAAATTTGATATTAAATAATACCTGTCTATGCAGTGTATTGTGAAGACAACATCTTACAGTATGTGCTGTGTACTGTAGGTAGACAGTAGACAGTGTGTGCTGTGTACTGTAGGTAGACAGTAGACAGTATGTGCTGTGTACTGTAGGTAGACAGTAGACAGTATGTGCTGTGTACTGTAGGTAGACAGTACAGTGTGTGCTGTGTACTGTAGGTAGACAGTAGACAGTATGTGCTGTGTACTATAGGTAGACAGTAGACAGTGTGTGCTGTGTACTGTAGGTAGACAGTAGACAGTATGTGCTGTGTACTGTAGGTAGACAGTAGACAGTGTGTGCTGTGTACTGTAGGTAGACAGTAGACAGTATGTGCTGTGTACTGTAGGTAGACAGTAGACAGTGTGTGCTGTGTACTGTAGGTAGACAGTAGACAGTGTGTGCTGTGTACTGTAGGTAGACAGTAGACAGTATGTGCTGTGTACTGTAGGTAGACAGTAGACAGTATGTGCTGTGTACTGTAGGTAGACAGTAGACAGTGTGTGCTGTGTACTGTAGGTAGACAGTAGACAGTATGTGCTGTGTACTGTAGGTAGACAGTAGACAGTATGTGCTGTGTACTGTAGGTAGACAGTACAGTGTGTGCTGTGTACTGTAGGTAGACAGTAGACAGTATGTGCTGTGTACTATAGGTAGACAGTAGACAGCACCACTCAACCTGCCTGGACTAGTTGTAGGTAAACAGCCAGGGGGAGGAGGACTGGTTGCACAAGTTTGCAGAGAGACAGACAGAGAGACAGACAGAGACAGACAGACAGAGAGACAGACAGACAGACAGACAGACAGACAGACAGACAGACAGACAGACAGAGAGACAGACAGACAGACAGACAGAGACAGACAGACAGACAGACAGACAGACAGACAGACAGACAGACAGACAGACAGACAGACAGACAGACAGACAGACAGAGAGTTAGACAGACAGGTAGAGAGACGGACAGAGACAGAAAGGCAGAAGGTGAAACATACTGTACGTAGTTTGATGATGAGAGAACTCAGTGGATCAAGTTTGATGTGTTGCCATGACAACAGGTGAATGACACATCATGATGTTTGTATGTGTGATGTGTTACCATGACAACAGGTGATTGACACATCATGTGTTTCATTCAGTCTGCAGGATGTTGAGCCTCCAGATGTGAGAGCCTGGACTTCCTGTTGACGTTCCATGGATGGATGAACAGTAAGCACTGTCTGCAGTGTGCTAGGAGAACTGTTGCACGCACACTCACGCACACACCAAACTAAACTCTTACAACTATCTCCATATTGTGTTTTAATGTGGGTAACATCTGGCTTTTGTCTGGGTCTAAACTCTTATTTCCAATGTTTTCATTGATCAGAGCAGAGTGAAAGACCATAAGGACAAGATCACAGCAGCAACATGGATCCTAGTCAACCAACTACAGGGTAAGTGATCAATTCAATAAACTACTGTTTCTACATGGATCCTAGTCAACCAACTACAGGGTAAGTGATCAATTCAATAAACTACTGTAAATTGTATGGGCATTGCCAAATATGGGTCAACAATGTGATGTCACAACAGTTCAGCTATACACATATACATACTTTCTCACTGATGGACAGGTTCTGCAGGGTTTGATAGTAAATGTTCCCTACGGTCGCAATAAGATCTCTGTATATGTCAGTCATTGTCCCTTTATGCCCATGTATGGACATATACAGTATATGGACCTTGATGTCATCAGTATTAGAGATGCTGTGACGGGGTTATGTCTGAGTTCTTAGAGATGGGCAGCGGCTGTCCCCGCCCATTAGAAAACTTGAATATATCTATCAACAATATCTTATAATAGATACAGAATATTTCTTTTGAACTAGTGAGCTTGTAGATCTGCTATTTTCGGTGTTTGACACCAGCGCACAATATAGATCTGGCTTAAAGGAACAGTTCACCCCCAAAAATATGTATTTTCTATCAATCTATCAATGTTTTAGTTTTTATCTCATTCCTGAGCCAGTGATGTGATGAACAGGTCGTAGGTCAATAGGTCGTAGGTCAGTAGGAGACTCAGTAGGTGAATTAATGACTAAAACTAAAACTCTCCATGAAGTCAAGGCTTCAAGCGGAAGGCCTACAGTACATGGTAGGCCTATGTTTAATTTATAGAAAATAGGTTATTTTGGGGGTGAAATTAAGATAATTAATGTTAAATATTAATAACAAACGTTTTAAAATAAATTACCTGCCATAAACATATCGTTGACGCCGTGGTCCTTAAAGATGGGGTGCTGTGTTTTTTTCTCACTACAACATAATCATCAGGTATTATGATTATGCTTGGAGGAAGATTTTTATTTAAAAAAAAAAAAGTCTACAGAAAGTGTTAAAATTATGTTTTCATGTGGCCACACCCACCTGCTCATTAAGTATGCCTGGTTGTCAGGTGGGTGAAGTTAGCCACACCCATCATGATGTTGGATGGTGAAAAGGGGAGGGGATGATATTGTGATGTCATTATCTGTGTATTTCAATTGGGCCTTTTGAGGCTTTCATCTTTCAGGAAGAAACCAAAAATACACAAAAGACATATTTGCATGTTAAAACTGCACCTGGGGGTCTATTAGAGTATTGTTAACTCCATAGAATCATACAAAACAGAGAAAGTACAAAACTGCCAAAATCAATTAACTCCATAGCAGCCATTTATTTCCCTTTTCCACCTTAACCTACTTATTTACTTTGCATCATAACTTCTGAACCAAACTACAGAATAGATAATGTCTATCCCTGTGTTTTTATGGTCAACAATTACAAGGATACCAATGGCGTGCGTGCGTGCGTGCGTGCGTGCGTGCGTGCGTGCGTGCGTGCGTGCGTGTGTGTGTGTGTGTGTGTGTGTGTGTGTGTGTGTGTGTGTGTGTGTGCGCAGACAGGTTTATATTACTTTGTGAGGACCAAATGTCCCCACAAGTATAGTAGAAGTGTAGAAATAGACATTGTGGGGACCAAATAGTAGGTCCCCACAACGGTTAGGTTTAGGGATAGAGGTTAGGGTAAGGCCACAGGAAATGAATGGAAGTCTATGTAATGTCCCCACAACCTATGAAAAGTGTGTGTGTGTTGGTAAATGTGGTTTAACGGGACAATTGGCCTGAATACACACCACACTAACAGGACATTTTGGATTAGCAGGACAGGACTGGTGTCCTGCTAATTCATGGACAATTCTGAAATAGCAGAAGTGTTTCTATTGGTCTAGAGAGCCCAAATCCACCTTTTTCTTTTTATGTCCTGTTAATACACATACACCCGACTTTTTTGTGTCTGAACAGCGCCCCCATAGGTTGTGTAATGCTACTGCATGTTCATACACAAGCTCATGAATATTCACACACAGTGTATGTTTTGAAGCACCTGATTGGCTGGGTGTCAGAGTCCTGTTAATGCACATACATGTTTTTATGAACATTTCAATGACATAGCATTTTGGGTGAATAACGTTAGTCATAAACACTCTTCAGGGGTCTGCCATTATAATAGCAACACCACAGGCCCCATGTGGCCCCCAGGGGCCCCTGGCTGCCATAAGCACACCGTTGCTCCGATCCACACTAAACTTGGCACACACACCGTTCAGGGGTCTGCCATTATAATAGCAACACCAAGGGCCCCATGTGGCCCCCAGGGGCCCCTGGCTGCCACAGGCACACCGTTGCTCTGATCCACACTAAACTTGATTGTACAAACACCGTTCTGGGGGTCTGCCATTATAATAGCAACACCACAGGCCCCACGTGGCCCCCAGGGGCCCCTGGCTGCCACAGGCATACCGTTGCTCCGATCCACACTAAACTTGGCACAAACACCGTTCAGGGGTCTACCATTATAATAGCAACACAAGGGGCCCAATGTGGCCCCCGGGTGCCCCTGGCTGACACAGGCACACCGTTGCTCCGATCCGCACTAAACTTGATTGCACAAACACCGTTCAGGGGTCGGCCATTATAATAGCAACACAAGGGGCCCAATGTGGCCCCCAGGGGCCCCTGGCTGCCACAGGCATACCATTGCTCCGATCCACACTAAACTTGATTGAACAAACACCGTTCAGGGGTCGGCCATTATAATAGCAACACAAGGGGCCCAATGTGGCTCCCAGGGGCCCCTGGCTGCCACAGGCACACCGTTGCTCCAATCCACACTAAACTTGGCATAAACACTGTTCAGGGGTCTAACATGTTGGTGGTTTGCCACACCATGGGCCTGCAACATGATTTGCATAACATACAGACAATGTTTCTTAATTATACAAATTTAACCAGATATTGCAATTGTTGTATTGTTATTTTGTGTAATAATTAATCAAAACGTCCCAAAAAATCACGTTTATATTAATGTCCATTTTCCAAGTTTGCCAACATTTTAGCTCACTCCAAGGAGGCTATGCATATTTTACAAACCACTCATCCAATTGACTGTACATTTTGTGGTTCTTACATGTTTCTATTTTTTATTAATGAATTGCATTTGTTTTCTTAATGAAAATCTTGGCCGGATTTAAAAGGCATTTTTAGAATCGTCCCCAGGCCTAAATGGATTAATGCAGTGGTTCTCAACCTTTTCAGGACACAACCCCCTAAATTAATAATAATAGCAGATCTACATGCTCACGAGGATGTAGATTGGCTATTTTCACAATTTCTGCATAATATTTGTCAATTTGGCCAATGTTTAATTTAAACTGTCACTCTAGAGGTATTAGAAAGTACTTAAACTGTCACTTTAAAAATGTGTAGCTGTACAAGTGATGACCATGGTAATCAAATGGCTATTCGCATAACAGGTTAACCAGGCAGGCAGTGAGTGGTGGGCTTGCACATACCCCCCTATTCATATGGATAGGCTACTTTAACACACCTACTGTAGGTTTCCAGCGGTGACTGTATGTGCATTGTGCGTGTCTCAGGCTACCTGGCTCCATTACTGTGATAGATGAGATTTGTTCAAAGCAAACTTTTAGTTAGCACGCACACATCTAAAGGCGCTCGTGCATGTGACGTCAATAAATGACCGTCCGCCCTGAAAAGAAAACCCCAAAGCACCACTGGTAGCAGCTCTGCACAGTCATGTATGCTGATCAGCGTAGCTCCTATATACAGTATCACATGACCACATCATGACCATGACATCATGTACAGTACATATGAGTTTAAGTTAACTCCGACATACAGGAGTAGGCAGGCACCCAGGCACCATTTTTACCCTTGGGTAAAAATGCTAATTAAGTTCAAGCCTACAGATCATTTTGGTCACTTTATCATCTAATCAGGCTTTTATGAACACCCTGAACAGTTTTTAATATTTATATATTTGATGTAAATGTTATCTTTCCCCCCAGGCTCAGGGCCTCTCCACATACACACCCATTGTAACTTCAAACTTCATTAAAAACACACACTATTTTTTTCTGGTGACTCATACTACCCTCCTAATACGTGAGCAGGCCGTGTTTTCTCAATAACCCTTTTCATTTATTTTTAATAATTCTTTGGGAAAATTTGAAAAATTAAAATTATTACAAATAAATGAAAAATTGTATCGAAAAAAAAACATGGCCTGCTCATGTATTAGGAGGGTAGTATGAGTCACCAGAAAAAAATATAATGGAGTTTGAAGTTACAATGGGTGTGTGTGGGGAGAGGCCCTGAGCCTGGGGAGGCAGACCCATGCAAGGCAGAGTTTTTTTAAATGGAATATCCCTTTAAATCCCGATACTGATTCTAGAATTATTCCTCTACACAGTATTACACAGTATAGGCAAAATTCTTGTGTTACGAATTGTGTGTACATCTTGTAGATCAGTGACTTCACTAGCCTTCAGATACAGTATATGACACCAAAGTAGCTTACTACAATTCTAAGGTCAAATTATTCTAAATAAGCTTGTGACCTTGACCTTTTATCACTGAACTGTACTGTCTGTACTGTACTGTCTGTACTTTTACTGTACTGTAAAAACAGTGCAGTAAAAGTTTGTTTATCGGTGATGACACTGATTGACAAATTGTAGCATTCCCTGTGGGATCATAAAGCACCAAATAGAGTGTCTCGTTTGGCTTGAATAAAGCATAGCCTTATTAGCCTACTACCAAGGTTGTCCCGAATATGCCATTTCCTCATATGTGACACAATGTTACTATAGTCCGGCCAGTTTGTGCAGTATTTTGATGGAATCGCGCACTTTTTTGCCTGAAATGCTCGGACTACAATCAGTCTAACCTGCTTGATTCCTCCAGACTCAAATCTAATCCTCATCTCCTTGCTTGAGGGAGCAGGGATGTAAAGTTCCTTGAAGTACACAAGTTCCTTGAAGTACACAATAAAGAGGAGCTCAAGTGGGACACAACGCACGTGAGGATAAAGAATTTGCAACTATATTGCTTTTATCGCCTGAAGAGGTTCGGAGTCTAGGCTACTGCATCCTCAGGCTGGACTACAATAGCTCCATTGAGAGTGTTCTGTCACACCTGGATTCGCCCACGAGAATTATTAAAGTTATATCACTGGATTGATCCAGACAGACAAACAGTCTTTTAATTATATAAAAGAAAATAATGTGTGAATTAAATCAAACAAGCCACCTGTCCTGTTCTCTGATTGGCTGTAGCACGTCTCTACTCTCAGTGCTGTCACAACCCATGTTAGGCTTTTAGGTTATAGGACGGCAAAAGGATCATCTGGGCTAGCATGTTGCATTGTGAACCGGGCTTAAGAAATCTGTTATACAATCCGGGATGAGGTGCGTGTGTGCGCGTGTGCGTGGGTGCATCCGGCAGTGGTAGGTCACGTCAGACAGTGGGTAGGTAGGAGTCTATGGCATCTCAGTGATGTCATGATGACTCAGACATGCAAAGGGGTAAATTGCCCCCATTGATTACGGAAGGGTACTTTAGAAATCTGAAGATACCCTTACACTTAAACCTTATGCTGTATGTTTACTGTTCAGAGAGAAAGCAATGGTGCACAGTCATTTAGATAATCATCTGGGGACACCCTCCCCAAAATAATTCCCTGACCCAGAGGTTGAGAACCACTGCTTTAACTAACCAGAACAAAAAAATAAGCCATGTGCATAGATTACACAGATTATGAGTTCCATTTGGTTCCATTTGTATATAGTCACTAGTAAGACTACCCTAAGCATAAAGTAACACGTAGGATTTACTTTCACACATATTCACAGTATTTAAAGCCTTGCCTTGTACAGACTGCATACAAACAAACCAACTGACTGTGGGGGGAGGGGCAGCTTCTCACTCACACAGTTTTGAGTGAGTGCAGTGAGGGAGATGGGGGATGGGGGATGGGCAGGCAGCACAGGTGAATTTGATCAGTGGCTGATTGCATTGCAAGCTAGTAATCAGCAAGTGGGCTACAGTGGAAAGAATGAGTGAAAGGGTTTCCCTGCACAAGGTGAAATCTTTGAAAAGAGTGGAGGAGAGCTTAACTCAAATTGTTTAACAATCGGCAGACAAACAGGCAGGCAGGCAGGCAGGCAGATAGACAGACAGACAGACAGACAGACAGACAGACAGACAGACAGACAGACAGACAGACAGACAGACAGACAGACAGACAGACAGACAGATAATGTTAATTTAACCTTGCATCATGAGACTTAGTGTTCATTTGGTTCCATTTGTACTGTCAGAGCAGTGTAGATGTTGTTGACTATAACTATGACGAAAAGTATTTGTTGATTGCATTTCTTTCACTGACAAAAACTAAATAAAAACTAAGCTGTGATGACTAAAACTAAGACTAATTATATTGACAATTTCGTCAACAAAATCAAAACTAGACTAAAACGTTAGGGAGGGACTAGTGGAGTAGAGAGTCATTTTATGTTTGGTTGTTCTCAAGTGTTGCGTGCTGAAAATAGCAGATCTACAAGCTCACAACGTGTCGCGCAACGCGTTGTGAGCTTGTAGATCTGCTATTTTCAGCACACAACCAAGTGTAAAATCACTCATTACGATGCCATCAAGGCCTGCCAAAATACATTTTAGTTGACTAAATGAACTGTAGATTTAGTCGCCTAAAAATGTATGATATTTAGTCGACTAAAATTAGACTAAAACTAAAACTCTTCAGGTCACTAAATTATGACTAAAATTAAATGACATTTTATTCAAAACTAAATCAAAATTTGTTGTCAAAAACAACAGTGTCAGAGTCCCTGGGCCTGAACAGTGGTTCTCAAAGTGGATTCCAACCTGGAATTCACTTTGAGAACCACTGTGTGAACAGAATATGAACATTTTTACATAACAGCATGGTAGCAATATCAGAATAATGATAGTTGACAAAGTAACCATCTTGGTGGTGCCGGTGGTGATAACATTAATATCCAAAGAAAACATTTGCCTTGTCATGGCATGTTCGGGGACATCATGAGCATTTAGCAATACAAAAGATTTGCATTCATTCAACCTTTATTTAATTTCTCGAAAAGATCAATTGAGGGAGATCCTCATTTACTACTTTATTGAAAATAGATGTTTTGATTTATGTAAATGTGGGGGTTTCTGGACTAACGCTGGTATTAAACATAATTCTGGAAAAAGTAGCCTATTTATACATTTGCAGGCAACTGAATAATGGGGATGCAGTAACGCACTGTAGCTTATGAGATACTGCAAATCAATTATCAAATTATAATTGCCATAATTATTCCTTGCAGCTACAAAAATGATGTCATACAACATGTAACTCAACATTAAAGTAGGGCTGGGTGATAAATCTCAGACCTGACTTTCTTTTTTTTTAAGATTAGTTTTTTGGGCTTTTTATGCCTTTATTTGTTAGGATAGTAGACAGACAGGAAATGGGGAGAGAGATGGGGAATGACATGTGGCAAAGGTCGTCCGGATCGGGAATCGAACCGGCGACCTGCATACTTAGACTTGTGGATCTGCTATATTTTAAAGATTCACTTAATTTTTCTTCCTGTGCATTTACCCGCTGGAAAAAACAATGTCATTGCTTAATTGCAGTGCACTTAAAACTGACCCAAAAACAACAAATGTATCGATAATTTATACCTACAATCGACAGGCTGCAGTCTAAGGCAGATTTTGGTTTCGGAAAATGATTTGAAAAATGCTCCCTTCAAATGTTCTGGGTAGCTATAATCACTGTAGCAGGTCCCCCAGCAGCAACGTTTCACCATGGCCGTAATAATGTAATATAAATGTTTTTGATATTAATTTGCCTATATACCAGTAAGACTCCCTAATCGGGTCACATTTATGATCGGCTACTTTTGACTATTTTCCCATATTTTTTTCCCAGGGGGTCCGTGGGGAGCCCTGGCGGTGGCTGGGCCCCTGGGTACCCCCTGGGTGCTGGCCCCGTCTCTCCCGGTCGATGGGGGGCCAAGGTACAGGCTTTTTAGCGGGTTATGGGAGCCAACTTTGGGTGGAAGTGTTTTGCTACGCTGTCGTCCAATCCTCACAGTTAGGGAGAGGGCTTTGCGACAGATCAATCATGCAGTAATCATGCAGATCTACAAGCTCGCAGCACGAAGCATTGTGAGCTTGTAGATCGTCTATTTTTTGGCAAAGAGATTTGGTAGAGAGTGAAAAACTACTGTATCAAGTACATATATTATGTACCTTTTACCAATTATAGAGGGTTTAAATAGTAGCCTACTGGATATGCAGCTCGGCAAATAAAAGGTGAATTGATCCCAGTGTATGACAGAGGATGATATCACGATAAATTAAATCTCCACAATATGATTATTGTGAGTGTTTTTTATCACGATAAACGATAATATCGTATATTGTCCCATCCCTACGGTCTGAGGTGCTTTGGCGGTCTTCCCCGAATTTTGTCTGATTACAAAAAATAAATGTTGAACCTTGTTCATGATTGGTGTGTTTTTCAGCTATAGTTTTTGGTCTTATAACCCTTCCAGTAAATCTCTTATGAAAATCTCTAAAGAAGTCAAGAATAACAGACGAGCTGTAAAGTTAACTTCACAAAGCTTAAGTCTATTGACCCCTCAGTCATGACATTTTCAATGTCCCCCTTCGACCAAGATGGATGAAAATGCTAGTTTGTTCACTGCAGAACTTTATTAACAGTAGCTCAACATTGAAGATGTTGAAATCACATCTCTCAGCCTGTTCTCAGGCCTGCTAAGTCACACACAGTAGTCATATTGCATTGAATTGTAGTTTACCATCTCAGTGGCACCAACAACACTTAGTTAGTGAGCTTTGTATCGATGTCATTCCAGTCCTGCATGTTTACTGGCTTATATTCCACTTGTATGGTTGATCCTGAGGGCAAGTCAGGTGTTGAAACAGTAACACACCACTGTAGGCAAGAGACATTGACCGAAGTGCTGTACATGGTGCATAAATGACAAACAGGCCTACCAGTAAGACTCCCTAATCGGGAGATAAGCGACCGTCAGGTCACATGTATACACAAAGACGGATGTAACTGGCATTGGTTCCTAGTTGTGTGGACAATGTATAGTTTTGGTTGGCTCAGAGAATGTGGGGTGTACCGATTTTCGTGATTTTAGGGCAAAATTTGTAGGAGCAGTGTCAAAAAATGTGTTTGAAAAAATCGGCCTGATGGGGGCGCTATATGGGACAGATCCATGTTGATGACATGAGTGTAGACATACTGTGTAGCGATTTGCGCAGGAAAATTAAGGAACATTAAAAGCCAGCGAAAAAACAAATGTGTCTTAGGAAGAGATTTAAAAACATCAATAGAATGCCTTGTTTGTGTTTAGCTATGTCACATTTAATCACATTTGACCCTTAAATACCCTGCAGTGACATATTTTCATGTGTTTAATTGCAGCTGTCCTGTTAATGTAGTTAGTCCTGTTAATTCACATGGGCGGAGCTTAGAACCTAATTATCTAATGTCCTCCTAATGTAGGATTTTGTCAGATTGTTAAAACTTGAGTTGTGTTGAGTTTATTCAACTTTTGAAGTGAAATATGTGTTCTATGGCTCAAAATAGATTTTTTGACATGCTCCACATATTAGTAAAGCAAGTGGAAAGTGGTGTCCTGCTAATGTTGTAAACCGCAGGTTTGAGCTAAAGGGTCCTGCTAAACCACATCTACCAGTATAGGTGTGTGTGTGTGTGTGTGTGTGTGTGTGTGTGTGTGTGTGTGTGTGTGTGTGTGTGTGTGTGTGTGTGTGTGTGTGTGTGTGTGTGCGTGCGTGCGTGCGTGCGTGCGTGCGTGCGTGCGTGCGTGCGTGCGTCTCCACAGAGAGCAGCAGCAGATATCTCAGGGTTCCAGTGGTCAGTCAGCTCAGGAACATCAAACAGGACTGGACTCCACATCTAAGGTATTCAACGTACACCAGTATTGTTGATGTTGGGGAAAACAGACGAAAATTTGCATCTTGCAAAATCCAGTGTATTTACATTGCTTTGCCTTTGTTCAGCATTGTCCCGTCGAAATAAACAAATAAATGAAAATGATACGAAATGACTTCATCTACAAATAAAATGACGAATGAACAAATAAATCAGGATGCTATAATGTTATTGTTTCTATTAGTTTGACAATTAAGGTCCACGGAATGAGAGGCCTGCTCTGCCGGAAACATTGTGGAAGAAATGTGATGCCCATTTATTTTTTTGACCATGTGATGTGAACTAGGTTTCTTTTCTTAAAGTCCTCAATATGTTGTGTTGGCTGTTAATAAATGCTTCCCAGATACACAGAACACATGTGTGAACAACACCAAGTCAAAAAATACACTCACAAAACCTTTCCAAATGCAGGCATGGGAAGGTTACTTTCAGAAAGTATTCCCCTACAGTTACAAGTTACTTGCTGAAAATAATAGTAAATTAATCCGACTACAATTTAAAGGGACATTTCACCCCTGAGACAACAAAACCTTATTATAATGTTGTTTGTGAGACAAGAAACACAATCCTGAGTTCTTTGGGGTGTTTAATTGCTGTTTTTAGAAAATGTAGTCATTTGAAAAGGGAGACAGGCTTTCAGTGTAGTTTCAGTCCAGCCTTATTCCCCACCCAGGGCCGTAGCGCGTCTAATCGGCGCTCTAGGCGAGCTCTCTTGAATGCGCCCCCCCCCCCCCCCCCACTTTTGCGGGTTTTGCCGTGAATTTAGTCGGTTTTGGGCCGGTTTGGGGCTGGTTTGGGTCCACTCCCTCCATTTCGGCGCCCCCTCGGCGCCCCCTCGAGGATGGCGCTCTAGGCGACCGCCTATACCGCCTATAGCTAAAAACGGCCCTGTCCCCACCCCCACAGTCAGTTCAGTTGTACTGTACATTAGATCTCTTCACAGGATCCCCGATTCCGAAACTAACCGAGGACACTAAACCTGAAACATGGCGGTCGTTGATAATCTGACGTACCACGGTCATGGGTCAGGATTTACCAGCGTTTGTGGTCCTTGGTGGAGGCGAATTCAAAAGCCCATACAAACTACACCAACAGTCAAATCTCACAAACAAAGTGCTTTATAAAGTCACAACCATTTATAAAGCTTGGCCGGCATTGTATAATTACTGTCCGGCATTGTGTTTGTTAATAAGAAGCATTTTTATCAGATCTTTTTATGTTTTCCCTTGCATTTCCTGGTGTTCCGCATTCGCACCAACCCCATCTATTGAACACTGAGATGTGGGCGTGGCCTTACAAAAGTCCGGAAATTCATGGGAAAACAGAAATATATCTGATAAAAAGGTTTCTTATTAACAAACACAATGCCGGCCAGTAATTATACAATGCCGGCCAAGCTTTATAACTGGTTGTGACTTTATAAAGCACTTTGTTTGTGAAATTTGACTGTTGGTGTAGTTTGTATGGGCTTTTGAATTCACCTCCACCAAGGACCACCAACGCAGGTAAATCCTGACCCATGACGTCGTCAAATCCTGACCCATGACGTCGTACGTCAGATTATCAACGACCGCCATGTTTCAGGGCTACGAGGACATGAGAGACTCGTACGGGTTTCGGTCAGTGTTGTATCATAATCACTCTGGGCCGGGTCGGATTTGGTCGCATTACCTCAGAACTCGGGGCTGTTTATCATTATGTGTATTAACTGAGTGGGTCAGAGAAGACCCGTACTGTGTGTGTGTGACGTGTGTGAACTTTGTGCTTTTTTTGCAAACTGTTAATAAAGCAATCAATCGATGCATGTGTGTGCGCCGGCGTGCGCTGCTGCATGGAGAGAAACACAATGAATGAACTGAACCGAAGTGCTGTTTAACTTCTGCTGTTTAAAGAAAGTCGGAACGGGACAAAATCAGACGAGACCGGTACAGGGCCACTCAGGTTTGGTTTTGTCATTCGATTATTATTTCTGAACAGGTCGAAATCGGAAGAAATGTTTTTGGACCTATATGAAGAGCTCTACTGTACATGAAGTCTGCTAACAACACCACACGAATAGAGCATACACTGCATAAACAACACAGGGGTTTCTTTGAACCACAACAACCCACATTAAACACAAGCACTAGAACAGCTGCTGGAACAACTAACTGGATGGTTGCCTTTGAAGTAAGTAGTCAAAACACTGTAGGCACTGACATCTTCTACATATTTTTGTGAGAAAAGCGTGTTTACCACAGCACCATGAGGTCCTCTCCTTCATGGCAAGGGGGAAATTGGAGGGGCTTCAAAATATAATGGTTGCATGACCACAAATGTGTTCCAAAATGTTACTATGTGAAAGTAATGCACAATCTCTGTAAAGCGCCTTGGGTAAAGGCACGATATAAATGTGCCATTTACCATTTACTAGACATAGTGATGATTCGGTCTGTATGTGGCATGTCATTTGGTGTATTACTGTCTTACTGTCTTTTTATTGGAAAATAGACATTCTTGCATATTACCTATTGTATTCAGTAACTAATAAAGACACCTCAGGGTGACATGCGACCTCGTCCTAAAGTGTGAGGTCGCGCCAATTCTTGGCCATCTCGCCAGTGATGTATATGGGGCCAGTTACTCATATATGGAGACCCCTGCATGATAGTCAACAATGTTATGTCAAAACATGCCCATATATCGGCATTACCAAATATGGGCATTCCCAGATATGTCCTTAACTCTTATTCTGCTTTGAACGTTCCTGTTCGCCCCAATTTTTCAGGTCGCGGCGCGCCAATACGGCGCTCGTTCGTTTACCTCGTCTGATGACTGTAAGCTGATGAGGGGTCGCGCCGCCGTGTACTGTAAAAACATTTTCCGCGGTGATGGTGTAAAAAATCCATTATGCGTTAACATCAACGGAGACCAATTCACTTCCTTGTTGATTTCCTCTGGCCGTGAGGCTCTGTGGCCCGTGACTGCACTGAATGTACGGCAACACATAACAGGAAAATTCACATTCATTCTTGCATGACGCCGCCCTCTGCTGCCTGGCAGACCAAAGTGCACTATTGCACAATCAAAAAAAATAAAAAAAAAATAAAAAAATAAATGTCTATCTATCTACTATAACGTCGCAAAGGTAAGGCGCTTTTTGATGGCACCAGACCCAATAAATAAATAAATAATCTGGCAGTAGTAGAGTTAATATTGATAACTTAATATCCTTAATAATGTCCTTAAAGGACAACTTTCGTTTTTTACAACAAGGGTTCATATTTTAGATTGTAATTAAAGAATATAAAAGATGAGTGTTAAAATGATTTAATTTACTTCTTTCTATTGTTTTAGAGATTCTTATTTCAGTGGTTGGAGCATGCGTACAAGTTGCTAAATGTGTCAACCTTTCATGGTTGGATGTGAGTTATGGGGGCTAGAAGTGTTACTGTAAATAGCAATAAAGAAACTGCTGGCTTATTGCATCTAAAAAGACATATTTAGCCACTTGTATGCATGCCCCCATGCGCACGCATGCCCCACATTTTAGCACGGTAAACGCGATAAAACAATCGAACGAAGCAAATGAAAACATTTTAACACTCACTTTTTCTTTTCTCTAATTACAATCTAAAATATGAACCCTTGTTGTAAAAAAACAAAGTTGTCCTTTAACACATGGGAAGCCAAGGTTTCTAACATTTCTAGCTGTTGCTGCTGCACTTACGCTTTGATTTTGAAGAGCCTCGGAAGCTTCGTGCGTGTCACGTGTGCACGTGAGTGTCCACTGACGATTGAGGAGGATAATCCATTTGTTTACAAACGCTCGCGAAACTAAAATCCAAACCGGGGCCGACCATCGCGGTAAAGTGTCGCCGTGAAAATAGGCAGATATCTACTTCCCTGGCGTTTTTTGCACCTTATTCATAGATAAAGCCCTTTTTATGTTTCAGCATAGAATAGAAATCAATGCAGCCTAGACGCGCCATTTTGTTTCTCTGCGAGCCAAGTTATGACGTATGGACCAGGGTCTTTCACAGGGTACACAGGATGCATGCAGCTGCATGTAACCAAGTTAACCCTTTGTCTCGTTGAGGGACGAGACAACTGAGTTTTGGCACAGCGACCTCCAGTGGCCGTATCTCGTTACTGAACGAGTTTGGCCCCCAAGTTGTTAATATTGATAATATAGGAATCTCCATATATGGGCATAAAACGTATGTTAATTAGTTTGATGCCTGGGGATCTCCATATATGGGCATAAGGGGGTAGATTGATAGATACTTTTTTATTTAATTGTATCCTTTATTAATAATAATATGTATCCATATACATACAATGTATTTTATGCCCATACATGGAGATCCCTATCTGAACCAGCCACACAGATATGTGCCATGCCTTTGCCATCTGGCCAGTGATATCAATGACATCAGGGATCTTCATATATGGGTATAGAATGGATACCCATATATGGACTGTCACTGTGATATCACCTGTGATGTCACAGTAACAGTATGAATATACAGGGTTTGGTCTTTGATGAGGTGATGTCACGAGTAGGCCTGGGGCGGTATCGACATTTTGTTACCGCGATTACCGTCTTCCCATTTACCGCCGGTACTGCGGTAATTACCGCACCCCCGTATCTATTAATTAAGGTTCGGCGATAAGCCAAAATATTGCAATCATCTTCCCAAAAGTCGCCTCTCCACAGCCTGACTGCCCGAGTTATACTTCTCCGCACAGCACAGCGGGTCTGGCTTTAAAAGGAGCAGATCTACAAGCTCAGAACCATAGAGTATATCAGATACGCGTCGCGGATGCGACGTGTTTTAGATCTGTGCCCTGTCGGGTTACCATAGTAACATAGGCTCCGTACTTTTCACACAGCTGTGTGTGAACAGGGGCGTCAATTGGGTATGGCAGGGATATGCAGCTGCCTTACAGGCCTGGGTCCAGGGGGGGGGAGATAAAAGTTAGTTCTAAATGTAAATCCATAAACGTCTCGTTGTCTATCTGTACTGGTTATTATGTTGGTAAATTACAGTAAAATAACTACAAATGCAAAATGTAACAAAATGGTCACTTTAACAAGGTATTATAATTATATTATAGGTATATATAATTATATATTATATGTACTTCTTAAAATAAATATATCATGCCTGTTGCTAAGGTATGGCAACACCAGTCATGTTGCCATACCTTAGCTTTTTCTGAACTGACGCTACTGTGTGTGAACAAACCAGAAGAGAGAGACGGGTAGTCAGGATCGTGTAGGCTACAGTGATTCTGTAAACTCCATAACTCTATGGTAAACTCACGTCTCAAAACGCAGTGATTGAGTGCTGATACAGGTTTTAGTTACAAGACTTGACAGAAAAGGTTATAAAATCGCCGACGGGGCTCATCGCGCGTTGCGGTTGAAAAAGTAAAATAGTTTCATTTTCGGTTAGTCCACGCGGCCCGCGCTCCGCTCGTAATCCGTATGAATAAAAAAAGAAACAGCCACAACACAAGGTATGTATTAACATACTTGTGTCGTGGATTACAGAGAAAGTTTACTCTGTTCCGTACTCCCCTACGACGCTGCTGCTGCTGCAGACCTGCACAGCAGGGCAGCAGCCACTCGGACAGTCACGAGTGACGTACACTGTATGTGGCTTCCAAACTGTGGTATACGGCCCAGAGCAGAGCGGCATGGAGCGCATGCGGTCCTCGCTTCTCCCCTGTTTTAAAACTCGCTTGTTTTCAATAAAAAAATATACTATTTTTTGTCTTTTTTGACCGCGGTAAGGACCATGACACCGCGGTAGGCCTCGGTTTACCGCGGTACGGCGGTACGGCGGTTACCGCCCCCAACCCTAGTCACGAGACATCACTTCCTGTACGGAAAGACACGTGACATCACTTCCTGTACAGAAAGACAGACAAGCTACGACATTTCTCATGGTATACTGCGACCTTCGGTCGCAATCAATTAGCTGGATATTCGATGTGGCATAAGAAAACTGCTGATATTGCATACACTAGCATTGGATGAAGACTATCTTAGATGTACTGTATAGTGTTTTATAGCTTTGTATCTATAGGCCTAATATATTTACACAAGTAAAAGTCAGACTTAATAAAACATATCTATGGTCTTGATACAAGTTGTATGCATAGTCTGTCTCTATACTGTACCAGTAAGACTCCCTAATCGGGAGATAAGCGACCGTCAGGTCGCAGCGTGATTTTAGGGCAAAATGTGTAGGAGCAGTGTCCAAAAATGTGGTTCAAAAAATCGGCCTGATGGTGGCGCTATATGGGACATCCATATTGATGAGATGGGTGTAGACATACTGTGTACTGATTTGTGTGATTTTAGGGCAAAATCTGTAGGAGCAGTGTCCAAAAATGTGTTTGAAAAAATCGGCCTGATGGTGGCGCTATATGGGACAGATCCATGTTGATGACATGAGTGTAGACATAGTGTGTACCGATTTGTGTGATTTTAGGGCAAAATCTGTAGGAGCAGTGTCCAAAAATGTGTTTTGCAAGAATCGGCCTCATGGTGGCGCTAGAAGAGGGCCATGTGAGGAATGAGGGGTGGGGTCTCCACGTTGCCTTGGCGGACGAATAGGTACCGGCCCCGGCTCTCCCGGACGCTCCTAGCCCGAGTTACGGCATTTTATGTGAGCTGCAGTGGAGGGGGTCCTCCACTGGGGGCGCCACCACTTTGGCATCCGTTCTGGAGCACCAGGAGTCGGTGGTCCCCGGGAATTCCCCGTGAGCAGCCCCGTTGGGGTGGTCATTTGGTCATTTTTGCACATTTGGTAATTCTTTACATCTGGGGGTCCCCCAGGGACCTGGGGGTCCCTGGAGCTCCGGGGGTCCTTGGAGGTTGTAGTTTGGCAGGCAAGGAGTGTGTGTGCAAAATTTGGCATGGATCGGGGCAACGGTTGCGGAGATATGAGCAGGGCAATATTGTGACGTGTGAGGTGTGACAGACAGACAGACTGACGGACGGACGGACGGACGGACGGACGGACGGACGGACGGACGGACGGACTGACTGACTGACTGACTGACTGACTGACTGACTCACAGTTTGTGGAGGTTTTGATAGTAAGTGCGACCTGACGGTCGCAATAACATCATAAAGCATATGTTTTGGTTGTTATTGCGACCGTAGGTCGCATTTACTATCAAAACCTCCTCAAAGTGTAAGTAGTGTCAGTCCCTCTGTCTGTCACACCTCACACGTCACACTCTTGCCCTGCTCATATCTCCGCAACCGTTGCCCCGATCCATGCCAAATTTTGCACACACACTCCTTACCTGCCAAACTACAACCTCCAAGGACCCCCGGAGCCAGGTCCCTGGGGGACCCCCAGATGTAAAAAATGACCAAATGTGCTAAACTGACCAAATGACCACCCCAACGGGGCTGCTCACGGGGAATTCCCGGGGACCACCGACTCCTGGTGCTCCAGAACGGATGCAAAAGTGGTGGCGCCCCCAGTGGAGGACCCCCTACACTGCAGCTCACATAAAATGCCGTAACTCCGGCTAGGAGCGACCGGGACAGCCGGGGCCGGTACCTATTCGTCCGCCTTGGCAGCGCGGAGACCCCACCCCTCATTTCTCACATGGCCCTCTTCTAGCGCCACCATGAGGCCGATTCTTGCAAAACACATTTTTGGACACTGCTCCTAAAATCTTTGCCCTAAAATCACGCAAATCGGTACACAGTATGTCTACACTCATCCCATCAACATGAATCTGTCCCATATAGCGCCACCTGCAGGCCGATTTTTAAAAACACATTTTTGGACACTGCTCCTACAGATTTTGCCCTAAAATCACGAAAATCACTAGACAGTATGTCTACACTCATGTCATCAACATGGATCAGGAAGATTTTGGAAAAACAAATGTTTGCCCTATTTGTGGAGATAAGTGACCTACGGTCGCTTATCTCCCGATTAGGGAGTCTTACTGGTAGGATATGCCTGCATGTTTTATATGTAAAGACTATGGGTTTCTTAAGCCGTGACATCATTTTGTAGTCAGGTGCCAAGCAGATTTATTGTCAATATGGGCAGTGCTGTGTCCCTCAACAGATCCGAGACAAAAATAACAACTAAAGTATAATTCTACCACTTTACTGTCAACAAGAGAGAGAAGAAAATGTAGCTTATAGTAAAAAGATTCACGGGCGCTGGTGCCTCTTGGCACCAGAATTTCTCCTCCGCCTACAAAATGATGTCATACTTAAAGAGGCCCATCGGGCCATTCACACTGAGCACTATAGCTATAAAAATGATAGTTTTCAAATTGTTCTAAGTCAAGTGCATAGCAGTCTTCACAGTCTTCACACCAACTATGAAACGATTACAATGGTGAAAGATATAGTTATCTTATAGTTCCTGTGCCCAGTGGGACTGGCACATGACAACGGCTGTGAAGGTGGAGGAAGGTTGCAGTAGAGGGGGACCTCCAGCTGTCGTGGAGTCCATGATCTCAGAGCAGCAGTGGTCCCTAGAGCAGGGGTTCCCAAACCTTTTTTGTCTCAGTGCACCCCATAAATATTTTTTAATCCGAGGCACTCCCATTATAATTTTCACTCCCAGCACCTTATATTTATAGCATATCGTCATTGTCCAAAACCGTTCGTTTGTATTTTCATCTATAAAATGTACTTAATGGTGTTGTGTGCTTGTAGATCTGCTGTTTTCACTAGTTTTATGTGACAGTCTTGTATGATGAAGCAGGGCTTTGCTTTACCAAAAGACGACTTCACATGACAGTTAAAGGTGATACACCATGCATTTAAAAAGTATTTATGTCATATTGTTTATGTCCCAAAAACGTTTTTACAGTTTACAGTTTACAGTTTAGGCATTTAGCAGACGCTTTTAATCCAAAGCGACTTACAATAAGCAGATACAACATCACAATAATAAACAAGATAATAGGTCAGTACATTAACAGCAATATAACAATGTAAATGGATATCTATCTAGAGAAAACACAATATAATCAAAGTTCTAAAGAAACCTAAAAAACAAAAACAAATGCTGACTAGCTTCATGTATGGTCATTGATTTTACTGTAGTGCTAAGGGTTTAGGTGGAGTCTGAAAAGGTGAGTCTTCAGTCCACGGCGAAAGGTAGCGAGTGAGTCCGTTGTTCTAAGTGCGACAGGGAGTTTATTCCACAACTTGGGAGCCAAGAGGGCAAACCGTCTCGGACGAGTGGATTTTTGCCCTGGAGTTTTTAGCGAGGGTTCGGTCAGCATCCCTGTGTTGGCTGATCTAAGTGAGCGAGTGGGGGTGTAGGGGTTGATCAGGTTTTGGAGGTATTTTTCAAAAGGTTTGAGGCTAAATTACCACTCCTGAATAGAGAGCCTCTCTCATTTTGAATGGCTCTCAGAGCATTTTCAGCTGCAGTACCACCTTTGGCCTGAACTGCGCCACCCCCCCAAAATCTTTTTGGAAAAAAAAAAAAAAAAAAAAAAAATGTTTAACCTCCGCCTTCCCAAAACCAGAGAAAGACACAACGGTCAGAAATGGGACTTTGTGAGGATAGAAGGTGCTATTGGGACCCCAAAAAACGGTTTTAAAATAGGAAAAGTGAAATTTCATGGTGTATCACCTTTAACTTGCTGCAGAATAGTCACAACAATCACACTTGCAATTTCCAATTGCATCTTTTCTAATTATTCTCTGACTCTGGTCCTGAGTCTCAGGAGGAGGAAACTTCCTCGTTCCTCCTACTTCCTGTCATGACACTGGAAATGTGGGAGGAGTTTTACAATGGTGGTACACAAAGCATGCTGGTAGTTGTAGTAATGCAGTCGAACACAGCGATTCATGAAATACTAAAACATCTAAGAACAGAAATTAAACACCAAAGAACCCAGGATTGTTTTTCTTGTCTCCCAAAAAAACATTAAATTAAGATTTGGATGTCTCTGGGGTGAAATGGCCCTTTAAAAGGTAACTACTAGTTACTTTCAGTTACTTTTGGATTACTTTTAAGCAAAACTCTATTTAATTAGATAAAACAAGTTTTACCATTGATTAACAGACAAGAATGTTGATCCTATGAAAATAATGTATTTAAAATACAGATATTGGATTTAAGATATGACTGCTAACAGTATTATCATAAAATATATCCCATTTGGAAGATTCACAAAGAGGATAACACAAAGACACATCGATCAGGCATTCAGTAGGCGAGGATATGACTTGTATGACTTGTTACTGTGTTATCAGCACCTACACCCTAGGTGGGGTTGGCAAAAGGGCCTTTCTGTGTGGAGTTTGCATGTTCTCCCCATATCTCCTAGTGTAGGTACCCTCATAAAAACATGCAGTAATCCTGGTCTCTATTCTGCTTCCCCCTGGCCAGCCGGGGCGCCTGATGGAGGTGAAAGGAACTGGTTGGAATAATGTGTTGCTTCCACGCACTACGTCCAACTGGGGAATCTCTCCCCTGTCAGGTGAAAAGAAGCGACTTGGACTCCTCATGCATAGCAGGAAGCATGAGGTCAGTCCGTTGATCACCACTGACAGAGGGAGTGTAGCACCCAGGATTACATTAGATAATTGTCACTGGGTGAAAAATGGGTTACAAAATTGTGGGATAAGGAAAAAAAAAGAAAAGTTGTTTCTACATCTCTATGGTAGGATGTCCTATTGTTTATAGTGTTGACTATCAGCTCTAACATGCTGGTTTACAACAGGATGCTGGTGACGGCTTGATTCCAGAACTAAATGATGCAGAAAAAGGTGAGTTCTTTCCGTCCTTCTGTCCTTAATACAGTTCAGTGTTTAACAAGCTAGGAGGATGTTAGCTGGTTTTGCCTTGTGTTTACCAGGTTATACATTACAACCTCAGCATCTTATTACAAAACTACAAATCTAGCAGTCGTTACATTACTCATTCATCAGAGGATATAGAGATGCACAGAGCTTTATATTTGCATTGTTAATTGTTAATAATCATAATGAAATTCTATTATGATTCTATAATGCATTTATCACAACCACTATTTTTGTTCTCTCTCTTGCAAGCAGCAGAGTTTGTGATAACTAACAAGGCGCGGTTGATTCAAGAGGCGACCACCGTCATGGCTCTAGTAGACAGTCTAGGGTCCTTGGTCCACCCTGAGATCTATTCTGAGATTCTAGCTGAGAAGACCAGACAGAAACAAATGAGACTACTGTTTGTAAATCTGCTAGATTCTGGTGGACCAGCCATCAGAGCAGCATTTTACAATGCTATTAAACAACACCAACCACAGCTGTCAACCACAGAGAAGCCTGGTAAGATTGTACTGCTAAATGAGAGTGCCCTCTGACATGAACACAGAATTCCCTTTACCTTTATACACTTCTGGAGGCGGTCTCATGTCAGTTCCAATTAGTTTCTCGAGCTAAGCAGAAATTACAATCTCAGCCCATCTTTTTCCGGTCGTATAGCCAACATAGTCTCACCAAGGACCAGGCTTGATAACCCTGGCCACAAGGCTTTTACGATTGTAGACTTGGACAAGACCGCAAGAAACAACGTTTTTGCGTGAAATTTTTATTTCACTACCTCGAGGCTAAGTCTCTTAGCCCTGTAGGCTTGCGCTAGCATAGCCAGCTAGTCAGTATTTTCCCCAGTGTATTCCCCTATGACATGCCCAAAATAGGTTGTGAAAGTGATACAGTGTTGCCGTAGATTTATTTGTTATGGGCTAATCGTTCCCTTCCCTCAACAATGGACCTAAGCTTACATTTGCCTGCTATATCCTCCTCCTACTAATATTGGAGCTATCACCTGCACACTCAGGCTATAGCTTATATTTGGCACAATAACACAACAGTCCACACAACAAAACAAAAATAAATAAAACTAGGAACACAATTTTAACTTTTTCAGACCTCCCATTTGAGGATTATATATCTCAATGTTGTGTTCTTTGATCTTTCAGAAGCTCAGTGCAAACGAGAACTGAAGACTAAACTGACAACAAAGTTTTTACTTTTGTCTGAGTGGATCACAAACGAAGGACAGACAACACTTCTGCATCAGATCTACACTGAGGTCTACATCACAAAGGGAGGCAGTGGAGAGGTCAATAAAGAACATGAGGTCAGACAGATTGAAACAGCTTCCAGGACACCAGCCTGTCCAGAAACAAAAATCAAAAGTGAAAACATCTTTAAAGCATTACCTGGAGACGTAAAACCAGTCAGAACAGTGATGACGAAGGGAGTGGCTGGCATTGGTAAAACAGTTCAAACTCAGAAGTATGCTCTGGACTGGGCAGAAGATAAAGCCAACCAGGATATCCACTTTGTGTTTCCATTCACTTTCCGAGAGCTGAATTTAGAGAAGAAGGAGTACAGCTTAGAGGAACTTCTTCATACATTCTTTACTGAAACCAAGAATGTAGGAATCTGCATCTTCGACCAGCCCAATGTTGTGTTCATCTTTGATGGGTTAGATGAACTTCGGCCATCTCTACGCTTCGGGAACACTGTGATGTGGACGGACCCCAAAACGTCAACCACATTGGACGTGATCTTGACAAACCTCATCAAGGGAAATCTGCTTCCAAAAGCAAAAATCTGGATAACCACACGACCTGCAGCAGCCGACCAGATCCCTTCTGATTACATTGACAGATATACAGAAGTGAGAGGGTTTGATGACAACCAGAAGAGGCAGTACTTCTTCAAGAGATTCAGTGATGAACGGCAGGCAGTTGAAATCTACTCACACATCCAGACATCGCGAAGCCTCCACATCATGTGCCACATCCCAGTCTTCTGTTGGATCACTGCTAGAGTTCTTGAGGAAATGTTGAGCTCAGAGGAGAAAGGAGCACTGCCAAAGACCCAGACGACCATGTACATCCACTTCATGCTGATTCAGTCCATACAGAAGAATGCCAAGTATCTAGACCTAATTCAGAAACATCCTGACAGGAATCCAAATGATGCTATTCTGTCTCTGGGGAAATTGGCTTTTGAACAGCTGAAGAAAGACCAACTGATCTTCTATGAAGAAGACCTGACAGCGTCTGGCATTGATATCGGAGACGCTGCAGTGTACTCAGAAGTGTTCACACAGGTATTTGGAAAGGTGTGTGGAACGTACAAGGACAAGGTGTTCTCCTTTGTCCATCTGAGCATTCAGGAGTTTCTGGCTGCCCTCCACGTCTTCATCACTTTCATCAACACTGGTGAAAACCTACTCTCAACCTCCAAGTGGTACAATGTATCTAGATGGATTTACACACCCAATATTCATCACCTCTACCAGAGTGCTGTAGACATGGCCACACAGAGTCCAAATGGACATCTGGACCTTTTCCTGCGTTTCCTGCTCGGCCTCTCTTTGGACACCAATCAGAAACTGCTAGAAAGACTACTGACACAGAAAGGAAAAAGCTTCAACACCAAGCTCACAGTCGAATACATCAAGAAGATGATCAGAGAGAATCCATCTCCAGAGAGATGTATTAATCTGTTCCACTGTCTGAATGAGCTGAATGATCATTCTCTAGAGGAGGACATCCAACAGCACCTGACATCAGGACGTCTCTCCACAGACAAGCTCTCTCCTGCTCAGTGGTCAGCTCTGGTCTTCATTTTGCTGTCTTCAGGAAAGGAGCTGGACGTGTTTGACCTGAAGAAATACTCTGCTTCAGAAGAGGCGCTTCTGGGGCTGCTGCCGGTGCTCAAAGCCTCCAATAAAGCTCTGTAGGTTCACTGATAACTAGATATATTTCAGATATTATATTATCTTTATTTAACAGAAAACCAAATAAAAATCTTTATCACTAATGTATCTCCAGGCTGAGTGGCTGTAAGCTGTCAGAGAGTTGCTGTCAGGAGTTGTCGTCAGCTGTCAGCTCCAGCTCTACTTTGAAAGAAGTTGACTTGAGCAACAATGACCTGCTGGATTCTGGCGTAAGCCTTCTGGCTGTGGGACTGGGGAGTCCACACTGCAAGCTGGAGACTCTGAAGTCAGTATGCCTGCATGTGTTCAACTGTGTTGAAATAAACCTAATACGTTTGTAAACTCAAAGGAACAGAATATAACATTGTGAAACTTCCACTGTGTGTGCGCGGATGCGCATGTGTGCACAGTGCACACGTTTGTTTGACATTTTAGTTATTATGTGATCTTTTATTTACAAAAATCTAATTAATAAATGCTTCAACACCAATGTATCTTCAGACTGAGTGGCTGTAAGCTGTCAGAGAGTTGCTGTCAGGAGTTGTCGTCAGCTGTCAGCTCCAGCTCTAGTTTGAAAGAAGTTGACTTGAGCAACAATGACCTGCTGGATTCTGGCGTAAACCTTCTGGCTGTGGGACTGGGGAGTCCACACTGCATGTTGGAGACTCTGAAGTCAGTATGCCTGCATGTGTTCAACTGTGTTTAAATAAACCTAATACGTTTGTAAACTCAATGGAACAGAATGTAACGTGAAACTTCTCACTGTGTGTGTGTGTGTGTGTGTGTGTGTGTGTGTGTGTGCGCGCGCGTGTGTGCGTGTGTGTGTGTGTGTGTGTGTGTGTGTGTGTGTGTGTGTGTGTAGTTTGTCAGGATGTCTGGTCACAGAGAAAGGCTGTTCTTCTCTGACCTCAGCTTTGCGCTCCAACCCTTCCCATTTGAGAGAGTTGAACTTGGCCTTCAATCATCCAGGAGAATCCGGCGAAGCGATGCTCTCTGCTGTTGTGAAGGATCCACACTATAGATTGGACACTCTGAGGTATGGGAGACTTGGTCTGTTTGTGAATGTTCATAGTGTCTACTGTAATAATAATAACAACTTGAATTTATAAAGCACCTTTCAAAAATACAAGGCCCTTAACAAGACAGAAACAAAGTCTCTGTCTTTCACGGTCCATGTCGTTGTTCAAGATCCCAATGGTGTGAGGATAGAAAGTTTCCCTGAATCTTCCTAGAACAGTTTGTGTATCCTCTATCTTTCCTGGACTTCAGCAGCTCTAACAGCCCATGTGCCGGTTGCTGTTGTCCTCCATTATTGGTTTGGTCTTTGACCTGCAACGATTGGTGTAGATGTCCTGGAGGGCTGGGAGGACACACCCTGCCGTCCTGACTACTCTCTGCAGGGCACAGTGCAGTTACCATACCAGGCCTCCTGTCAGGATGCTCTCTATGGTTCTGTAGTGCAAGAGGAGACACTCCAAATGTCCTCAGGCGTCTAAGATGGAACAGGTACATGGGTATCTTAGTGGTGTAGTTTATCTTGTACATCAGGCCCATTACAGGATGCTGTACTCTGTCAGCTACCGTGAGCCGCCCCACACTTAGAAAGTGATTAGCGGTAAGGTGAGCCCGAGATGGAAGGTTAAGCAGAAGCCTAATTAGATTGTTTTGGGCTGTTTGGATTCTTGTTGTTAGGGCCTTTGAGGCATGACGGTAGCATATGGACTCCATAGTCAAAGTGGGGATCAATGAGTGCTCCTGGACGATAGGTACGTGAACTGTAGGTTTAATGAGCCAGGCAGTAGGGAGGAAATGTGGCCTTTAATCAGCTTTTCAAAGCACTTTATCACTACTCATGTTAGTGCTTTTAAAGCACTTCATTGTCCTAGTCAGATAGACAGATAGTCATTTATTCAGCTAGGTTTTGGGTACCGGTATAATAATGAACTCCTTGAAGCATGTGGGAATGACAGACTGGGGCAGAGATTGGTTGAATATTAATGTGAATACTGGTGCAAGTTGGTCGGCACATGTATTGCAGAACCAGTACTGGTCCTGCAATAGCATCTGGTCCTGCAGCCTTCCTGATGTTCACCTTATTAAACATTGAATGAAAACTGTGAGATTTCCGAGCTCAGAGTATTTCATTTTATTATTCTATGGACATATGATGACAGTCAACTTGCACAGTTTCTAGAAATGAAATGAAACATTTTGTAACGTCCAAATAAAGAAAAGTGATCAGTCATCCACTTTAACAACAGCCCTGTTTGGTTTTGATGTAGACATCAGCTGTAGTAGATTGAATGTTTCAGAATGAGTTTCCTACCTGAGAATAAATAAAATAAATCATATTATGTTCCATTGGCTCAGGCTGCTGTGTTGGTTTAGTCTGACCAGCCAGTGTTCTACCTGTCACGCGGGTATACAGCGTATGCTGTCGAAAAAAAATATAAATAGGAATAGTGTCTGCCCACTCGACACGTCCATGAAACGCCTCTGTATACGCTCAGAATCCTCAGATGGGAGGGGGCTGGGCCACTGGGGGAACCACAAGTGACTTCATGTAAATGTTGCGTTTCTTGCTGATGACTGAAGAAGGTCTATAGTGGCCCAGCTGGTTCTGAGAGAATTAGCATCAGATCGGCTGCGGACGGCGAGAGTCAAAACAGCCGCGGCCTCCCTCATTAATATTAATGGTTGTGTTTACAAGTGTGATGATTCATAATGTATATTAACTCCAATATATCTTTCCTATTGTTTTTACGGTTCCTATGAAGTGAGCCTTCTAGAACATTCATTTATTTGTATGTGTGTGCGCGCGCTTGCGTACGCATGTGTGTTTGTGTGTGTGTGCGCGCGTGCATGCATGCGCATGCGCATGCGTGTGTGCGTGCATGCGTGTGCATGTGTGTTTGTATGTGTGTGTGTGTGTGTGTGCGCGCAACCTCAGCTAATTTCACAAACCACTGCACCAATCAGTGTCACATTTCTTGTGCACACTGCCAGTAGGTCAAGGAAGTAAAGTGATGTCATATTGATGATGTCATAGAGATCTACAGGGAAGCGATGTCATAATGATGATGTTATAGAGGTCTACATTATTCCAGCCTGGAGTGGTGACTGGCTGGCTGCTCCACCGCTCCAAACCTGTTATAATTGTAATATAGGATAAATACTCAAATCCCCTCATATCAGTGAACACTGAACAGTAGACAGTACGAGCCTTGATGTCCAAATGATCTGCTAGGTTCAGAGTATGCTGTCAATCATTGTTTATATTATCATAGAGAATATCCAGACCTGACTTTGTCTCTCCTCCAACTCCAGTGTGGACCATGGTGGAGTTTGCAGGCTGATACCAGGTGTTGAGAAGAGCACGATAAGTAAGTATCTATTCTGTTTTATTCATTCAATCAAAGCAGCATCACATCCAGCTATTTAGATCATTGGTTTTCAAAGTGGGGTCCGGGGACCCCCAGGGGTCCTTGGGGGGGATTCCAGGGGGTCCCCATCTAAATGTGTTAATAATACATACAGCATCACAATAGTTTTTTATCCATACAGTATACGTTGGCTATTCAAACATAGCAGATGTACAAGCTCACATTACGTCACTTTGTGACGGGCTATGAGCTTGTGCGTCTGTTATTTTTTAAATGTTGGAAAAATGCTGAATCATTTTACATTTCTTAACACAAACCTCTTCAGATGGGGGTCCACGGCCAAATATAAATTTGAGAGGAAGGAGAACCACTGATTTAGATGAAGCATGTGACATTCACTCATTCACATCCTACTCTGAATGAAGATGATAATAACCATAATATGTACAGTAGGCTAATACAGTATGTGATATTAACACAAACATTATCTCAAAGCACAAGAATGACAGTGACTGTCATTGTGACCGTCAGGTCGCAAGTTGCTATGAAAACCTCCACCGGCTGTCAGTCAGTCCCTCCATCTGTCTGCCACGTCACGTCACACTTTTGGCACTACTCTTATCTCCGGCACCGTTGCCCCTATCCATGCCATCCATGCCATTCCTCACATGGCCCTCTTCTAGCGCCACCATGAGGTTGCTTTTTGCAGACATGCAAACATTAATGGACATTTAAGGGCCCATTTGTGTATACATGCAACCTGGCGGTCACTTATCTCCCGATTAGGGAGTCTTACTGGTTGTATGTCATCAAGTCACCATAGAGCTGTCTGTCATGGGCATGATGTGCCCTCTAGCTGTCACCTGTGGGCATTACAGTCCATCTGTTACCATTCAAAGCAGAGGACTGGAGGATGGTTTGTTTAATACAGTAACGTGAGGTGAAATATTAGCCTGGGTAGACAGTGAATATAAATGCATACTGTATGTCTACATTCAATTAACACTGTGAATATAAATGCATACTGTATGTCTACATTCAATTAACACAGTGAATATAAATGCATACTGTATTTCTACATTCAGTGATACCGCACAGGCGCACACACAACGCAATATATGAAGGCAAGTTAAATCGAAAAAAAAAAAAAAATAGAACACGGTCGTGGGCCACTCACCAAGTACAGTCACACAGACAAAGATGTGTTGCAGAAATGGATTCTACAGGAAAGATCACATAGGGATCAACTGAGAAAAGTTAATTGTTATAGGATTTGCCTTGTCTATAGTTTTAACTTTGTGTTTTCATTTCCAGTTTAGTTTTGATTATTTTTTAAAGTGCTTTGTTTTTTCAGGGGTTAGATTAAGCAAGGTAAAAACTAAATAGCATATTCTACAAGCTCACACGAGTCTTGATTTGACACTTTGTGAGCTTGTAGATCTGCCACTTTTTAAAAATTTGACAAAATTAAAATTAAGGATCAAAAAGACATATTACCTGGGCACTTCAAAAATGACTACCCAAATAAAAATGATGGAGCACTCAACTGGTCTGCACATTAATTTATTTTAGAGCGGTGCACATGAACGTGCAGACCAGTTGAGTGCTCCATCATATTTATTTGGGTAGTCATTTTTGAAGTGCCCATGCAGGTAATATGTCTTTTTGATCTAGTTTGTCCTTGTTGAGCACCAACGAGTCCTTCTACCAATAACTGCTGGCTGAAGCACGCAGACATCTCCTACTTAAAATTAAGGATATTTCTTTCTAAGATATTAGTTACTTTAAAGTTAGTGCAAGTGGTTTTCTTTTGTTAAAATAAAGGTCCTTGCACACTGCTGCATGCGTTTTCATCCAAATATTGGAGCGTGTAAAAAAAGAAATCGTCCTGACGATCTTTTTTTGGGGGGGGACTTTGGATTTCGAAAAGGCAACGAAAAAAATGCACCATTGTTTAAAGACCTTGGGTGTTGAATAGCTAACTGTATATTGTGATAGTTCTCACTGCTATAGACCAATTATTTGTTTACAAATATTGACACTGCACAGGTGAATGTTTCATGTAATCAATCCCCAACAGATCTCCAAACCTGTTGTTTTGGGGAGCGTTTGTTTCAGTTCATTCAACCTCCTCTTGAGTGTTGGCTTGTGAGGCGCTCCTAGCGATAAATACTGTATACTTTATCTTGCAACGGTATTGCGAGCCGTGAATAGCTGACATACAAGCTGATATACAAGCTCACAACCGCATCATGGTAGAGACCGTTGTGAGCTTGGAGGTCTGCTATTCTCGGCTGTTCTCTGTGTGCAACACCTTAACAGTTTGCCAGCCGAAATAGAATGGTTGTTGATAGATTAGCCGTGACATTTCTATTATTGTATTATGATCTGAGACATAATATTATGTTTATAAACATGAGCCCGCCACCCCTCCTTCTTGAACCGCGCAGTTGTTTTTTTCTTTTTTTTCAATCCCCGGTCGTTTGCTCACAATGAATATCTGGATCTCCATCAGGATGAAGTGAAGTTTTAGGCTGAGGCATCGTCTCCCCGTGCGTTTCGCGTGCGCGATCCGTGTGCATATAATCCAAGCATATGGTCCAGGTATGACTGAACGGTCGATGTGAGCATTTTGGCTATCTTAGCCCTTAGCACTCCAGCTATGCTAATGTAATCGTCTAAACAGTAAATGGACGTCAGCAAGGAAGCTTAAAGAAGGAATGGACCTGACGTCACTTCCGCTTCATGTCAGAGCAGCCATGAGCTATCGATGGACGAGCGGTGACTAGGGAAGGTTAGACGATCGTCGATTTTCGGATAAAAAGCCCGTGGCTTGGAAAGGGTTAATGGGACAGAGCATTAATTAGGCTTGATGGACTGCACTCCCTCTGTTCTGATGACAGCCACTGGAGGCGGGGTTTGGAGGACAACTGCTTTGAATCGCTATTATCGTTTAAAATCAACAGAAACCAAGGATTATATATTTAGAGAATGAGAGATCACAGTAAAAAATCTCCATATTTGGAGAAAAACAGCATCTGAAAGGTTGATGTGATACATTTTTACATATTTAACACTGTTACTGAATAAACACTCTATAGCAATGAGTACTGTCACAATATAAATGTAAATTAGCTTGATATCTTTTAATTGGGATACAATACAGGGGTTCCAGGTGGTCCCCAGCTAAATGATGGAGAGTTGGTAACCAAATTCTTGAGAGTGTATCCCAAGAGTTAACATAATTGTTAAAGGACAACTTTGTTTTTTTACAACAAGGGTTCATATTTTAGATTGTAATTAGAGAAAATAAAAGATGAGTGTTGAAATGTTTTCATTTCATGCTTTCTATTGTTTTAGTGATTTTAGTATCTTGATTTCAGTGGGTACAAGTGGCTAAATGTGTCTTTTTAGACACAATAAGCCGCCAATTTCTTAGTTACTATTTAGACCAGCCCCCAAAAGTCACATCTGGCCATGAAAGATTGCGGTGCATCTTGGTCTTATTGGGTCTAAAATACATATTTAGCCACTTGCATGCAAGCCACCAACCTGGAGGCAGGCATGCAACTCAAAATCGTTAAAATCACTAAAATGATAGAAAGAAGCAAATGAAAACATTTTAACACTCATCTTTTCTTTTCTCTAATGACTATCTAAAATATGTACCCTTGTTGTAAAAAAAAACTAAAGTTGTCCTTTAAACATACCGTACATTAGGCCTACTTAATTTACAAGAAGTCTACACCAGGGGTCTTCAACAGAATATTTTTTTCTCCTTTTTTATTTTAACATCTTTAACCCTAACGTCCATATTCTGAGAACTTTAGCCAAAAATAGCAGATGCGAGGCGTTGTGAGCTTGTAGATCAGATATTTTCAGCAAAGAGGTTTGGTGTAGAGGGTAAAAAGAGCAGACTAAGTACAGAGTGAAAGGTCAAGTTTATTAAGTATTGACGGTTCAGGTGGTTAAATATCTGAAAACACAAATTGACGTGAATCCAAAACACACTGATGATTGTGCTGTCAAACAATGAAACTATATGGAATCCAGGAAAAGGTGGGGGTCCCCGCTTCATCTCTCTCTCAACTAAGGGGTCCTTGGCCTGAAACAACACAACAAAAGACCCCTGGTCTACACAATTAGAGAATGTAGAATAATTTATATTTTCAAAGAAGACAATGCTTAGTGGTGTGCATCATGATTTGGGGCTTGAAATAATGTCTGGTTAGTTCAGCTCTAAGCAGGGGGGTCACACCAAATTCTGGGTACAAGGATTCACTGCAGGCCCCCCATGGCATGAATGTTCTTCATAGGGGGAGGGGGGACGCATTTAGACTGGGAACGCATTATTACGCGTTCTTTTGTGCTTTAACTACTGAAAAATAGCAGATATACAAACTCACAGGGCGCCCGCTGGCCTACTGGTCCAGGCGCATACATTGCCACATAGGCATTGATGCCTGATGGCATCACCGGTTCGATTCCCGATCCGGACGACCTTTGCCGCATGTCACTCCTCGTCTCTCCCCCCATTTCCTGTCAGTCTAATGTCCTATCAATAAAGGCATAAAAGCCCAAAAATCTAAATCTTAAAAAAAAGCTATACAAGCTCACAACGCGGCTTGTAGATCTGCTATTTTTGAAAAATCGTGAACATTTGTGCAAGTCTTTGAATATTTCAAATCCTTCTAAGGTTTTTTGAAAAACCTATGTTTCTATGTCAGTGGTGCTCAAACTTTTTCTTGTGAAGGACCCCCAAAATTATATGTATTTGGCCACGGACCCCCATCTCAAGCTATTTAGTTCCAGGGACCCCCGCAGAAGCAAAAAAAATACATATATTCAAAGATTTGCACACATTGTCACAACTTTTAAAAGAGAGCAGATCTACAAGCTCACAGCGCGGAACTCTGTGCCGTGTGGTGAGCTTGTATATCTGCTATTTTTCTAAGTATAAAATAATTAGGGCCCCTCCTCCTTGGGCCCTAGTAACTCAGTCCCACTTTCTTATTTTTCCTCTTTCCAGAGTTTCTTCGAAAATATCTGATCTCAGTATAAAAGGCGTCGCGCTGTGATGCGTTGTGAGTATCAGCTGAGAAGTACAGAGTTATACAACGTGTCTATTTGACAAGCTGAGAGAGAGAGGGAGAGAGAGAGAGAGAGAGACAGAGAGAGAGAGAGAGACAGAGAGAGAGAGAGAGAGAGAGAGAGAGAGAGAGAGACAGAGAGAGAGAGAG
>NC_137811.1:73474964-73652464 GCF_963921795.1 Nannobrachium achirus | reverse complement strand
CACACCAACACAGTGCTGGCACTGTGCGTAAAGACGCACAGTGGAGAGCTGCTTAGACATGCCCAAGTGGTGCCCAACAAATTGACCAAAGGCACAATGCAATTAGAATAGAATAATAAACTACTTGTTTATATATCCTACCTTATTGAATGAGCATCCGTCGCAGTGCGCGGTGCACAAAACGTGATAAGCGGCCATCGTATGGAATGATATAATCCGAAACGGGTGGCAGCAGTGCGCTATTCTCTGCGAGACCGCGACCAGGTCGATGCAGTCCTTATTCAACAAACACACAAGAGTCTCTTTTTCCATTGCCATAAAGCTCCGTGTTCATCATCATCCTCATCACCTATTCCTTCTTGGGCCGCGGCCGTTCCAAAGTTGTTTCGGGCGGCCGAGCTTCTAGTAATAATAAAGTCTGATAGCTCCACTTCCCCGAAAATAGGTGATTTGGCTGTGGGTAGACCATCCGATGTAGACAGCACTACTGGCCGGTAGCGACGCCTCCTCGTCCTCGCTGACAAAATAATTATTTTCAGTACAGTAGGCTGCTGCTGGGCTGCATCTGCCTCCAGATATTTTCGTTTTTTATCTCTTACTTTCTCCGCAATTTGCACGCACGGTTGAACCATAGAGTATATGGGGTTGAACACTGACTGGTCCCATCTTCTATTAACGTAAATCCCGCCACCATTTTTTGAACGGGTTACGTTGACGTACGGAGCAAACCACTTGAGCAGGGGGAATGGAGTCTCTACCTAACCTCCCTCTACCAGTCACAATCACTTCACCACCCCCCCTTAATAACAATGTATAATGGACCGGGCCGGCCCAGTTGTCTCTATTGCTCTATTAGGGCCGATGGGTGGTGAGACTGGTCACTGGTGACTGCGTGTCGGCCAGACCGGTTGTGCGCACATATCGTCCGCGTGGTCCTAGTGCCGGCCCCATTTGAGGCTTTTTTCCTCTCCTTTTTGGATTTCAGCGTCGCGGCAGCCCAACTGGTGGTCCGCGGCCCACGGGGGACAAAACGTACGTGTCCCCGGCCGTTTTTACGCCGCTGGTTGTAAAAGAGTAATGTGCTCAAAAGATAAAAAACTAAAAAAAAAAAAAAAAAAATATATCGTTTTGCTGGGGACCCCCTGCAACCCCTTTGAGACCCCTGGGGGTCCCCGAAACCACTTTGAGAACCACTGTTGTAAAAGAGTAATGTGCTCAAAAGATTAAAAAAATAAAAATAAAATGTTTCATTAAAAAAATAAAATTTAATCTTTTTGAAAAACGTTTGGCCTTGTCTTTATTGTTATAATGTTGTAACAGTTACAGTGGTTATTGTTATTATTATTATTATTACTTCACTTTTCACTTTCCATTTTTGGGTAAACTTTTCCACCTCCAGTGACTTATATAAATGGTATATATGGTCGGGTTCGGCTATGGTCGGGTTCGGGTATGGTCGGTTCCGGGTATTATGGTCGGGTTCGGGTATGGTCGGGTTCGGGTATGGTCGGGTCCGGGTATTATGGTCGGGTTCGGGTATGGTCGGGTTCGGGCAGAATTTGAGAACTCTAGTGGTAATAGGCTCATTATTCACACGGGTAGAGAGCAGTTTCAACCAATCATACCCGAACCCGACCATACCCGAACCCGACCATACCCGGACCCGACCATACCCGACCCCGACCATACCCGAACCGACCATACCCGGACCCGACCATACCCGAACCGACCATACCCGGACCCGACCATACCCGAACCCGACCATACCCGAACCCGACCCGACATTAGGGTAGGGTAGGGCCTAAAATGTGTGCTAACTAGTCGGGCCGGGTAGGGCCTCGGGCTCAATGAAAAAACATGTTTTCATTTTTTATTATTTTATTAATATTACTCTGTTATAGACCCGACCATACCCGACTCGACCCAACGTTTTTGGGCCGGGTAGGGCCTAAAATGTATGCTAACTAGTCGGGCCGGGTAGGGCCTCTGCGAGTTGGGCCTGCCCAGTTAGGGCCGGGCCTTAAAGGACAACTTTGTTTTTTTACAACTAGGGTTCATATTTTAGATATTAATTAAAGAATATAAAAGATGGGTGTTAAAATGTTTGTATTTACTTCTTTCTATCGTTTTAGAGATTTTAATTATTTTGATTTCAGTGGTTGGGGGCATGCTTACAAGTGGCTACATATGTCTTTTTACACAGAATAAGCCCATTCCCAAGATACAACACAACCTTTCATGGTTAGGTGTGACTTATGGGGGCTATTAGTGTTAATGTAAAAAGCAATAAAGAAATTGATGGCTTATTGTGTCTAAAAATACATATTTAGCCACTTGTACGCATACCCCCATATGTATGCATGCCCCAACATTTTAATATGCTAAACGTGATAAAACAATAGAACGAAGTAAATGAAAACATTGTAACACTCACCTTTTCTATCAGCAGTGATGGCTGAGTGGTTAGTGTCCATACCTAGGACTCCGGAGGCCCCAGAGGTCGCAGGTACGATTCCCCGCTCCAGCTATCACTGCTCCGAGGGCCGCTGTGGTGGAATTCAGATCAATCAATAATCATGAGAGAATGAGGAGACAAGACAATTATATTAGGTGGTGTGTGGTCAAGTTTATATATAACATGATATCATGGACAGAAATACAATTAACACTCTGGACAGTGGTAAAAGAGTTCTGCCCAGAAGAATGGTCTGGGCAGTGGTAAAAGAGTTCTGCCCAGAAGAATGGTCAAACACTAGAGTTATACTGTGGCTTCAAGGCCTCTGGAACGAGCTGTACCATAACAAGATAGGCTTTATCAAAACAATAGTTACTGAGGCCTTCTGAAGACCTCTCGACTCCTAACTATCAAGTATTAGTATCATCATACTGTACAGACCTAGATATTAATATAATCAATGAATACATGATCTACTCTATAACGTCATACATAATCAATCATGATAAACTCTAATCTACTGCAGCCGCGCTGCAAGCTTGTAGATCTGCTATTTTTGAAAAATCGTGAAAAGTCTTTGAATATTTCAAATCTTCAAATCCTTCTAAGGTTTTTTGAAAAAATAAATAATAATAGTTGATATCTATGTCAGTGCTGCTCAAACTTTTTCATGTGAAGGACCCCCAAAATGATATGTATTTGGCCATGGACCCCCATCTCAAAATATTTAGTTCCAGGGTCCCTCCCAGAAGAATTTGAGTTTGCTTAAAAAAATACATATATTCAAAGAGTTGCACAAATTTTCACGACTTTTCAAAAATTGCTGATCTACAAGCTCGCAGCGTGGCATTCGGTGCCGTGATGCAAGCTTGTAGATCTGCTATTTTATTTTTTTTAATCGGGAAAAGTCTTTGGAAATTTCAAATCCTTCTAAGGGTTTTTGAAAAACCTATGTTTCTATGTCAGTGGTGCTCAAACGTTTTCATGTGAAGGACCCCCTAAGTATTTGGCCACGGACCCCCATCTCCAAATATTTAGTTCCAGGGACCCCCCAGAAGAATTTGAGTTACAAAATGTAATGTTCACTTAAAGAATACATATATTCAAAGATTTGCACATATTTTCAAGACTTTTCAAAAATAGCAGATCTATAAGCTTGCAGTGCGGCACTCGGTGCCACGCTGTGAGCTTGTAGATCTGCTATTTTTGAAAAATCATGAAAATATGTGCAAATCTTTGAATATATGTATGTTTCTATGTCAGTGGTGCTCAAACGTTTTCATGTGAAGGACCCCCTAAGTATTTGGCCACGGACCCCCATCTCCAAATATTTAGTTCCAGGGACCCCCCAGAAGAATTTGAGTTACAAAATGTAATGTTCACTTAAAGAATACATATATTCAAAGATTTGCACATATTTTCAAGACTTTTCAAAAATAGCAGATCTACAAGCTTGCAGTGCGGCACTCGGTGCCACGCTGTGTGCTTGTAGATCTGCTATTTTTGAAAAATCGTGAAAAGTCTTTACCTACTGGTATGTTTCTATGTCAGTGGTGCTCAAACCTTTTCATGTAAAGGACCCCCAAAATGATATGTATTTGGCCACGGACACCCATCTCAAAATATTTAGTTCCAGGGTCCCCCCCTGAAGAATTTGAGTTACAAATGTTCACTTAAAAATACATGTATTCAAAGATTTCCACACATTTTCACGACTTGTCAAAAATATCAAGCTCACAGCGCGGCACTTCGAGCTTGTAGATCTGCTATCTTTTTTTTTTATTGTGAAAAGTCTTTGAATATTTCAAATCCTTCTAAGGTTTTTGAAAAACCTGTGGTGCTCAAACTTTTTCATGTGAAGGACCCCCAAAATTATAAGTATTTGCACAAATTTTCAAGACTTTTAAAAAATATCTTAAATAGCAGTAGATCTGCTATTAAGTATAAAATAATCAAGGCCCCTCCACCTTGGGCCCTAGTAACTCAGTCCCAAATGCATTCGGGTCCCCATCCGGAATCACTGGGGGTGCAATTACTAAAATCAATTTGTGTTTTATGAATGCAAAAAATAAAAAATAAAAAATATTATTGAACTCAACTCTCCATGGCGTGAGCAATCAATAGGGAAACATATCATTTTGAGGGTGAACTAATCCTTTAATTTTTATTGATAATGTGCATCTTATCGATCCTGCTTATTGAGCCAGGCTTTTATCGAGCCCACTATTGAGCGTTTTCTAATAATTGTGGAAAGATGTGAGACGACAAATTCTGAACAGAACTGGTATCTTTTTTTATTGGCCAGTGGTTGTGACTGTGAGTTTGTGGCTGACCACCATCTATGAAGATGACGTTGACCGGGTTTCCCAAAGCGATGTTATCCCTTCGTAGCTCACGCATGGTCGTAGAGACAAAGCCCTGAACGTTGTGTTCCCGGGTTCGGGCAGAGCGACTTCTTTAGCCCCCTACAACCACACCAACATTCAGATTTCACAAACAAAGTGCTTAATAAAGTCTTACACCTGTCTAAATACGGTATGGCATTCTATAATTACCCGTAGCCTCCTTGTTCTTTTTATCCGATCGTTTTCTGTTACCTTGTATTTCCTGGTTTTCCCCATGCGCACCAACCTCAATCTATACACGGGCGCCTACAAATTCACACCCCTATTGTGACAGCGGCCGCTCTTCGGGTAAGGGAGAACGGTGTACTGCAGCTGCCAATGCAATCCCAATGAGAGGCATCATGAAATGTCATAATTTGAGTGGTTGACTACTGAGGCTGTAGCGATTTTTTAGAGTTCTAATAAAGTGTCCCATGTGTTTAATTTGGCCTTAAAGTGGCATATCTGTCATCTTGATACACTACCTACAATATACTTTAATATACTTCATCAGTGAGTCAAAAGTGCTAGCACTGGAAATCTTAAGTTTAGGTGGTCGCATGGTACACACGTCATGGACGCATCCCTTGAGGTTTTCAATACCCAGATACGCTTGTCTCTCATGTATAATTAGGCTATTTATTTTTGGGACATTGCGGCATCTGGCTTCTTTCAAACGAAGTCTTGCAAGTTATTTTTTTGGTTAATACTAACCTGGAGAATTCACTCTGTAATTGAAAAACTCTGGCTCTTCAAAGTCTGCGCTCCATCTTTCCATCTTCTCTGTTAACATTATGGGTAATCCACATTATGGGAAATTAAATGTGACACACATCATGTATTTAGAAAACAAGAAGATATGCTGGCAGAGTCAGTCCATACATTTGGAAACATATTTTCTATTTAAATCAATATTGTCTTCATTTTATGTAGGATTATTTTAATATTGGGTTAACCACAGTTGAATTGCAATGACTTCCTATGGGCTGGCTTGCAGTGCACCGCTCTCCCTTACCCGAAGTGGGGCCGCTGTCTCAATTGTGGGTGTGAATTTTTTAGGCGCCTGTGTGTCTCTATGGACACTGAAATGTGGGCGTGGCCTTGCAAAAAAGGGTCCGGAAATACATGGGAAAACAGAAAACGATCTGATAAAAAGGCTTCTTATTAACCCATTTAGGCGTAGAATTATTGAATGCTTTAACTATTGAAAAATAGCAGATATACAAGGTCACAGCGTGGCACCGAGTGCCGCGCTGTGAGCTTGTAGATCTGCTATTTTTTGAAAAAGTTGTGAAAATGTGTGCAAATCTTTGAATATATGTATTTTTTTAAAGCGAACATTTGTAACTCAAAATGTTGCTTCTGGGTGGTCCCTGGAACTAAATATTTTGAGATGGGGGTCCGTGGCCAAATACATATCATTTTGGGGGTCCTTCACATGAAAAGGTTTGAGAACCACTGACATAGTAGTCTCTCAAGAACAGACTAACTGAGCTCCAGTTAAGTGAAAAGGACCTTGTCTTTGACGATGGCTGGCCAGATTGCTGACATAGAAACATAGGTTTTTTTCAAAAACAAATCTTCAAAAGATTCAAAAGACACTTATAGAATCGGGTCAAAATTCTAATTTTCACGTTTTTTCAAAAATAGCAGACCTACAAGCTCGCAGCGCGGCACTCTGTGCCGCGCTGTGAGCTTGTATATCTGCTATTTTTCAATAGCTAAAGCATAAAATAATGATACACAATAATGTGTACCCGTTCTAAATGGATTAAAGAACACGGAGGCTATGTACGTCTAATTACAGTAAGCCGTACCGTATTCAGACAGGTGTGAGACTTTATTAAGCACTTTATTTGTGAAGTCTGAATGTTGGTGTAGTTTGTAGGGGGCTAAATAAGTCGCTCTGCCCGAACCCATGTAAACCCGGGAACATGACGGTCAGGGCTTGCATATACTGGGTGAAAAGAGAGATTATCTGACATATAATCTACCAGTATATGTCAGATAATCTCTCTTTTCACCCAGAATTGGTCTCTACGACCATGTGTGAGCTACGAAGGGCTAAAATCGCTTTGGGAAACCCGGCCATTGACAAAAGTAACAAATATTATCATTAAATATCATTAAAACAATCATTCATTAGTGAGCAATAAGTGTTAAATAGCTTTATATTATGAATACTGTAATCATTTCTTGATGGCCTCTTGTCTTGATTGTTTAAACATGACATCATGGGCCGCTATGCTCCATAACAAGCTTGATAAGCCCAAAGATTATTGATACCGGGTACTTAATAAATGTGTTATCGAGTTGTAGTCCTGATCACTGCAGATATAGACAACTAATATAATGAGTTCACCACGTCAAGCTAACACACACACACACACACACACACGCGCGTGCACACAGCTTAATGTAGGTATGAAATGCCCCTCAGAAATGCACTCACTTCACATGGTATCAGAACACCACACCTGTCCATGACACCAGCTGTGGTGATGTCTGTGATGTCTCTGCGCTCTGTCCGTGATGTCAGTTATCTCCATATATGGAGTTGCGTGCTCAAATGGACACACAAAGCCATATACTTTGGAGCGGTTAGCACCGCTCAAGAAGGAACTTGAACAAAAACAAGACAGGGTCTAAATATGGCCGTGGCTTCCATGAGCATATCAGACGCCACGTGACCGTGTGTCTATGACATCACTCATCTCCATATTAGGGCAAAGCTTCATCCTGATCCTCCTCCATTGTTGTGTTGCCTCCATTGACCTCCAGTGTAAAATTCAAAGTTCTAAGAAGTAATAAAAAATCACACCCAACGTGAAGTGAGTGGTGGTCGTGCTTGCATAACGTCTTCAGACTAGGATTTGAGTCTAGGATGTACAGGCTATGCTACACACACAAGTTTTGCTATGGCAAGACGCTGAGGAAAAAGGCTACAGACATACGACATATGAAATCAGTAGACAAACATGGTGCTACGTACACACATTTTGCCATGGCAAAACGCTGAGGAAAAAGGGCAAGGCTACAGACACACGCACAGCCACGTATAGGAGCGGTCTACCACCGCTCAAAAATACCCACAATAATGTGAGAAAGAATGGACTACCAGGACCTACTTGACAGCGAGCACAAGACATGGTGCTGATAAATGGTAAATGGTGCATTTATATAGCGCTTTTAATCCAAAGCGCTTTACATAGATTGTGCATTACATTCACCCATTCACACACACATTCATACACCGGTGGCGGAGGAAGCCATGCAAGGCACCAACCTACTCACCGGAGGCAATTAGGGGTTCAGAGTCTTGCCCAAGGACCCTTCGACATTAACTCAGGGGGAGCCCGGATTCGAACTGGGAACCCTTCGGGATTTATACCCTTCGTGCTCTAATACCAGTTTCTCTACCCCTGAGCTATGCCGCCCCGCTGATGTGATATGATATGATTATTGGCATCATATCATATATCATATCATATCATATCATATCATATCATATCATATCATATATCATGTCATGTGTCAGACCAGGGGTTTGCCAGATTATAGCCTTGAGAACCAATGAACTATCACTCGCTGATAACACTAACATAGTGGTTCTCAAAGTAGGCTCCAGGGCCCTCCAGGGGTCCTTGAGGGGGTTCCAGGGGGTCCCCATGTTAAGCCATGGATAGTTAGGAACCACATGGACGCTTACGGGTCTGTAAGCCTAGAGAGTGCACACATAGAACCAATGTTGTGAACACCGGGATCCTTGACATCAGAAGGTTTGTGGCCACGTTATTTTAGCGTGATTTCTACAATAGAGTCTCCCATGTCCAGGGGGAATATATGTGCCTGTATGTAGAACCTGTCAATCATATAATGTCCCTATCCCTAAAGACAGATATCTAAACGAAATATAATAAAACTAGACCAGGTCAACCTGGTTGTGCCAGACCCCGGTTCTGCCAACCCCCTGTCTGTCATCATCATTTATGACATCATGCCTTTTGTAGGCATGTCATCATCATGTCATCATCATATATACCCTTTATATAGAAAACCCGGACAGACCGACATTTGCTTATGTAGGCCTACCCATTTCATGGGTCTGGCAAAAATAAATCACACCCAATGTGAAGTGAGCGGTGGTCGTGCTTGCATAACGTCTTCAGACTAAGGATTTGAGTCTAGGATGTACAGGGTATGCTACACACACACACACACACGTTTTCTATGGCAAAACGCTGAGGAAAAAGGCTACAGACATACGACATATGACATCACTAGACAAACATGATGCTACGTACACACATTTTACTATGGCAAAACGCTGAGGAAAAAGGCTACAGACACACGCACAGCCACTCTATGGAGCGGTTTACCACCGCTCAATAATAGTCTGAGTAGGAGCGCAGTGACGCAGTCTGAAGCCTGAAAACACACAAGCAGGCCGGTCTATGAAAACAAGCACAAAAGAAACGCCTCTAAGCCACAGGATCACACTGGTCAAAGTAAGTTAGTGTAGAATCAGAACCACTTGAAGCACTCTAACCCCATACGTTGTATAGTCCACATGGGCTTTCTTTTCTTCAGAAAATGGTGGAAACAAACATGTAATATTTGGAAACATTTGAAACATTTTTGACAACACAACATCTGGTATTGGGGTGGAAATATATATACAAACTAATCTGGGGGTCTAAAAAGGATTTTGAGAACCATGCATGCACCGATTTAAACATTAGACAAAAAAAGCCCAAATAAGCAACTACACTTCAGAAACAAGCTAAAAAAACAGCAACTACCAATGCTAATTACAAGCAACCAAAGTTGCTTATAATAAGCAGACATGGCAACACTGAGAGTCACATGGTGCTGGTGCTCACATGGTGCCCATTGGCCTAAATGCAGCCTTTGACACAGATCTAACATGTTACTCAATACAACAGTATAGGGGAGGGAGATCAAGCTTTGGTGTAGAGGGAAAAAAAGGATTGGACCAAGTACAGTGCCCTGGGGGACACCGTGGTCAAAGTGGTTAAAAGCCACAGACCACCACCAGTGATACTGAGTGATGAACACACAGACTACGAGGACCTATTATAGGCTTTGACGGTCTAAATAAGGTCTTATTCATGGAACAAAAGTGACAGATAGCACCTTTAAATTGAATTTAGAAATAGTCAGAAATGAAACGTAACTCTTAATTATAATAACCATCTGAGCAGCCAGAAATCTCCCTCCCAGTTGGAATGAACAAAGATCTCCCTTTCCCCCCCTCACCTAACAGCCCACTGTCTCAACACGGGGATGGGATATGTAACTCTTAGATCACCTAATAGCCCTCTAATTTAATCAAAATGGTGGCTAATTATTGCATATCAAACTGTGGGTACGTGGAATTAAAAAAATCTTGAGAAACGGTGACCCAGGATTCTGAAGGAACCCACAATTTACAATGTAAGCCGTTAGCAGACGCTCTCTTAACCCAGAGAGATTTACAGTAAGAAAGGTCAACACAAGGTAATGCATCAAATGCATTGAAATAGTAATCTAGGATCATAAGTAAACCAATAACCTATCATGGCTCTAACAGTAGAATATCCACTAATAATCTGTGCATTTAAACTATACTTACTAAAGGATGCCAGGTCTACAATGACCCGACATCTGTCTAACATAACATGCTATCTAAATTACATTCTAGCTTTTACGTAAGGTGAGGTCGTCCAGGCTAGACTGTAGGACACGTGCATTACAGCAGATTGCTACGGTCTGAGGTGGAGTCTGAAGAGGTGAGTGTTCAGACTACGGCTGAAGGTTGGGAGTGAGTCTGCAGTTGTAACTGCAACGGGGACAACATACAGCTTGGCTCCAGGTTCCAGGGCGAGGATGGAGAAGGTTCCCAGGGTCCACCGGGGAACCAAGGATCTGACCTGAAATCAAAATAATAAAAAACATAATGCCCAACATCGCCGTGAGTTTAACTGTTTAGTCCCAAACTTTTCGGATCCCAAATGTGATCTAACGCATTGTACCCTCATAGCTCTCTGGAGTGTACAACATGGAACAGAGCACAAAGTTCTCTTGTCCACCATCTTAACAGCCTTCAGCTGGATGAAACCGAAACTGAATCTTCCCCCTCGCAGGACTAATTGTTAGGTAATCAAATCCAATAAAAATGTGACGTGAGAATTTGAGGATCTCTTCTACCATCGATAGTCCCAATCGAGGTCCTGAGGACGATTAGTCGAATGTACGGTAAGGTCCTGAAAACGGTCGCCTAATAATACACCCCAAGCAAACTTAGAGGACCTTAGAGGACCTCAGCCCAATCTAAGGCTAAGGTTATTCGTGTGTCATCTCCACACCGTCTCCACAAACTATTCACAACATGTGAAAAAAAATGCAGGGAGTTTCTCCTCTGGCCCACTGGCAGCGCGCACAACAAACATGGCTCTGGCAGGTCCAGTGGTTCGCAGGATTAAGCCCCCGACAAACAGACAGACACACACACACAGACCCTCTTCTATGTGGCTAGCCTCCGAGCCGAATCACGCAGTCGGTGTGATATGTTCAGGGCCTGTCCGTCTATAGACAAAAAAACGAATTTCATACATTCAATCGACGGTGTGAGCACCCTCAAGGTGGACCTGCTTCAGACGACCGTTACGAGGCCAATGGGGAAAAGGACCGCAGTGAATGAATGTCACATCTTCCTACTCCGACGTTGTGTTCATCCGACTTACTTTATTACTAACCCTATCTCTAACCCTAACCCTATCTCTAACCATAAACCTAAACCCTATCTCTAACACTAAACCTAACCCTAAACCCTATCTCTAACGCTAACCCACACGTAGCCACGTCGTCGGAGAAATGACACATCAGACTTTTCAGAATCTTCCGAGGCAAAGGTAGTTGGTTGTACATTAACAAAGGAAAAAAAACCTGGGTCTGGGTAACAGAAAGGTGTTCTAGCTGTGATATATATATTTGTCATGTGATCGTGTCCATGTATTCTGTGACCTCCGGTTTCTGTCATTCCACTCTGAGAATCAACGTCAGACCTGTTGTCCCGCGTCTGTGTCTTCTGTGCAACGTGGCTTTACTGAAGGCCTGTGTCGTGCCTTTAGATGTTCTGGTTGCACTGGACAGGCCTGTTGCCAACTCTTGTACACTTGTACATCTTTATTAACTCTTGTCAAAGTCCCGGAAGAAGGGGTCCCTGCCCACCTCCGATTCCTTCCCTGGCTGCCTTTCGCAGTGCAAAGATTTCTCGCTTGCCGTCTATCGCTGCGTTGATCACGTGCCCGGCGTATTGTTGGAATTGGCTCTCCTCTTCACATTCACGCTCTAGCCTCTTTGTTGCAAATTCAATCTGCTCGTTTATCAGTTTCCGCTCCTTAGCTTTCTTTTCTGCCATTTGCTTTTCTAGGTCAGGGTCACAGAGTCTCCTGCCGTCCTTCTGAGCCTGCTTCTGCTTCCTCTGGTACATTCTGTCCTGGTGTGCGTAAAGCGACGTCAACATGGCGTTGGTCCTGATCCCTAACTCGGCCATGTCCCTCTTGTGGAACTCCTTCTCCTTGATGAGTCTCTTCCGTTCCTGCTCCTGCTGCGTGGCCTGAAGTCCGTCGTAGACGATCTCCCGGATGATCTTCTCCTCTTTGAGCTTCTCGGCGCGGTTGTAACTCCAGAGCTTCAGCTGTCGCTGGTGTTTGGCCACGCTGTTCTTCCTCTTCTCCTCCTCCATCAGCAGGTCCACCTGGTGCCTCTTCTGCATCCTTCCCTTCAGCTTGATCTGCGCCTCCCAGCCCTTCAGGGCCTCCGTGGACTTCAGGGCACTGTGTATCCGGTGGACGCGGTCAGTGTTGCAGAACTGCAGAGCCTTGGCCTTGGTCACAAAGCGCTGGGCCTCGTTCATCTTCTTGTACCTGGCCGCCCACTCGTCCTGGGACGTCTCCACATCCACATAGTTATCCTTCTGATATTTGGCCTTCTCGATATCGGTTAATCTTTCGCTTAGTTTTCTTTGTTCCTGATTCGCCTCCCGAACATACTTTGCCTCCAGTTGAGCCGCCGCTTCTGAGAGAGCCCTCCGCTCCTTCTTTTCCTGATACTTGGCTTCCTCTAGTTTCTGATATTTGGCCTCCTCCATGTCCAGTAATCTTCTCTGTTCTGCGTTGGCCTCCCGAATATACTCTGCCTTGAGTTGGGCCTCCGCTTTTCCAATGTCGTTCCGATCCTTCCGTTGCTGATATTTGTCTTCCTCCTCCATATCTTGCTCATCGACCCACGTAACGTTCCTCGTCTCAGGTTTATTCTGCTGCCTTTCACTACCATTGGTACTTTGCCGCTTGTTCAGCAACTTGTTTGCAATCTGATGTGCCTGCTCCTCTCTGTGGTGAATTCTCCGCCATTCTGCTTTTGGCCAAACGGAGCACAGATCTTCTATTGGTCGTACTGGCCTTTCCAGCTTTGTACGCGCCTTTAGACGACCCAGCGATACCGCCATGATAAATATGATGCTCTGCTGTACTAACTGATGTTGAGAGCAATGGTGTGCCATTTTTTATAGACGGTTGGTGACGTCACCGGATATCTCCAAACCGGTGTCAACCCTGGCTGGGAGAGGGTTGCCATGGTGACGGTTCAGAGTTGATTTTGAAAGAACATTTTGATTTAGTTTTAGTATTTTGAATACATTACATTTGATGTGAGTCATATCTTAGTCATCTGAAATTGAGTCTAGTTTTAGTCGACTAAACATCGTAAGATCTACAGTTGATTTTGTCGACTAAAATGTATTTTGGCGGTACCTTGATGGTGTTGTAATGTCTGATATTACACATGGTTGCGATCTACCAGCTGCGACGCGTATAGTGCGCGGCTCAGGAGGTAATGGCCGAAGGGCTGTTTTGATCATAAGACCCAATTACTGAATGTCTGTCTCCAGGTTTCCTTCAGAATATGTATGATACTGATTTAATATGACACTATGTATGGCAAATTATGAGTCCACTTCTAGTAGGCTACTAGTGGTTCTCAAACATTTTATTTGCAAGGAATAAAGTTGCCCCGTAACTCTGAGTGTACAAATGCTCAAGTCATGACAGCATCTAAAGGTCAAGGTGTCCTTCCCAGCAGTAAAATGATCCTTTATAAACCTCGGTTGTCCTGAGGAAGATGCTGTTTATTAATCTGTCCGCTATGCTGTCTAACCGAACAAGGGATTAAATGAATTCTCCTGCTGTGCCACAGAAATGTGGAATGCCCCTTGCACCAATGGCCTTAAAGGAGAGTACATCCCTACTCACATTGAAAACCTCTCTAAAAGAGCACCTACAGATGCATGGCTGCAGCTCAGAACTGGCCGCTGTAAAGAAGTCAATGGGAAAATGCAAAAAACGGCAACCACACTCGCAATTTCCCAGAATTGCATCTTTCTAGTTGTTATACAAATACATTGGACATAAATAAGACAATAGGCCTACTATAGTCATTAATTAAACTACTAATAGAGACTGAAGTAATTAAAGTGGGTCATGTTTGGAATTTAACAGCTGAAATCAATATGTCAGTATTCCAATATTAACCTGCGGGCCGCATTAAAACTGATCAGATCTGTGCCACATCCAGATTGGAATCTGATTGGTTTAAATCAGGGGTCTTCAACGTTTACAGGCCAAGGACCCCTTAACTGAGAGAGAGATGAAGCAGGGACCCCCTCTACATATTGTAAAATGCATTATGCAGATTTTCATCTACATGTTTGACAGCACTGTCATAAGTATGGTGGATTTGTGTTAATGTTTTTTTTCTTCAGACATTTAGCCACTTCAATCGTCGATACGTAGTTAACTTGACCTTTCACTCTGTGCTTGGTCTGCTCTTTTTGACCTCTACACCAAACCTCTTTGCTGAAAATAGCCAATGTACAGGCTGCGAGGTGTTGAGAGCTTGTAGATCTGCTATTTTTGGCTAAAGTTCTCCTCAGAATAGGGATGCGAGGGTTCAACGTTTTTAATTGAAAATAATTATCCAATCACACAAGGATTTGGTTGGCCCCCCCCTGTTGTAACTCTGAGGACTTGAGTCAGGGGTCTTCAACGTTTTCAGGCCAAGGACCCCTTAGTTGAGAGAGAGATGAAGCAGGGACCCCCACAACCTGTTCATAGATTCCATATAGTTTCATTGTTTGACAGCACAAAAAAAAAAAAAAAATCGGCCTGAAGGTGGTGCTATATGGGACAGATTCATGTTGATGGGATGAGTGTAGACATACTGTGTACCGATTCGCGTGATTTTAGGGCCAAAATTTTAGGAGCAGTGTCCAAAAATGTGTTTTGCAAGAATCGGCCTCATGGTGGCGCTAGAAGAGGGCCATGTGAGAAATGAGGGGTGGGGTCTCCGCGTTGCCTTGGCGGACGAATAGGTACCGGCCCCGGCTCTCCCGGACGCTCCTAGCCCGAGTTACGGCATTTTATGTGAGCTGCAGTGGAGGGGGTCCTCCACTGGGGGCGTCACCACTTTTGCATCCATTCTGGAGCACCAGGAGTGGGTGGTCCCCAGGGGGCCATGGGGGCAATGGTTGTGGAGATATGAGCAAGGCAAAAGTGTGACGTGTGACGTGTGACAGACGGACAGCCCGTGGAGGTTTTGGTAGTAAATGCGACCTACGGTCGCAATAAACTTGATCTTTCACTCTGTACTTAGTCTGCTCTTTTCCCCCTCTACACCAGACCTCTTTGCCGAAAATAGCCGATCTACAAGCTCACAACGCCTCACAGCGTAGCAGCTACTTTGCGCCTCCATAAATCCTTGGAACAGAACGATATTGTGGTTGCCCTACTGTATAGGCAACCACACTAACTAGGAGGGTTGCAATCAGGGGAGTCACAAGGGGGGGAGAGGGGGGGGAGTGGGACTGAGCTACTTGGGCCCAAGGAGGAGGGGCCTTAATTATTTTATACTTTAGCTATTGAAAAATAGCAGATATACAAGCTCACGGTGCCGCGCTGCGAGCTTGTAGATCTGCTATTTTTGAAAAGTCGTGAAAATGTGTGCAAATCTTTGAATACAATTATGTCTTTTTTAAGCAAACAATTGGAACTCAAATTTTGCTTCGGGGGGAGGGGGGTCCCTGGAACTGAATATTTTGAGATGGGGGTCCGTGGCCAAATACATATCATTTTGGGGGTCCTTGACATGAAATAATTTGAGCACCACTGACCTAGAAACATAGGTTTTTCAAAAAAGGATTTGAAATATTCAAAGACTTTTCGAAATTTTTCATAAAAAGCAGATCTACAAGCTCGCAGCGAGTCGTGAGGAATCCGCTGGGATCTGAATTACGTCTTACCGTTTATATTATGTATTGTGATGTCATGTGAAGCATGACAACAGTGACACAGTGTGTGAAAGGAGTAGTTCACCCCCAAAATGACTTTTTGAAGCGGTGAAAACCGCTTCCAATGAGTGGCTTTGTGTGTCCCACGCCCATATATGGTAATTTCAGTCCAGAATGAACAGGTTTTTTCAAAAACAAAATGTGTGTAACATGTCCATATATGGTCATTTCAGTCTAGAATGAACAGGCTTTTTCGAAAAACTAAATGTCTGTCACCTCATGTCCATATATGGTCATTTCAGTCCAGAATGAACAGGTTTTTATCTGTCCTGTACGTCCAGAATATCAGTCCAGAATGAATAGGCTTTTTCAAAAAGCAAAATGTGTGTCCCATGTCCATATATGGCCATTTCAGTTCAGAATGAACAGGTTGTATCTGTCCTGTACGTCCAGAATATGTGTGTAGTGTCCCTCCCGGTCTGATGATTGGATACTTTGAGGATTGGTCAAGCTTCACATGATAATTCGGCCCTCCAGATAAAATCATTCATTCATTCAGAATATATAAAGAATGTAGAATTCAGAATATATAAAGAATGAATAGATCACAGAGTTCATAACTCTAGAACACATAGAATAAAAGTTCACCGCTTCACTTCGAACCAAGGTGTGATTTTTTTTCCTATTGATTAGTGTGGTTGCCAGGGCAACCACATTATTACTCTGGGGAATTTTGCAGTTTTTACAACTCTTAGTCTCATTGACTTGAATGGGAAACTCCATATATAGTGAGTAACTTTTAGGTATCTGACTTTTCCCATTGACTTTGAATGGGAAACACCATATATAGTAAGGTAACTTTTAGGTATCTGACCTTTCCCATTGACTTTGAATGGGAAACACCATATATAGTGAGTAACTTTAACGTGATGTAAGAGTAAGGTAACTTTTTAGGCAACCACACTCGCAATTTCCCAAATTGCAATTTCTCTAGTTACACATGCCATGGAGACTTGAGTTCAATAATATGTTTGGGTTTTTGTCACATTCCTAATAACCATAAATGTATCCCCATTGATTCCGGATGGGGACCCAAATGCATTGCGGGTCCCCACCTATAATCAATGGGGGTACATTTACTTTTTAACTTCTTTTGAGACCAAAAGCCTCCATGTATATATATGTTACGGGGACTTCGGGTAACTCAGTGAAAGCGTGGTAAGAGCGCTTGTTTTGTCGCGCTGACGTCACTCGTTTGCGACGCTCTTTCTTTATTTACTAGCCTAGCTCGGCGTTTATCGTGCGCTTGCCCAGGCCTTACGGCCTGGGCATAAATATAACGATTGCATTCACCACGGCTTCGTAACTCGCGCGGCGCTCCGCCGGCCGCGCGGCCCTGGCCCGCTCTTCGCGGCCACTCGCGCCTGCGGCGCTCGGGGGCGAAGAGCAGGACCAAGGACCGCTGGCCTTCGCGCCGCTTGCAGTGTCGCACGGCGCCGTGCAGCACGGCGAGCGCTCCGTTTCTCGATCTCCCTGTTTCTCTATATCCCCGTGACATATATAATGATGTGAGTAATCAATAGAAAAAAAGGTCATTTTGGGGGTGAACTCAGGGGCGTCAATTGGGTATGGCAGGGGTATGCAGCTGCCATACCCTGGGTCCAGGGGGGGAAATAAAAGTTACTTTTAAATATAAATCCATGAATGTCTCTTTGTCTATCTGTGCTGGTTATTATGTTGTTAAATTACAGTAAAATAACTACAAATGCAAAATTTAACAAAATGGTCAATTTAACAAGGTATTATAATTGCATTCTCAGCTGCACAGGTGCAATGCATTATTGTTAATTGTGGCACGTTTACTAACATGCCAAGTTTAGCTGTACTTGAACAACCATTCCAGGCTGCCATATCCAGCCTAAGAAACCGTAGAAACGGGAAAAAAATAAAACGTACTTCTTAAAATAAATGTATCATGCCTGTTGCTAAGGTATCGCGCGCGTGCAAGACACCAGTCATGTTGCCATACCTTTTAGCCTTTTCTGAACTGACACCACTGGGTGAACTACTCCTTGAAGCATGACCAAAAAAAGCTACACTTTTATGTTAAGTGCAAAAAGATCGGCTTGTAGATCGGCTGTTTTCACTACTTTTGTGCGACGGCCTTATATGATGAAGCAGGGCTTTTCTTTGCGAAAAAAATTATACATTTGAAACTTGGAGATACGAGGTCTCTGTCCGACAGTGACGATTTACTTTGTTGGCCGCCCAGCCCCCAAAATGGAACGAAGGCCGATATTTTACTTTTATTTCTTTCCTAATGGCCAGCCTGGGCCGGCCGGGAATGAACCGGCTGTTCGGGAGTTGTCCCGCTTTTACCAATGGCCAGCACGTCCCTGCTGTTCAGTCACCCACAAAAGAGCAGCACCTTCATCACACTTTTGTTTTTGAACTTCTGGGCACCCAGACTTTTTCCTTTTTCTGAAAATGAATTTATCACTAAAGTCCTATTTCAAGTTATAGCGTGAAAATAGCAGATCTACAAGAAAATCTACAGTACAATTTGTACTTCTGAGAAAGGCCTACTTAATTTAAATAAAAAAACAAATAAACATGTACTTTTGTAAATAACTCAACAACAGCAACGCTCACAGTCATATGAAGTAGGCCTACTGGAGTTAAGGAGGCTATTTGTCCTCCACTGAAGTTTTTTGTAGAGATGACTATTTACATTGTTTTGAGGAAAAGATGCTGCTAATTGTCCCAAAAGTGACTGCAATGCAATAATTTTGATCAGAAGTATACAGTGTGCAGTATTACTTTATTTTGTTTATTTATTCATTGTTGTGTCAGCATGTTGGCAGTGGCACTGGAAAAATTGTTATTGCTGGTAGCTATTGCACCCTGTTTTAGACATCCCTCATCTGAGTCATCTCACTCATCCACATTCCTGCTACTTGGACGGTTTTCACACCTTATTACTCCCATAGAAATGCAAATGTAGCCTAGTCACCCATGCGCGCAGGGGGTAGGGGGGAACGGGGGGGATTAACACCTCCACTTTTTTTGGGTGGGGGGGATATCCCCTCCAGTGTTCAGGAGCTCTTTAAATTTTTAAAATCGCTTCATAATTGCCCGATCTATGAGGAATCAATCTGCAGTTTTGCTTTGCTTCATATAGATGCGTGATCGCTGATCGCGATGCGTCATGCCAATTTAGCCAAATAAGAAAAGAAAAAAAGCTCTCGAAGCACTATAGGCTATACATGGCATGTTGACAGCTTTTAAGTCTAAATATGTTTTTTTCGGACACACACATGTACAGTAGGCCTATGTGCTACAGTTCAAGGACATGCAGCAGCCGTCTGGCTGCCATTACCTAGGCGCTGAATTAAGTAATTAAACAGCCCTATTCTTTTACATCTCTGTCATTTTTGGTCTAATTTTACAAATGTAAATTTCTAAATAATAAATGAAATGTATTTATTATTACTGTACTCAATATCAAACTAAATCAGGTGGGATATGTTTTATTTCGTTTAATTAGGCTACTGGTTCCATCAGATTCCCTTTTTTTTGGCAGGAGGCCGCCGTTCCGTAGCCTATTAATTAATAGGCCACTATGCGTCCATTGTTCACTCAACAAGGCCAGCCTATGTCACACTGACACGCTGGCATGAGATGAGAGAGACAAATAGATATGTGGACGTGACAAAAAAAAGTATTATATTAATATAGCCTTCTCTCTCTCTCTCTCTCTCTCTCTCTTTCTCGCCTTTTTTTCTCTATACGCAAACAATGTCGGTTCTAATAAAACAGACCTTATTGAGTGTGAGATATTTACAAGCATGATATCACTGTGATATGTGAATAAGCATTAGCCCCCCCATCCTCTGGTTTTATGCCAGTTAAATGGAATGACGGACAAGCTTCTGATTGGTGAATGTACCTACAGCGGTCATGCCATCGGTTTCCTCACACGTTTCCATGAAAACACACCCATGAATAATTTTTCACGTGGTGAGCGCACAATTACGATCATCGCAAATCACATAATCAGCTGCTGAGCGTTATTCATGCGTCAAACGCGATCGTCGGCAGTCGGTATCTCCTTAGCACGGGCGTTAATTACCGCCTTCTTAATTGGGCCCTGAGTAGTTCTCATTTCAAGGAGTATTACTGCCCTCTAGAGGCACAGTCCCACCAGTGCAGTGCAGTCAGCTCAGCTCAGCTGTTCTGAATGAGTTTAATTAATGCAACGCGATAGTGACAAGCAGGCAGGCAGTGGCAGAAGGAGACCGTCATTGCAGGTGCTGGACCTGCTGCTGGTGTGTGTAGGCTAGTCTCACATCATTCTCAGTCAAAAAACCAAAAAACGATAACGTCGTTCTTTAAATCAAGCAACAATGTAAGTACCTTTGAACAGATGCATAATGGAAATGCAATTTCGTTTGTCAACACATTTTAAGTTACGTTTCCTCTTGTTACTGTGGGGGGGATACAGTAACAAGAAAAAAAAATGCCTTGAAATCTGCGTAAAACAACTGTGTAATTCAGCTCAAGTGGAGGGGATATGTCCCCCCCTCCTCGGGGCAAAAGTGGGGGGGATATCACCAAAAGTGGGGGGGATACCCCAAAATTTTTCGCGCGCACATACCTCCCAGATGTGTCCCCTTCACTTTTAAAATGCCTCCTGCGCCCCTGATCACCCCATTGAATAGAGAAAAATCAACACCCACGCAATGTGACATAGCTCAGTTTAACACAATAGTATAACCCTTCCAACTGTATAGGCCCGCTTTCCTCATTAAGTTAAGTTTGTATTCTTTTTTTGACATTTGGGCAATGTAAACGTAAAGCCTCTATCAGAGTCCAGGGTGAAGAGCTATTCACTTCACCGCGGTGTAGTTTTCTAGCTATCACCTAAAAATACATAACAAACCCTAGGAAACTACAACGAGGTGAAGTGAATAGCTCTTCACCCTGGACTCTGTTAGAGCCTTAAGTCTTCTCATGCCAATAAAGCTCAATTGAATTGAAATGAAATTATTTGAATTGAATTGAATGTGTACACAAACTCATGAATAAACCGAGGAGGTCATCTTTTGACGCTGCCACCAGGGGGCGGTATAATGACATGGGTTCCAGTTCCTCCTTCCAGGAAGCGGAAACCCAGCAGCCGGAAGCGGAAACACCACCAGACCAGACGCACTCTAGTTCTGTTTGCAGTGTATTATTGTTGATGTCGACGTGATTGTTCTCCATTCTGACTCTCTGCTGTTAAAGATAACAGGTAAAACACTAACTGTCAACTAACTTATATTAACCATAAAGACGGTATAATGTAAATATAATGATAACAAGGTCACTAAAGCTCTGTAGAACAGCTTCTAGTATCTTGTTGTGGAAGCTGACGTTACGATGCTAAGCTAGCAGTTAGCCGGCTAGCCGAAAACAGCAGATCTACAAGCTCACAACGCGTCGCGGTGCGACGCGTTGTGAGCTTGTTGATCTGCTGTTTTCGTTTTTTTTTGGTGTGCTAAGCTAACAGTAGCCTGTGTAGCTCTGATAGCAGGTCAGCTGATATCATGAGTTTTGGGTGTTGGTGGGTAGATTTTCTTTTAAGAGTAAGTATCAATACTGCAATATAGAAATACTCGTTTACATGTACAAGTCTGGAATTCACAATGTATTCGAGTAAAAGTATAAAAGTATTGGCATCAAAATGTACATAAACTACCAAAGGTAAAAGTACTCATTTATGTAGAATGTCCCATTTTAGGTTTTCAAATGTGTAAAAAAAGAAAATATCTTTTCACAATGCGTCCGCATTGTGATCTTGTTGTAGATCGGCCAATATGTAGGCCTATATAGTCCTGAAGTGGTTCATGTTTATTTTGTGATAATAATCTAAATCTACAAGGTAACTACTAGCTGCTAGGAGGCATCCACGTCTTTTATAGATCAGATGATTGTTCTTTGGAGGTTAATCAAATCAATTAAAATGAGCTTTATTGGCATGAGAAAACATTTTTTACATTGCCAAAGCAAGTTTCAAAACACAATAAACAGTGGGAAAAGGGGACCATGTATACATGCAGTTGTAGGGGACACAGCATTGTATAACAGAGCTGTGTCACACTGTGTACCACCGTAAGGACAAACAAACCATGGAATTACATCTAGACCTACTGCACATACAGTATGAAACAGAGCTGATACCTTTAAATGCATTTTGAGAACAAATGATGCTGTTATTTGTTCCAAAAGCTTTATACTGTGTGTGTGTGTGTGTGTGTGTGTGTGTGTGTGTGTGTGTGTGTGTGTGTGTGTGTGTTATGTTGTATGTTATATCTCATATGTTATATGAGATACTTAAAGTGTGGTTCCTGTGGAAATAAGCCTCGGCTTTCTAGGATCTCCTTTTAGTTGACCTTGTACCAGTGATTTGTACTGTCATGAAACTGTACTTTTTTCTATTGCAAACTTCTAATAAATTCTTCAATCAATCAATCAATGTGTGTGTGTGTGTGTGTGTGTGTGTGTGTGTGTGTGTGTGTGTGTGTGTGTGTGTGTGTGTGTGTGTGTGTGTGTGTGTATGTATGTATAAAATGTGACAGCTCTTTTTACACAATGCTGTACCCCCTCCAACTGTATATACACAGTAGCCGCAAATTGCAACACTAGATTGTTTATAATCGGATGAATCTAGGGTTGCAATACCTCCCATAGGCAGCCAATGCATCAAAACAGTTTTTTGCTATCTGATTGTATTAAACGACTTCAAACTCACCAATATTGCGGCTCTATGGAAAGCTTGGAATTTACTCTTGCTATCTGCAAAGTGTTTGTTTCTGAAAAATCCACCGTATAATTGTTATGATTTATTTTCTGTCAAGAAATCCGAGCAGACATGGTTTATTTTCTAAGTGTTGAACTTCGGAAGCGCTTGTCTTCTATAACGCCATGTCCCGCTGCCTCCTGCATAATGTGACATTTAGAACCAGGTGGTCACAGGACCGTTGAGGGATTTTCCACGAGCTCTTCCAAACTCCAGGACTTAGAAAAAATTATCACCTGAACCAAATTTCTTGGATAGAAAGTAACTCATAACATGTCTACTGTGGATTTTTCTGAAACAAACACTTTGCAGATATAAAGAGTAAAATCCAAGCTTTCCATAGAGCCACAATATTGGTGAGTTTGAAGTCGTTTAATACAAAGATAGCAAAATAACGTTTTGATGCATTGGCTGCCTATGGGAGGTATTGCAACCCTAGATTCATCCGATTATAAAAAAATCTAGTGTTGCAATTTGCGGCTATATACACAGTATGTTCCTCATTTTCAACAGTTTTTATTATATTTGTGACACTTGCTTTGGCAATGTAAACGTATGTTTTCTCATGCCAATAAAGCTCCTTTGAATTGAATTGTGTCATTATTGTGTCAGTATAGGGTATGAAGCTTTTTGGAACAAATAGCAGCATTTATTTTTTCTCAATACGATTTCAATAGTATATATATAATAGTAAAGGAAAAAAAGGCTCACATTTAAAATGTGTTTAAAGGTAGCAGCTCTGTTTATAATGATGTGCAGTAGGTCTGGATGCCTCTCAAAGGTTTGTAGTCCTTAGGGTGGTTGTAGTCCATTCTCTAGCCTTCTTTTATCACAACAGTTCACTAATCTTGCTGCTGTGTTCGCACATTGTAGAGTTGAACAGAATGAAAACATAACTCCTGTCCCCTGATATTGATCGACTCATTCTTGAGGATAAATGCCTACACTGTACATTGTATCTTAACACTGTGTGGAGTTGAATTGTCATATCTGTATTCATAATAATGTATAATTTGTTGTTCTTCAGGCGTTGTGTGAATAAACACCGATCGTCATGAACTTGGAAAGAGTTCCGAACGAGGAGAAACTCACCCTGTGCAGAAAATATTACCTAGGTGAGTTCATAAGGCTATATGTGTATAACATATTATCAGCAGGTTTTCTATCCCTGGACAGTGTGCTGTCCACCTGCCCCTGGCAGGTAAATACAACTTTGGGGCAGGTGTCGTTTGCTATACAACTTTGGGGCAGGTGTTGTTTGCTTTCAGGTTGCCTGACTGGGCAAGAAGGGACGCAACTGTCTCTATAAACACCAGATATCTGTCTAAACACCTGCACGTGGCTAGAGTCTTCTGCTCTGTGGAATGTCAAATAAAGTACCATGCATAGTAGTACATAAGAACCGCAGGAATACACAAGAAACGGAGGGGGAGAGATATTTACTCCGTTTGGTCCGTTTCATCTCCCGGTACGTAATCGTCCAGAGGATTTAGCTCCGTATACGGACAGCACCCAACTGGACGGACTGAACGTACAAGATTTATCCGTAGCCAGAAGTACCCACGGCCACCGTTGTCAATCGTAGGCGCAGTAGTGATGAAAATTACTTTTCCTTTGATCTATGACAGCAGTTCTCAAACTATGTGTCCCAATGAGAAATATATTGTATCAAGAAACGGGGAAAAAAGGAACTCTCACACAGTCACACACACACACCGTCCTCCAACAGCTGTCAGCAAGACGAGGCACACAAGAGCTGATTAATTAGCTCAGCGGCTTGTTATAATTACTCCGGGTCCGGATCCATATGTGGTTAAATCTGTACTCTCGCAGAGTTTTACATTTACCGCGAATCCGCGATGCAACTTTGCCGACAGACAGCAGAACATCACGTCAGGTCTAGAAATTCTGTGGTTCTAAATATTTTGCCTAAATGCTTCGCTTATAGCCATTCTGTTCTGTGCTGCGACTGCGAGGCGCAATATGTGGCGTGCGGCCGAACGGAGAGCGGTCGGCGCGTACAGAACGTAGAGGAGGAACTATGTATGTCGACGGAATTACCGTACGTAATCTCTCACCCAAAACGTACACAAAATCAACCATACGTAACTATAAATGGCCCTTAAGAGCACTGTTTACCTATAATGTACTGTTTTAACTAACTTGCTACCAGGGCTGGAATTTCATGAAGGCCACGGCCGCTGTTGCCCCTCAGTTTGGCCTTGTGCCCCTCAAACCAATGGCATGACCTGAGGCCACAGTGGCCTTAATGCCCCTCAAACCAATGGCATGACCTGAGGCCACAGTGGCCTTAATGCCCCAGCTGACTGGACCACTTTCTCCTCTGTCTTGTCATTGTGTAGACAGACACCAGTGTCTCTTTCTTGTCATGCAGACACTGGTGTCTATTGTTGAGATTCTGAAATCTTAACTCCCCAGAGTCTCCATCTTTAAACCAATCCAGTGACTTTGATTGGTGCAGGGCTGAGCATGGATCAGATTGTAAATAATCATTTATCTATTTCACTGCAGATTAGGTTATCAACCCTTAAAATCAACAAATGATTTCAATGGACTAAAATCTTGTTTTATTCGATGGCCTTCCTGCCCTGGCATTTGGCCTTTGTGCCCTAAAACAATTGGACAACACCAAAGGGCAAGAGGCCACGCCCCTAAAATGATGAAATTCCAGGCCTGCTTGCTACATTTAAAAGTATAAAAGTGTGAACCCATAGTCATATTCATTCTCATAGCTTTATGTAGGTTGGACATGACCTGTATTTGCCCGACGGGCAAGTGCCTCTTAGACCTTAGTGTCCCTGAACCCCTGATTCTATAATGGAAGCCATTGTTCTTGTGTTAAATAAAATCCAAACAAAACAATTGTTTTAACGATGATGTCACTGGACGGTAAGGCAGGGCGATATTAGGAAAACCCTCGATATTCATTAACATTTTGAGTTTCTTCGCTCACTCCCGGGGGCTATCGGTTACCATGGTAACCAGTTAACACATCCCTGAACGGCACTTCACGGGGGAGAATCGTTGTCACGTTCCCAAGCGTGTTAAAGGAGTAGTTCACCCACAAAATGACTTTTTTTCTATTGATTAGTCATGCCATGGAGAGTAGAGTTCAATAATATTTTTAGTTTTTTGTCGCATTCCTAAGACAAAAATGTGATAACAATAAATTTACCCCCATTCGTTCCGGATGGGTCGAAACGGGTCCCCATTCGGAATCAATGGGGGTAAATTTACTCGAATCAAATTTTTGTCTTAGGAATGTGACAAAAACCAAAAAATATTATTGAACTCTACTCTCCATGGCATGACTAATCAATAGAAAAAAAGGCATTTTGGGGGTGAACTACTCCTTTAAGCATCCCATAGACCTGAGGCCGATTCTGAAAACGCCTTCTAAAACCTAACCTAGCGTTTCTGAAAACCTTCAATTTCTTATTCCAGAAATGTAAAATAAATGATGTTGCTATATGTATAGCAAATACTGATGTGACAGACGTAGCACCCGGCCTTAAAGTTAAAACAACGTATTGGTAGCACCAGGTCTAAATGGGTCAAGGTGTGTGTAATTGTGTTGTGTGTATTATCAAGGTGTGTGTTGTGTTGTGTGTATTATCAAGGTGTGTGTTGTGTTGTGTTTTCAGGAGGGTTTGCCTTCCTGCCCTTCCTCTGGCTGGTCAACGTGGTGTGGTTTTTCCGGGAGGCCTTCGTGAAGCCGGCCTTCACTGAACAGCTGCAGATCAAGACATGTGAGTGGAACGACCGGGAATCGAACCCGTGGAAAGCTAACGCCGTAACCACTAGCCTAAAGGGGAATGAGGTCATCAAGCAGAGGTTCTGAGTCACTACTGCTACATGACACTACTGTCCGTTATATAACTTATATATCACAAATATACGTACGGTACATGAATAAGAAAAAAAAAATCTTTATGATCTATTAAATAGATTGATCTGATAAACCATTGCACCATTTATTTCCAAAATAAAAATATTGATTGCATGACATCCCAACATCTGAACGGTAGGTTAGGTTGAACAGTGAACGAGGCAGTATGAACTTTGGCTATGCACAAACCACAATTTCAATAGCTTATGATTCCAATACAATGGTCTGCAAGGGACAATACAGGCGGTGTAACTATTTTATACTGTTCAAAATAAATTGTTTTTTTTTTTCAAATGAAGTCTTAAATAGCTGTATGTAAGGGATAATGTATGGACCAGCGGTCATTTATAGAGAAATAAATCCCAACAGGATGATTAGCTAATGATTGGCTAATCATCCCATACATTATGCTGCGTAATACACGGCTAGTCGGCTACTTGAATGAATTGAACCAAAATGCTTAGAGTAGTTGAAGTATTCCATAAGTGTTGCGCTGGCCGTCCGCCCAGCGCCACAGGGTCTGCTCGGAAAACCAGGAAGTGTTGATCAGATAGAATACCTTTTCGGTCACTGCATTCGTCTATTTCACGCTTCGAATGTTTAAAAAAAAACATTCTTGAGAGCAACGTGTAGTGCGAAATGACACGTGTTCACATTGTGTGTGTTTGTTCAGAATCAAGCATCCAACCAAGCTGTGTAAAGCCCGTATCAGAGTCGGGTCCGCGGTGTAGTGCCGTGTAGTCTTTTTGAGTCATAAAACTACAACGTTAACGCTCAAAAAGACTACACGGCACTGGACGCGACTCTGATACAGGCTTAATACATACTGATAGTTCCAGCTTCACCCAGCTGAGTGCTTCCCACAGAGGAGGGGGAGGGGAGCAGTTAGGGTCTTGCTCAGGGACAATTCGACTCATTGCTGGCCTAGCCTGGAATCGTACCTGCGACACCCAGGGCTCTGGCTCCCCAGGCAGGCTCACTAACCATGGACTTGAGAACAAGGACACCAGCATTCACTTTAGAAGGAATTCTTGATGTGATTATTGAAGGTTTCCCCCAGCAGCAGCAAACAAACAGAGGTGTCGGCCCAGTGGGCCTTCCTCAGCGTATAACTGGGCTCACTAACTCACATTGCTATAGAGCAGCGGTTCTTCTTTGAGTCCCGACCCAAACTGGGGTCGCGGGAAGGTGCCATTGGGGTCGCGCATTTGCAACCTAAAAAAGAAAGAATATATTTTAATCAAGAAACGCTTTAAAAACATGAGGTTGTTGCGACTAGCGTAAAGCGAACGGACGTCGGACGCTCTTCTGAGTCCTCTCCCTCTAAAATAACACATGGTAGCAGCTTCGCCCCCAGCAATAAGTCGCAGAAGAAAGGGGAGCACAAGCCATCGAAGCTAACAATACAATTCTCAAGCCCTTGCAGGTTTAGCAGAGGCTTAGATTTTAAATGTTCATAAACAATTTCCTAGGATTATGTTTAATATCAGCGTGAGTGGGAGAAATTCATGGGACCCATTCACTTTGATGGGGTCGCACAAAAAAAATCCCTCATAATTAGGGATGTGAAAAAAATGTTTTAATTGCTTGTTAAAAAATTTGGAAAAAAGTGAAAAAAGTCGATCGACGCGTCGATTTTCGGCCTCGACGCGAACCCCTGCTATAGAGTGTTTGTTCAGTAACCGTGTTAAATAGCTCTATATTGTGACAGTAATCATTGCTATAGAGTGTTTGTTCAGTAACAGTGTTAAATAGCTCTATATTGTGACAGTAATCATTGCTATAGAGTGTTTGTTCAGTAACAGTGTTAAATAGCTCTATATTGTGACAGTAATCATTGCTATAGAGTGTTTGTTCAGTAACAGTGTTAAATAGCTCTATATTGTGACAGTAATCATTGCTATAGCGTGTTTGTTCAGTAACAGTGTTAAATAGCTCTATATTGTGACCTTAATCATTGCTATAGCGTGTTTGTTCAGTCACAGTGTTAAATAGCTCTATATTGTGACAGTAATCATTGCTATAGAGTGTTTGTTCAGTCACAATGTTAAATAGCTCTATACCAGTAAGACTCCCTAATCGGGAGATAAGCGACCGTCAGGTCGCAGCGTGATTTTAGGGCAAAATGTGTAGGAGCAGTGTCCAAAAATGTGTTTGAAAAAAATCTGCCTGATGGTGGCGCTGAGTGTAGACATAGTGTGTACCGATTTGTGTGATTTTAGGGCAAAATCTGTAGGAGCAGTGTCCAAAAATGTGTTTTAATAAGTCGGCCTGAAGGTGGCGCTATATGGGACAGATCCATGTTGATGACATGAGTGTAGACATACTGTGTACCGATTTGAGTGATTTTAGGGCAAAAATTGTAGGAGCAGTGTCCAAAAATGTGTTTTGCAAGAATCCGCCACATGGTGGCGCTAGAAGAGGGCCATGTGAGAAATGAGGGGTGGGGTCTCCGCGCCGCCGAGGCGGACGAATAGGTACCGGCCCCGGCTCTCCCGGTCGCTCCTAGCCCGAGTTACGGCATTTTATGTGCGCTGCAGTGGCAGGGGGTCCTCCACTGGGGGCGCCACCACTTTTGCATCCGTTCTGGAGCACCAGGAGTCGGTGGTCCCGGGAATTCCCTGTGAGCAGCCCCGTTCGGGTGGTCATTTGGTAATTTTTGCACATTTGGTCATTTTTTACATCTGGGGGTCCCCCAGGGAGATATGAGCAGGGCAAAAGTGTGACATGTGACGTGTGACAGACAGACTGACGGACGGACGGACGGACGGACGGACTGACTGACTGACGGACTCACAGTTTGTGGAGGTTTTGATAGTAACTGCGACCTGACGGTCGCAATTATGACAGTAATCATTGCTATAGAGTGTTTGTTCAGTAACAGTGTTAAATAGCTCTATATTGTGACAGTAATCATTGCTATAGAGTGTTTGTTCAGTAACAGTGTTAAATAGCTCTATATTGTGACAGTAATCATTGCTATAGAGTGTTTGTTCAGTAACAGTGTTAAATAGCTCTATATTGTGACAGTAATCATTGCTATAGAGTGTTTGTTCAGTAACAGTGTTAAATAGCTCTATATTGTGACAGTAATCATTGCTATAGAGTGTTTGTTCAGTAACAGTGTTAAATAGCTCTATATTGTGACAGTAATCATTGCTATAGAGTGTTTGTTCAGTAACAGTGTTAAATAGCTCTACTGTACATTGTGACAGTAATCATTGCTATAGTGTTCAGTCACAGTGTTAAATAGCTCTACTGTACATTGTGACAGTAATCATTGCTATAGAGTGTTCAGTAACAGTGTTAAATAGCTCTACTGTACATTGTGACAGTAATCATTGCTATAGAGTGTTCAGTAACAGTGTTAAATAGCTCTACTGTACATTGTGACAGTAATCATTGCTATAGAGTGTTCAGTAACAGTGTTAAATAGCTCTACTGTACATTGTGACAGTAATCATTGCTATAGAGTGTTCAGTAACAGTGTTAAATAGCTCTACTGTACATTGTGACAGTAATCATTGCTATAGAGTGTTCAGTAACAGTGTTAAATAGCTCTACTGTACATTGTGACAGTAATCATTGCTATAGAGTGTTCAGTAACAGTGTTAAATAGCTCTACTGTACATTGTGACAGTAATCATTGCTATAGAGTGTTCAGTAACAGTGTTAAATACATAGCTCCATATAGTAGTGGTATTTACCAGTAAAGGTCATGAAGTGAAGCAGAGGAGACAGAATGATCTGGTGTCACTGTTTCACTGGGTGTCACCTGCTGTGACATGGAGCTGTGGCGCCAGCCTGCCGCCATGCAGTGAATGGTAGATGGTGCTCTTATATAGAGCCTTTATCCAAGGTGCTTTACACTACAGATATGGTGCATTACATTCACCCATTCACACACACATTCATTACATTCACACATCCATACACACATTCATTACATTCACACACACATTCATTTCATACGGCGATGGCAGAGGAAACCATGCCAGGCACCAACCTGCTCATCAGGAGCAGTTAGGGGTTCAGAGTCTTCAGCTCAAGGACTCTTCCACACTAAAGCCGTTTGCACACAGGACAGTTGCGTTTTTTTCGTTTGCGGCATGAATAAAACACATTGGATTTGGTGTGCAAGGCTGTGCGGAATCGGCGCTGCGGATCCAAAAAGGAGTCATAAAAGGAGTGATGAGTTTTTTACCGCATGCGACAAGACGCACGAATCGAACTGGGTTCGATCAAGAAAAAAACGCACGGCGGCAGCCACTCGTCGCACGGCTAATTCGGAGCCGGTGTGCATGAGGTCATAGAGAATCATTGTTTTCTTTTCAAAAAATGATATTGTCCGTTTTATCCGTGCGGTTAAACGCGCCTGTGTGCAAAGGGCTTAACTCTGGGATCGAACTGGGAACCTTCCGGTTGCCAAGCGAAATATGTTGCCTCTTTACAGTCCTTCAGCAAAATCCATCCATCTACAAACCGCTTATCCGGAGTCGGGTACTGTGCAGCAGGGATGCGGTATCGGTACTCGCAGTATCGGTACCCGCCCCGGCCTATTTTGCCGTACTCGTACTCGTCCGATATTGCTCACGGCAGCGCCAGATACCATTTTGTTTCATAAATATGTTGGTAACAACATATCAAAAGTCCCAAGACACAGTTTTGTGTGTGTTAGTTCAACTAATGAACAGTGTTTTCGCCTTCTCTCACTCTAGGCATGACAACATAATTATTTAAAGCCTTTTATTTTGGAGCGCCACACACTATTTAAGCACTTGTACAGAAACTTAACTTACTGTTTCGGTATTCGGTATCGGCAAGTACTCAAATTAAGTACTCGTACTTGTGCTTGGTCAGCAAAAAAGTGGTATCGGGACATCCCTACTGTGCAGTATAGTTTAAAACTAGTTTAAATTGGTATAATCGTTAGGTTTCTTTTGGTTACAAATGGAATAATCAACACTGAAGATTTGACTGTGTGTTCTGTGTCTAAGCCAGGGGTTTTCAAAGTGGGTGACGGGGCACCCTTGGGTGCCGTGACGGCAGTCCAGGGGTGCCGCGAGGTAATTTGATAATATTTGGAATTTATTTGGACACGCAGGGTCAGCAGCTCCAGCAGAGCGCTCCAAACTTCCTTCTCCAGAGCAACATTAGACACTTCCTCCTGGGGGATCCCGAGGCGTTCCCAGGCCAGTGTAGAGAGAGATGTATAATCCCTCCATCTGGTCCTTGGTCTGCCCTGGGGTCTCTTCCTCCCAGTGGGACGTGCAGCGAGGACCTCCCTAGGGAGACGCTCGAGAGGCATCTCTGTCCGGACAGTGATTGGTCAATTGTTGTCTGTTTGCATGCCCATTGGCCAAGCTTCGCAGGACGCTTAATGAAATAGCACTGCTCACTTCACACTGGGTGTGATTGTGATATCTTTTTTTTATAATCGATTAGATCAGTGGTGCTCAGAGTGGAGTTCCTTTAGGCGGGTCTAAATTGACCCATACAAGTCTGCAACTCTTGACAGTGTACAAATGGAACCAAATGGACCCATTATGGTCCATTTGGTTCCATTTGTACACTGTCAGAGTTAAGGGGAGACCTTGAAATGTGAAAGTTTGAGAAACACTGGATTAGATGTATTAGTTTAACTGTTGTTCCCGTGTGTGTGTGTGTGTTTCAGATGTGAAGCGCTCGGCTCTGGGCTTGTCTCTGTGGGTTGCTGTCCTCACCACCTGGATCACCATCTTCCAGCACTTCAGAGCCCAGTGGGGAGAGGTGGCCGATTACCTGTCCTTCACCATCCCACTGGGCATCCCCTGAACCACTGGGCATCCCCTGAACCACTGGGCATCCCCTGAACCACTGGGCGTCCCCTGAACCACTGGGCATCCCCTGGAACCACCGGCGATCCCCTGGGCATCTCACAAACCAGTGGTTCTCAAATGTTTTAATTTCAAGCACCCCCTAACTCTTGAGAGTGTACAAATGGAACCAAATGGACCCTTGCAGGTCCACTGGGTTCCATGTGTACACTCTCACAGTTAGACCTGTAAAGGGTCCATTTGGAACCCAGAGAAGGTCCCTGGACCACACTTTGAGAAGGAACCCCTGTCCTAAAGCATTCCACTGGGATTCCCCTGAACCACGCCCACTTGGCCTCCCCTGAAACGCTCCCAGTTCCAGTCACACTTACACAATCCTCAGTGTCAATTTAACCATGTGAACCCTGGCCTGGGATCAGCACCATTTGGGGGTTTCTGATCCGGTCAGAGTGGAAATAATTTTACGCGATCAGGTGGACTGGAAACCACTGGTCCTGTGCAGTATAGTTTAAAACTAGTTTAAATTGGTATAATCGTTAAGTTTCTTGTGGTTACAAATGGAATAATCAACACTGAAGATTTGACTGTGTTCTGTGTCTTAAGCCAGGGGTTTTCAAAGTGGGTGACGGGGCACTCTTGGGTGCCATAACGGCAGTCCAGGGGTGCCGCGAGATCATTTGATAATATTTGGAATTTATTTGGACACTTGACAAAATATTTGGTATCATTTTAAACTTTAAGTACAACGTTATTTTCAGTCAGTTCTAACCAAAATGGCTATTATCTTAACGTTTTCCTAGCAACATAATCACTAAAATATCATCACTGTCGGGCAGAAACCTCGTATCTCCAAGTTTCAAATGTGTAGGCCTACGTCTTTTGGTAAAAGCAAAGCCCTGCTTCATCATACAAGACTGTCGCACAAAACTAGTGAAAACAGCCGATCTCGTGATGCGAGATCTGTTGATCTGCTGTTTTCACTAGTTAAGTACATTTTATAGCTGATAAATACAAAACGAACTGTTTTGGACATACCGGTACAAGGTTTCCACCCGACAACGACGATATGCTATAAATATAAGGTGCTGGGAGTGAAAATTATAATGTAGGGGTGCCTCGGATTTAAAAAAAATATTCATGGGATGCCCTGAGACAAATACGTTTGGGAACCCCTGGTCTAAGCATACTAGACCAGGGTACTGGTCTAGTACCCTGGTCTACTAAAACTAAAGAGAAACACTGTATGATGAAACTGAGCAACTTGATAACGTTGTGCGTTAAAAGTCCTCAGGCCTCCCCGATGTAAAACCTTCTCTTTTCAACCTGGTGTTCTTTCTTTGTTGTCTTTAATCCTGCAAGGGGTTTGAATAGTGAATTGATCCTTACACTTACATAGCGGGCAATATGGATGGTGTCTCCGGTACATAAAATCAAATGGTTTAAATTGGATATAGAGACAATTAGTGAATGATTCTTCTGCTTAGATGGGTTTAAACAATATTGTGCACCTTTTCTTCAAACGTTCCTTAGGAGTGTGTGTGTGTGTGTGTGCGTGTGCACGTGTGCGACTGCGCGTGTGTGTTTGTGAGAGGTGGGGAGTTATACATTTTGTACTTGCGTGTGAATGAGAAATAAATAGAATATCCGTTGACTCGGTGCATTGTGTTTCGCATCCTTTATTTGCCACGCTGACGTATTGTAAAGAAATGTTATGACGGATGTACAGATCTTATTACAGGTGACTGACAGCTCAGAATAACCTCCCATGAGTAAAGCCTTTTCAAACATGTCTTTCTATTGGCTCACTACTAAAACAACACCGGTGAATAGAAATAAACAATGTGTTCATATTCATAGTTGTTGAGGACTGGTCAACCTTAGAGGGTCAGCCATTGATTGATTGATGGATTGATTGATTGATGTATTAGACGCATAAAAAATGCATACAGTACAAGGGTACAGCCAAAGCACTTTGGTCCAAAAGGATAAACACTGAAGAAAGACCATGTGGTCTTATTTCCATTCAGGTCCCATGCATTCATTCACTAGAAGGACAAGATACCTTCATATACCAAAAACAACAACATCAAAACATTTCTAACCATGAGGTCTATGAACAGGTTGGGGTTGGGATGGAAGTACTATTGTCGGTGGTACTGAATAATCTCTTACCTCTTCATATGACCTGCTAAGTGCTAACAGATGAATTTTTAAGCCAGTTTTGAATGAAACCAGTGAATTGCCTTTTTGTTTTGTTTTTTTGAGGGAAGGGGGGAGAGCATTCCACACCTGAATGGCCGTGTTGTGAAAGGTGAATGTACCCATATTTGTTTTAAAAATGGGTGGCACCAGATGATCCTTATTTGTGCTCCCTCTAGTGTTATAGCCGTGAGAGTTGCTCACTCTTTTTAGGTAATCAATCAGATAATTTGGTACCGAGGGCATGGAGGGCAGCGATGCAATTACAATTTAATATGTCAGCCTCAATTTCTGCATAAAGGTTTCCTATATTATAACCTGCCGTTGACATGTTTTCATCCAGTTGACAAATCTCTGTGTTTGCCCTCCTGGCCCCCAAACTGTGGAATAAACTCCCTGTTGCACTTTACAACTACAGACTCACTCCCTAGCTTCCACCGTGGACTGAAGACTCACCTCTTCAGACTCCACCTAAACCCATAGCACTACTGTAACACTCCCCCTTCCCTCAATGACCTTACATGAAAATAGATAGCATTTAGGTTTTAGAAGTTTTTTTTACTGATTAGGTGTGTGGTCTACCTATGTTATTGTTTTTCTAGATTGATATTCCTATGCCTTGTTATATTGTTGTTAATGCACTGACATGTCATCTTGCTTATTATAGTGATGTGTATTGCCTACTCATTGTAAGTCACTTTGGATTAAAAGCGTCTGCTAAATGCCTAAACTGTAAACTGGAAGCCGAGTCTGCCGTTAGTGCTGAGATGATGCGTCGTAGAGTATTTCTACATTGCAGTATTGGTACTTTTACTTGGGAAAAACGTTTGAGTACTTTTTCTACCGCTGCCAACTGTGTCTTCACAGCAGCATCTCAGGACATGACCTCACAGTGTGGACAGACAGACAGGGAGGACAGTGTCCCCACAGTGTGGACAGACAGACAGGGAGGACAGTGTCCCCACAGTGTGGACAGACAGACAGACAGACAGGGAGGACAGTGTCCCCACCGTGTGGACAGACAGACTGGGAGGACAGTGTCCCCACCGTGTGGACAGACAGACTGGGAGGACAGTGTCCCCACCGTGTGGACAGACAGACTGGGAGGACAGTGTCCCCACAGTGTGGACAGACAGGGAGGACAGTGTCCCCACAGTGTGGACAGACAGACAGGGAGGACACAGTGTGGCCTAGTCTGGGATCACTTCACTTTTCGGGGTTGTAACCGGTCTGGAGCGGAAACCACAACATGTCATGTTGTAGTACTCAAATGACTACAATTTGCCGGAAAGATCAAACCGGATTCAGTTTTAACCCAAAATAATTCCCCTGCGCTCAAGGACATACTTTTAGGGCCTACCTAATAAACTAGTTTGATGCAGAGTAGTTTTGCTTTTGAAAAATTCGTTTGGTATATGCATCTTATAGTCCAACTCATAGCGACCGGAAAGACTTCACTAGGCTACTCGAGCATTTTAATAGGGATTGGGGATACAAACGGGGGGAACCAAATCAAAGCGAGTGGTTTCCGCGCTTTAGGCGGAAACCAAACGGCCTGTTGTGAACGAACACCAGGCTTTCCCCCAGAAAGCCTGGTAGGCGAGGTTAGTGTGGACAGACTGGGAGGACAGTGTGTGACAGAGAGAAGGGAGAACTTGTCCCCAGTGTCCTCACAGTAGCAGCTCACTGTGCTCATTTGAACTGAGTTCTCATCACATCACATGACCTCATCATCAAGCTCTTTATTATAGAACTGATTGACGGGGAGAGGATGATGTCAGCTGTGGCTCATGACAGCATAGACATATATAAAGGCAGACGACGCCTCCTCCGGCTCTTGTCTGTTTTTATTCATGTATTATTATTTATCTTTTTGACCAAAATTTTCACACCCAGTATAATAATGTTATAGTAGTAATAATAGCAACATTTGGCACATGTGGCCCATCAGAACACACAGTCAATCTATCAATTTGGAATGATCAATAACTGGCATATTTATATATTTTTTTTTACAGTTAACACAATTCTATGACAACATGTATGTTGTCTATTGTGTGTCACTGTCACCTATGAAGCGCCACATTAGAAAAAACTACAACAAATGTAACAAAAACATGACAGAAAAATGCTGCAGCCAAAAAGGTCTCTAAGGTCCTGGGTTCGATTCCCACTGGGGAATAACTGGTTGGAATAATGTGTTCCTTCCACGGGCTACGTCCATCAGGTGAAAAGAAGCAACTTTGACTCCTGATGCAATTTTCAATTCAAAGGAGCTTTTGGCATGAGAAAACATATGTTTACATTGCCAAAGCAAGTTTCAAAACATAATAAAAACAGTTGAAAATGGGGAACATATACAGTTGGAGGGGGTACAGCATTGTGTAAACAGAGCTATGTCACCTCACATGTTATGTACAGGCAGGGTATGAAGCTTTTTTGGGACAGATATCACCATTTCTTTCTTCTCAATTTCAATAGCATGGGGGGGGGGGGGGGGGGGGGGGGTCTCAAGTGTTTTAGCCTATACACTAGTCACTAGCTATGTTTATACTGCAGCTATGTCTAGATGCCTCTCAATGGTTTGTAGGGTGGTTGTATTCCATTGTCTAGCCGCCTTTTATCACAACAGTTCACAAATCTTGCTGCTGTGTTCGCACATTGTTGTATTTCTCCGAGTGGGTATGGCAGACTGGCAGTTTTGCATAGAAGGAACCGAGGTCAGTCCGTTGCTCTCCCCTGGTTGGCAGAGGGAGTGTAGCGCGGCGCGCCCAGGATTACATTAGATAGATCATTTACACTGGGTGACAAATGGGTTGCAAAATAATAAAAGTTGTGAGTCATTCATACAATGGGAAGTGAAGAAGGGCGAACATTCGACGCCAGCGTCCTCACTACCACAACATTCACATTCACACATCCCAGACAGGCTCAGCACAGCGACATAGCGCCGATGCCTTTCCCTCTGTCAATGTGGCGTCTGGAGCGTTTGCTGCATGCAACCAGGCATAGCAGGCTGCAACGGGAAGATGCATTTGCGACTCGCTTGCCAAGTCAGCTCCTCGCTCGCGCAGCATCGATCGGCAAGCGACGTCGCAAATCCATCTTCCCAATGAGCAAACGCTAGGTTGACCATTCTGAATCCCCAAAAAGAGGACACTTTTCTTTTTTGGGGGGTTTGGGTCGGGTGCCTTTATTCGCTTCTAACTCGATTAAAAGCATAAGTTGCTTTATAAAGCATTTCTCCTCAACAAAATAATATACAAATAGGCCTACATACATCTATACATACAATAATGCATGCTCTATAATAGTTTTGAATGAATTCCGATTTTTAACAAAATAAAATATAGTCTATATAACCCATCTTAGAAAAAGTGAGGTAGCCCATTCTTCGAAATAACCTCTCGTGTCAATTATAGAAGAAACAAATATATAAATAATGCCTCAAAACATGTTAAACAAAAATAAAAGTAGCCTAGAGAGGCAGCCTATATCTTCAATCATGTTTCGTTAGCACATTCTTTAAAATAATGTAGGCTATTTTATGGCTAATGTCAAAAAAATATATAGGCCTAGGCTATAAATAATGCCTCAATAGCTAAAGCGCCCTCAGCTGCATTTACCATATCTTCTGCTTTGCCAAGTCGTACAGAGGAGAGCGCTCTGCCACTTTTGCAGAAGAGCTTGTGCTCTGTAGTGGCGATATGGGCTTGCCTTGCAAGGCTTGGTTGGAAGTTGGAACCTTTATTTGCCACGGAGACATATTAAAGTTCCTGCTTTGCATACAGTACACCTTGCTTCACATTTGTCACGACCCAGACGAAAACACAGGTACTTTCCCCGTATTTCATCAGTGAAAATTGCATTTGCGTTTCGTTATTTCTTTTCATTCGCTCCTCACGGGCAGCAGAAAGTGCGTTGCGTTCGCTTCAGTGTCTTTGCTTGAACTGAGAGGGCATAGGAGGAGAAAGGGGAGCGCAGCGCCACACTGTTTTATAATGAATGAACACACGTTCCAGGGTTCTGGGTGGAACTCCGCCTCTCACAGTGTGTTCCCAAACGAACCACTGAACGTGTATTTTAAATACAATGGTCCGTGATGGACTGATAAAGTAGACGCTGCACAAACTCAAAACCCCGGTCATTTGAAGGACTTTATAAACTACCCCCAGACAGCCCCCTAAAAGAGCACATGTCCGGGGAAAAGAGGACAATTTAGGCGCTATGTAGACGTTATATAGCGCTACATAGCGCCTACATTGTTACAGACGAGGGAGCTATATGTGGCTGTGCTGTGCTGTTTAGGGATGGTGTCAAGCTGACACAGACCGACTCATAGGAGGCATGTTTGTTTCCATAAACTTATTCGAATATTGGAAGCGAATAATCAGAAATGCGTATTAAGACAAAGCGAATTTAGCCTGTTTCCATTAAACTGATGAAATGCGATTCTTGGGAGATCCTGCCTGGGTCGACATCTGCTGCTGTAACTACTTCTATTCCCGCGGGCTTGCACACACAGTGCACAGAGCTGGGATGGGGCAGATTTTTTTCAGACCGAATCCGCTGCACACTCATCCTGCAGCGTCGCGGATGCCAGCTGCTGTGAGCTTGTAGAGTGTCCACTTTTGGCACACGCAACACGGTGTGATGACGAAGGGACGGGTTAGCCAGGATTTTACTTGTGTGATGTGACGGACGAGGCTTGCACACAGCCGTAAAATAAACATCCAATGCAAGGTACAGTAGTAGGGAACACAGTGCTATTAAACAAGTTGGTAGCTCCCTTCAGCCAAATCAATATCATGCAAGTTCAATGCATTTTCATTCAAAACTTATTCACTTTGTGTTTCCATTGCACTAATGCGCATTATTATTATTTTTTTCCATAAAGCCTCAAAAAATCCACCTCCTCCAAGCGCATAAAAGTTTTTGCGGATAATGAAAGTTTATTCGAATTTAGGTGTTTCCATAAAAAGATTTTTGCGTAACAAACACCCTTAATGTACATTAACAGGCTTTATGGAAAAGCATATTTGACATCTCTATCAGTCCTGAATGGATGAATTTAGAAGGAGGAAAACCAGTCTTTTCTCTAGAAGGGGTATCAGGTCACTTCGCCAAAGATCCAACTCGCCAAATTGTCCACGATCATTGGGCAGTCTTGTCAATGCTCCTGGATTTACTATGTAATTTTTTTCTGGGGGAGGATCCCCAAATGAGAAGTCATTATTAAGGATGTCTTACTTTGCTTCTGTCATCAAATCTGTACACCTACATTTGGCATTTTAAGGCTGAAATTGTACCCATGCTAGTAAAGCAAGCCTGATAAAAGTATCAAACACAAAATTCAACAGAACACAGGAAAATATATATTTGTTAAGATGTTTTGGGGGGAGGACCACCAGACCCCGGTTGGGGAGTTCCGCGCACCCCCTAAAAAAATAAATCTCCTGGATTTTCCTGATTTACAGTCCAATGTTGACAACCCTGCTCCTGATTTGGCGAAGTGACCAGTATTCTAAAGGATATGGTTATTAATCTGTCTGTTTACCAGCTGCCACGTGTGTCTTTGAGAGGAACACACACACACACACACACACACACACACACACACACACACACACACTAACACACGTGCACAGGCATGTGAATGTTGTGTCACAGTCTGGCTGCCATTAACCCCTCAGGGGTCACCCCGGCGCCTCTTTTCAATGTATTTTTGGACGAGTCAGTGGGTGTGCGTGTGCGTGCGTGCGTGTGTGACTGTGTGTGTGTGTGTGTGTGTGTGTGTGTGTGACATCAAAGAGTTGAGTCTGACAGGGAATTTTGATTTAGTTTTTAGTCATAGTCTTTTGAACAAAATTAAATTTGGTTTTATAGTCACCTGTAAAGTTTTAGTTTTTGTCTGGTTTTAGTCGACTAATTATCGTATCATTTTAAATATCGTACGATATTAGTCGACTGAATTTACATTTGATTTGGTCGACGAAAATGTATTTTGGCAGTGCCTTGATGGTGTCATAATGACTTTTTACACTTGGTTGCATGCTGAAAATAGCAGACCTACAAGCGCTAAGACGCGCTGTGAGATTGTAGATCTGCTATTTTCAGAGCGCAACCGAATATAAAATGACTTTTAGTTCTACTGGATCTCTTCTCCACCAGTCCCTCCCTAACATTTTAGTCTAGTTTTTATTTGTTGATGAAATTGTCTGTAGGCTATATTTAGTCACAGTTTTAGTCATCATAGCATAGTTCTTATTTCGTTTTTGTCAGTGAAAAAATATATTCGACAAACATTTTTAGCCATAGTTTCAGTCGACAAAATCAACACTGTACAGCAGTGGTTTTCAACTCTTTTCACATCAAGGGCCATTATTTATTCAGCATTTGAGCCACGGACGACAGTTTGATGACATTTAGCCTCTCAGACCCAAAAGCTAGAATATTTTATGTTGTCGTTGGACAATTCCATGCTGTATTGATGTTGGTACCATAGGAGAGATGACAGGCAAAACGTTGATCAAAATATAATAATAATTCTTCTGCGTTCTCTAATTGTGTTAGCCTTGTACCCGCCCTCTTCCGGAAACGGAAGTTGGTCGTTTACTAGGCTATAATTGTGTAGAATTAAGTAATAATTTAACTCAGGGGTATTCAATGTTTTCAGTCCAAGGACCCCTTAGTTGAGGGAGAGATCAGATGAAGCAGGGACCCCCACACAACCTTCTCATAGATTCCATATAGTTTCATTGTTTCGACAGCACAATCGTCATTGTATTTTGGATTCATGTCAGTTTGTGTTTTCAGATACCTATTTAACCACTTGAATCGTCAACACATAACTTGACATTTCACGCTGTACTTAGTCTTTTTACCCTCTACTGTGCATCTTTGCCGAAAATAGCCGATCTACAAGCTCACAACGCCTCGCGCTGTTGTGAGCTTGTAGATCTGCTATTTTTGGCTAAAGTTCTCCAAATATGGACACTAGGGTTCAAGTGTTTAATATAAAAAAGGAGAAAAAAGTCTCTATCACACAAAGATTTGGAGGACCCCCTGTAGTAACTCTGAGGACCCCCTAGCGGTCCCGGACCCCCTGTTGAAGACCCTTAATTTAACTCTTAAAATATCCATTTGGTTAAAGATCTGTAAGGGTCCATTTGGTTTCCTTTGACTCTCTCAAGAGTTAAACATTTATAAGGGTCCATTTGGTCACCAACTCTCCATCAGTTAGCTGGGTGATGGGTGGTCCCTGGACCACTGGTTGAGAACCACTGTATTACAGTATTTCTAAATATAATAATGATTCATATTTAATACGTTGCTGTATTTCTAAAGCATCTCAGGGATGAGGCTTCATTCCTCACGTTAATTGGACGAACTGACACAGAACAGCTGCGTAGCGGGACGCCCCAACAATGCTCTGTGATCCTCTCATACTGTACTCCCCCCCCAAGGGTACCTATGGATTATTACTGACATTATTATTACACACATGCTGCCTGCTTCCCCCAAGGGTACCTATATATATATATATACTGTATGGATTACTGTTGTCATTATACAAGACAATGAAGGTGCCCCACACCGCATTCACTTTGTGTTACGTAACTCAGTTATAAGATACAGTCCTTAACTGACACCTCTGGCACTGGGTGGGGGAGAGAGAGAGAGAGGAGAGAGAGGTACAGAGAGGGAGAGAGGGGGGAGGAGGGTCATATTTCCTCCCCAGACACTGATGCTCAGAGAGGATAAAACACTTCTCCTCCAGACTTCGTTCAGAGAGCAGCGGAACCCAAGTGTGGACTCAGAGAACCTCTACGGTACTGTACTGTATCTACAGGACTCACAGAACATCAGTCTGTCTGTAGAAGGCTTGTGGACTTAACATCTAGTCTGTCTTGTGGATTTATACATACTATACTACAGTACTACAGGACCGTATCTACAGGATTTACAGAACACCTAAGCAGTCTGGTCTTCCCCGCTGTGAACTCAACTCTGCATTGTTTGTTTCCTAGCTGAACTCCAGTATCTCTAGAGGACCATTAGCTGGTCTCCAGTAGGCTATATCTCCAGAGGACCACTAGCTGGTCTCCAGACAGCATCTCCAGAGGACCATTAGACCTCCAGACAGTATCTCTCCAGAGGACCATTAGACCTCCAGACAGTATCTCTCCAGAGGAGCGTCATGGACTTCGTCCTGCCCTCCAGCCTGCCAGCCTGTGGGATCCCCTGGGAGAAGCTGCTGCCTCCTCTCCTGCCTCGCCTCAACACGGTGTACGGAGCTCAGTGTGGATGGAACCAGCTGGTCAACCCTCACTGCCTCACTGACTGCAGCTCTGCACAGGTAGGCAAAGTACCATTTTTACTGAAGAAAGAGTATCAATGCTGCAGAGTAGAATTACCCTTTTACAAGTAAAAGTCTGGATTTAAAAGTTTGCTTGTGTAAAAGTACAAAATGTAGGCCTACATAGAAAGAGCTCTTTATTCAGAATGCCCCTTTTCATGAGTTTTCAAATGTATAAAAAGAACGTATAGCAGATCTACAAGCGCACAGTGCATCCCACTGCAATGCATTGTGTGCTTGTAGATCGTCTATTTTCAAATGGCCGAAATGTAGGCTACCCATTGGCAGGGCTGAAGTGGTGTTTTGTAATAGTCCAAATCTTCAAAGGACTAACTAGCAACTAAAGTGTTCAAATAATTGTCGTGGAGTAAAAATACAATATTTTCCTGTCCTGCACACAACCTTTTAGTTCTACTGGATCTCTTCTCCACTAGTCCCTCCTCCCTGACATTTTAGTCTAGTTTTAATTTGTTGACCAAATTGTCAACATATTTAGTCTTTATCATGGAATAGTTTTCATTTAGGTTTCATCAGGTAAAAATGGTAGATGACCAACATGTTTTGTTATAGTTTTAGTCGATGAAATCAACACAGCAAGGGGTTAATAGTATTAGTAGATCTATATATCATGTTTCCAGGTGGACTGTGATAGCGGAGGGTTTACAGATCAGGTGGAATGTGACATCAGGGGGTTAACAGTAGATCTGTATATCATGTTTCCAGGTGGAATGTGACATCAGGGGGTTAACAGTAGATCTGTATATCATGTTTCCAGGTGGAATGTGATAGCAGAGGCTTAACAGTAGATCTGTATATCATGTTTCCAGGTGGAATGTGACATCAGGGGGTTAACAGTAGATCTGTATATCATGTTTCCAGGTGGATTGTGACATCAGGGGGTTAACAGTAGATCTGTATATCATGTTTCCAGGTGGATTGTGACAGCAGGGGGTTTACAGTTCAGCTGGATGTGAAGCTGTTCAGACCAGAGGAGCTGCTGGTCAAGGTGACCGGAGACTTTGTGGAGGTCCATGGAAGACATGAGGAGAAGAAGGTTGGTGTGTGTGTGTGTGTGTGTGTGTGTGCGTGTGCGTGTGTGTGTGTGCGTGTGTGCGTGCGTGCGTGCGTGCGTGCATGATGATGATTGGGAATAGATTGCCAGTTTATTTCCTTTGTTTATTTTCTAAAAGCTTAAATGTGTGCATGCATTTCTTAATGCATGAAGTGTGCTGTCCTGTTTGGTTTTTACATTTTGTCTGTTTTTATTCGTTTGAATAAGATGTATCGTGAGGCCATGGCTACTTGAAAACTTGAAGATAATCCAAGTGCTGTTATCTGTATTATTATAATTGTTTTGTATTCGATGTTAAGCCTGCTGTGGCCATCTGTCATTGTTATTTGAACTGTGAGTGAGTGACAGAGAGAGAGAGAGAGAGAGAGAGAGAGAGAGAGAGAGAGAGAGAGAGACCATTACACATCCTAACTGCATTCTGAAAATGTTATGAATGAAAAATGTTCGCTTTAAAAAATATACATATTCAAGGAGTGACCAGGCAGTAATCATCTGTCTGTCTGTCTGTCTGTCTGTCTGTCTGTCTGTCTGTACAGAAGGAGGGACCAGGAGTGATCACCAGGCAGTTCACACGGCGCTATCGTATCCCAGAGGGAGTGGACTCTCTGGCCTTGGAGTCCGCCGTCTCTCCTGAAGGCATCCTGGTCATCTCTGCTCCTCTGCTGGACAAGGACTGCACGTCTCCGACACCTTCATCCTCTACAACGTCTCCAACCCCTCCATCATCCTCTGCTTCATCTCCAACCCCTCCATCATCTCCATCACCTCCCACATCTCCAATCCCTCCTACACCACACCCCGATTCCTCCTCCTCCACCCCTCCAGCCTAGACAACCCGATCCAGGGTTCCCACACATCTTTACCAATTAATTTCCAAAACTTTTCCAGAATGTTTAACCCGATTTCCAGGACTATATAACAATAATTCAGCTCAATAACGAGTCGCTTACTCCTATGCGCAATGCCCAAAGACAGGTAGTGTATGGCAGTGGTTCTCAACATTTTCTGGCCGTGACCCACAAAATAATCATATTTGAACTGGGGACCCCTCCACCCTGACGAGCACTAAGAGTTGAGGAATTTTGTATAACATGGTTTTATTGTGAAAATAGCCGATCTACATGCTCACAACGCGTGAGCATGTAGATCTGCTATTTTCACAATTTCTGCCTCTAATATTTGACAATTTGGCCAATGTTTAATTTGTCATTTCAGAGGTATTAACAAAATCAATAACCAAAGACAATGCATAGCTATTTTTTCCAGGACCTTCCAGGACCCTTGATCAATTCCAAAACTTTTCCAGTACTGGAAAAATATTTTTCTAATTTCAAAATATTTCCAGGAATTTCATGACCGTGGGACCCCTGCTGATCACTCCTGCTCCTCTGCTCCTCTGCTGCAGACTAAAAGGTCTTTGCACATTGCTGCATTTTTTCGTGAGTCTTCGAAATCCGAATTCTGCAAAAAAAAGAAAAATTCAGGCCAATGACCCCTGGCTGAGAGAGAAATAAAGCAGGGACCCAGTGGTGACACCTAAGAGAAACAGGGGGAGGGAAAACACGAAAAATAATAATATAATAATACGGACAAAATAGCGGGCGGCAGTCTGCAAACGTGATTGGCATTTATTTATTATGTGCTCCGAAATTCGGTCCTACATTTGTCCGAAACAACGTAGCAATGTGCACGGACCTCAAGGACTTCACAACTCCAACTCTTCACACATAGCCATACGATCAGAGATACCGAGTGTTAATCCATCTGATTGTAACTCTGAGAATGTACAAATGTAACTAAATGGACCCTTATTTGCACAATCTGAAGAGTTGAATTAACTCCAGCGGTTCTCAAACTTTTTTGGCTCAGCTCACCCCTGTAAAATAACCTTTTCATCCACGGCAACCCCTGAATTACACTTTAAGTTACTTTATGGCACCTTACATGGCACCTTACATTTATGTCAAATATGTAAATCTTTCCCTCCAAGATACAATGTTGAGAGAAAATCTGTTTCCATCATAGGATGGATCGAAAATAGCTTTTATACTTGGTGTTTAACCACTTAAACCCCAGCATGCCTACTCACAAGGGAACAGTCACAATAAAATAGCAGATCTACAAGCTCACAACGCTTCACAATGTGTAGATCTGCAATTTTTGGTGAAGAGACTGCACCAAGTACAGGGTTTTTTTCATATTTTAGATTGTAATTAGAGAGAGAAAAAAAGATGTGTCTTATAATGTTTTAATTTACTGCTTTCCATCATTTTAGCGATTTGAGGGTTTTTGATTTCAGTGGGTGAGGTCATGCGCACGCACAAGTGTCTTTAGCTAAATATGCCTTTCGTTTTTACACACTATTTACAGTAACACTACTAATAGTAGTCCCCATAACGGTAGAAAGCAATGAATAATTTTTTTTTTAACACTCATCTTTTCTTTAATTACAATCCAAACCCAATCTACCCCCCCTACCCCAAGTTGTCCTTTAAACTGAAGTGACATTGATGAATTCCGAATGTTATCAAATTATTCTGAGTCACCCCTGGACTGGCATCACGGCACCCTAGGGTGCCACAGCACCCACTTGTTGCAGACCCAATAGGTGGCCCGCGGGCCATTTGCGGCCCGCGGGAGGCTACTGTCTGTCTGGCCCCCACCAACCACAGTAATAATGGTGGTATAAGAGCAGCAACAACACTAGTATATCGTCGTTGTTAGCTGGAAACCTTGTATCTCCAAATTTGTACGTTCTTTCGCAAAGTAAAGCCCTGTTTCATCATGCAAGGCCGTCGCACAAAAGTAGTGAAAACAGCCGATCTACAAGCGCTTGTAGATCGGCTGTTTTCACTAGTTTAAATCATTTTTAATATGATAAATTCAAAACGAACGGTTTTGGACATACAAGATTTTCACCTGACAACAACAAAAACTGTCGCTAGAGTAGCGGAAATGCCACCGTCGCCCCCTGCAATGTCGTGGCCCTCGGCTTGGCACCCTAGACATGATTCAATGTCGTGGCCCTCGGCTTGGCACCCTAGACATGATTCAATGTCGTGGCCCTCGGCTTGGCACCCTAGACATGATTCAATGTCGTGGCCCTCGGCTTGGCACCCTAGACATGATTCAATGTTGTGGCCCTCGGCTTGGTACCCTAGACATGATTCAATGTCGTGGCCCTCGGCTTGGCACCCTAGACATGATTCAATGTCGTGGCCCTCGGCTTGGCACCCTAGACATGATTCAATGTCGTGGCCCTCGGCTTGGCACCCTAGACATGATTCAATGTTGTGGCCCTCGGCTTGGCACCCTAGACATGATTCAATGTTGTGGCCCTCGGCTTGGTACCCTAGACATGATTCAATGTCGTGGCCCTCGGCTTGGTACCCTAGACATGATTCAATGTCGTGGCCCTCGGCTTGGTACCCTAGACATGATTCGCCCCGTGGGGAAAACTAATTGGGGAACCTTGGTGTATGTAGAGACAGCCATCTTGCACAGCAGCGGGAGCAGCAACCATTCTGTACTGCGTGTGTTTGCTGCGTTGGTGCCAGAACTCTCATTAGAGGAGCTCCTGGAAGCATTCTGATATTCCATGCGTGTGTTTGCTGCGTTGGTGCCAGAACTCTCATTAGAGGAGCTCCTGGAAGCATTCTGATATTCCATGCATGTAAACACCAGCCGGCAGTCATTTGTAAATATTATGCACTCACAAAAACCCCTTTCTTCTTGTGTTGTTTATGTAAAGATGTAACTTTGAATGTCACTTTAAATGTTGCTGTTTGACATGATTGACGATGCTCACACTGAATGTTTGAAAACCTTTTTAATGTAGGAATATTTCTGCTAAATAGAATAAAATAGAAATAGTATATTTCTGTATTAAAAACTGAATTAAAAACGTGCTACCGAGTCCTGGGTTCATGAGGTCAGCTGATGGAACTCCTCCAACATAGAGTCCACTTCACTGGAAGATAGAAAGAAAGGTTTTTTAGCACACATGCTAGTATTACAGCATTTTAGACTTTAAATACAGTATGTCACAGTATATTCCACTGAAGAACAAAGAATGATATTGAATAATGATGTTTGTTATCCATTCAGGAGTCATCAACACGTCCGTACACTAGGGGTGGGCGATAATTATCGTTGAGACGATACAATGTCTCCACGATATGCCTTTTCAGAGGTATCGTATATATCGTGATACAATTGAAGAAAAAAATCCTGTTTAATCATTAATACAGATATTCATTGCAGAATTCAATTTAAACCTCTATTTTGGTCTAAATCAGTACTCAAACTTTAAAATGTCAAGGTCTCCACTTAACTCTGACAGTAGTATATTGAGTTACATACTTGTAAAGTTCAATTTAGACCTCCCAAAAGGAACTTAGAGAGTCTAGTTTTTGTTAAGTAACTGAAAAAGAATCGTCATAGAATCGTGTATCGTGATACAGCTTGGGAAAATATTGTGATATTGTATTTTTCCATATCGCCCACATCGTACAGACGTACACGGACAAAATGTGTCCACGGCAAAGACTTGGTCTTGTCTGTGCTACATTTGTGACTCACCATTATAATGTTCTCGTTTTGATCATAACACTTGAACTTGAATGTCAGACACTGATTTACAACGACACTGTGGCGTATTTAGGAGTCCAACTTAGTACCGGTGGTTCTCAAATGTTTTATTTATGACCGCCATAACTCTGAGCGTGTTCAGATGGAATCGTTGGAACACTCTCAGAGTTACAGACCTGTTATGGTCATTCTGGGATAGCCCTTCGTGTGTTTCTGGTAGGGTAATACTCATCCTGTATGTCTGTGGGCAAAAAAATGATCTTTTACAAAAATGTCCACCACAAGCCAACATGGCAATGTCCCCATGTGTTTTCTTCGGTTTGGACAGGGAGGAAGTGAGGACATTATCTTACCTTATTTGGTCCTTCACCCATGTCCTCTGTTTGCGTAGAACTTGCAGTAAGGGGTCGTCTTCAAACTCTGTTTCGTCTGAATCTGAACAAAAAGCAAAACAGAGACTCCCCAATCAGTGACGATCCCTCATTATCACTGCAAAGTACTTTAATTTATTTGTTTATTTGGACAGGACAGTACCAGTTCATGGACACAGTGATATTGACATATTGCATAATACAACATACAAAAATCTTAGTGTAAACCAGCCGGAGTTAGCTTAAAGCTAAATTTCATCCGTTGTCCTCAGGACATAAAACAAGAAACAAAACAAGACTATCAATAACAAGAACAGACCAGTACAGGGCGAACAAAACACAACAAGAACAAGGTGCTTGGCGCAACAGAGTGCCTAGTGCGACAAAGTGCCTAATGACAGAAGTAAGCTAAACACCACACAGGAGAAACTAACCTCGCAGAGTAATTCGTACAGGCATCACATATTTCTTATAGGTGGTTACATGTTTGTGAGCGTTTTAACCATTGCTTCAACTGCCCTTTAAAAGCACCGAATGTGGGTGGGGATCTCTCTTATTGAGGCAGGGAGCTGGTTCCAATATTGGCAACCATTTATGGAGAGAACGTTTTTACTAAAGGTAGTTTTTCTACAATCAATTTCACAGTCTGTACTGTACTGTATGTAACTATTAACTATGCAAACAGTTACTACTCTAGATAGATCTGCTGTATCGGTACTTTGTGCACATCACATTTCCCAAAACGGAGACAAATTCTGTTCCTTAAAAACATTTTGGCGATGTCGGGCAGAAACCTCTTATCTCAATACTTTAACTGTTTTTTCTTTTCTTTATTATTATTTTTTTCTCATAAATAGAGATAGATCTGCAAGCTGTTTTGAGCTTGTACATCTGCTACTTTTATCAAAATAATTTAAATCCTGAAAAGTAGCAGTTTTGGACATAGTAATAAACTATCTATAAAGCACTTTTCAAAACAAAGCAACGACGTGCTTTCATATGGCAGAATAAAATACAGTGCAACAAAATGGAATAACAATAAGGAGGAGTGCAGTAGAGTCTAGAGATGAAATATAATTAAAAAATCACACCCGTGTGAAGTGGAGCTGTGTGTGTGTGTGTGTGTGTGTGTGTGTGTGTGTGTGTGTGTGTGTGTGTGTGTGTGTGTGTGTGTGGATCATGTGTACCGATTTTTGTGACATTTGAAGAAAATATGTAGGAAAAGGAGCAAAAAGTGTGTTTTGGAGAAAATTCAAGATGGCGGAAAATCTATCATGGCGCAAATGGGCGTGGCCTATATGGGGAGATGCGTCATGACCCAAGGAATCCAGGGAAAAAATATTTTTAATTTTCCGACCTACGGTTCAAGAGTTACAGGCCAAAACGTAAAGTGGGGTGTTATAGCGCCACCATGAGGCCAAATGACACAATTATTTTTTATTTAATCCTTGAAATCATTATGAACCTCCTCTCCAAGTCTTGAAACTGTAGCCCCTCTGGTTTGCGAGAGACAAATAATTGAATGTGAGTTTTGGCGATTCCCATTCTAAGTCAATGGGGAAAATTAATTCACTAATAAATTAATATCAATTAAACTATAGAACCTTTCTCTTAGAAAAGTAATAGCCCACGATTCCCGAGTAAGCCGGTCGATTTGACATATGGCGCGAGTGTTTGGTGGCAAAACTGTGGGACTAGTGGCGTGCCGAAGTTTAGGAAGTTCAGGCTACATACACACAGACACACACACAGACACACAGACAGACAGACAGACACACACACAGACCCACACAGCCACGTATAGGGAGCCTGTGTTTCACACAGCTCCAAAAATCACACCCGTGTGAAGTGGAGCTGTGTGTGTGTGTGTGTGTGTGTGTGTGTGTGTGTGTGTGTGTGTGTGTGTGTGTGTGTGGATCATGTGTACCGATCTTTGTGACATTTGAAGAAAATATGTAGGAAAAGGAGCAAAAAGTGTGTTTTGGAGAAAATTCAAGATGGCGGAAAATCTATCATGGCGCAAATGGGCGTGGCCTATATGGGGAGATGCGTCATGACCCAAGGAATCCAGGGAAAAAATATTTTTAATTTTCCGACCTACGGTTCAAGAGTTACAGGCCAAAACGTAAAGTGGGGTGTTATGGCGCCACCATGCGGCCAAATGACACAATTATTTTTTATTTAATCCTTGAAATCATTATGAACCTCCTCTCCAAGTCTTGAAACTCTAGCCCCTATGGTTTGCGAGAGACAAATAATTGAATGTGAGTTTTTGCAATTCCCATTATAAGTCAATGGGGAAAATTAATTCACTAATAAATTAATATCAATTAAACTATAGAACCTTTCTCTTAGAAAAGTAATAGCCCACGATTCCCGAGTAAGCCGGTCGATTTGACATATGGCGCGAGTGTGTGGTGGCAAAACTGTGGGACTAGTGGCGTGCCGAAGTTTAGGAAGTTCAGGCTACATACACACAGACAGACAGACAGACACACACACACACAGACCCACACGGCCACGTATAGGGAGCCTGTGTTTCACACAGCTCCAAAAAACTTTATTTTGGTATTGGTAAAATACTAAATGATGCAAAACATGCATTTGTATGGATATGAATCACAGGTGCTGCAATGAGACTTGGACTTAATACAACAAACTGAGAGGTGCACAAGAGAAGACCAAAGATCAGTGGGAAAAAAAGAAATATATAGAAAAGAACTCCCACATATCGTCTTCAAATGCAGAAAATAGTTTTATTTTATGACAAAACGCTGTTTCAGTCAAGAGACTGTCATCAGAAACCTGATGAAGGTCTCTTGACCAAATCAGTGTTTTCTCATTAACCCATTTAGAACGGGTACACATTATTGACTGTGTATCATTATTGTATGCTTTAACTATTGAAAAACAGCAGATATACAAGCTCACAGCGCGGCACCAAGTGCCACACTGCGAGCTTGTAGATCTGCTATTTTTGAAAAAACCTGAAAATTTGAATTTTGACCCGATTCTATAAGTGTCTTTTGAATCCTTTTAAGGTTTCTTTTTTGAAAAACCTATGTTTCTATGTCAGCAATCTGGCGATAGCCAGAAAAGGTCCTTTTCACTTACAGTAACTTGAGCTCAGTTAGTCTGTTCTTGAGAGACTGCTATGTCAGTGGATCTCAAACCTTTTCATGTGAAGGACCCCCAAACTGATATGTATTTGGCCACGGACCCCCCATCTCAAAATATCTAGTTCCAGGGACCACCCAGTAGCAAAATTTGAGTTACAAACGTTCGCTTTGAAAATACATAATATATTCAAAGATTTGCACGCATTTTCATGACTTTTTCAAAAATAGCAGATCTACAAGCTTGCAGCGCGGCACTCGGTGCCGCGCTGTGAGCTTGTATATCTACTATTTTTCACTGGTTAAAGCATTCAATAATCCTAGGCCCTAAATGGGTTGAAACTATGTTTTCCCCTCCATTTAAAGACAGTGAGTTGGAGGGAGTTCTTTCACAAGGACTAGGGAGGTAGACGTGGACAGTAGCAGACAGTGTTTGGCATTTACTGCCAACACAGATTAGTTTAGTAATAAGTTCATCTGTGCAACCGGCAGACTGGAATCCCAGGTTCATTTTAAGTCATGTTTGTAAAAGTGGCAGGTTGTTCCATTCCAGAGGACGCTACACTGTACTGTATGTTGATTAAGATTAAGATTCTTACTATTTGTCACATGCATTGCTGTATGCCAGATTTGTTCTCTGCATTTGACCCATCTCTTGGAGCGGTGAGCTGCAACCGTGCCGCACTCTGGTTGCGACCGTCAGGTCGCAGTTACTATCAAAACCTCCACCAGCTGTCAGTCTGTCAGTCACACGTCACACATTTTTGGACACTGCTCCTACAAATGTTGCCCTAAAATCACACAAATCGCTACACAGTATGTCTACACTCATGTCATCAACATGGATCTGTCCCATATAGCGCCACCATCAGGCCCATTTTTTCAAACACATTTTTGGACACTGCTCCTACAGATTTCGCCCTAAAATCACGCAAATAGGTACACAATATGTCTACACTCATATCATCAACATCGATCTGTCCCATTTAACGCCACCATCAGGCCAATCTTTTCAAACACATTTTTGGACACTACTCCTACACATTTTGCCCTAAAATCTACGCTGCAACCTGCCGGTCGCTTATCTCCCGATTAGGGAGTCTTACTGGTAGTCAGTAGTGTTGACCCCCCCCCCCCCCCCCCCCCCCAATCCAACCCTTGATGCTGAGTGCCAAGCAGGAAGGCACTGGGTCCCATTTTTACAGTCTTTGATATTATGACCCCACCGGGGATCGAACCCCGACACTCTAACCTTAGGCCACTGAGCTGGAGAGTGATGAAGCTCTGGACAACGTGTGAGGTCCGCTGCCGGATTCACACCTCGCTGTGCGCCAAACACAACAGATCCACAAGCTCACGACGAGGCGTCTCGGATGCCACGTCCCGTGAGCTTGTAGATCCGCTACTGCTGGCACAAGGCGTGTCTGGTTTCACACACAGACCTGTGAACGCATGGTGAGACACACAGCGTCTAGGGAGGAACGTCCTGGAGGTCATGGAGGTCACGACCTCCGTGCCTTCTCACTTTGACCCCCTGACCCTTAGAGAAAGGATATTTCCTGAGGCCACAGGGGCCGTAGGTCGCTATTTACTATGAAAACCAGCAGATCATGTCCGTCCGTCACATGTCACACTGAAGGGCCGTTTATAGTTACGTATGCGTGATTTTGTGTACGTTTTTGGGTGAGAGAGTACGTACGGTAGATCCGTTGACATGCATAGTTCCTCTCTGCGTTATTTGCGTGCCGACCCGCTCTCCGCTCCAATTCTGCTCCCGTTTGGGCCGCGCACCACATGGAGGTAGTTTTTTAGCCAAAATATGTAGAACCAACAGCATTTCTTGACCCGACGACCGACGTGATGTTTGCTGTCGGCAACGTTATCACGGTAAATGCAACTCCGCGAGGGACCGAGGTACAGATTAACCACCCGGACTGAGTAATTATAACAAAACACAGAGCACTGCACCCCTCTCTCTGTTGGAGAACAGGCTGTGTGAGTGTGTGCGCGCACATTTTTGTGTATGTTTTCTCATGCCAATAAAGCCGTTTGAGGCTGTCACTGTGATGAGTCCTCTTCAGTGATTGCAATGACATTCCTTTTTTCCCGTTTCTTGCTAAATTATATTTCTTGTTGGGACACATATAGTTTCAGAACCACTGTCATAAGTAATTGTCCTCACTACTGCCACGGTTGACAAAAGTTTGCCACGGGTAGTTCAAGCGTATGTATGTCTTTATCGTTTTTTATCCGTCGGGTTGAGTGTTGTCCGTAAGGTTACGGACAGAGACAATTACATACGGACCTACGGAGCAACCGGATTGAATAACTCTCCCCCTCCGTTTCTTGTGTATTCCTGCGGTCCTTATGTACTACTATGCATGGTACTTTAGGCGTGATCGGGTGTATTGATGAAATCAGATCCCTGATGTCATCAATACACATCATTGTCCCTTTTATGCCCATACGTATATAGAGATCTCGCATGTCATCCCATTATCTAGGAATGCCCTATTATACTGAATGGACATATTGTGTCAGTCACATGCGGTCTATGGCATCAGGCATCTATGATGTCAGATGTTAGTCATCTCCATATTTGGGAAAATATGGCCACATCTTGGGCACATTTTGTGACAAAATGAGGCGTGCCTCATGTCATTCTTTTGGTCAAAGTTGATCCCATGCCAAAGTGCCAGCGCTCGCCCAGCAGTCTGCTGTCACCCAGGCGGATGTGATGTGTGCACGGTCTCATCGCTTCTCGCCCTTTAAAGGTGTATTCAGTGATAATGAAAGTGGCCGGGGGTCATCTTGTCCCTTACTGGCCTTACAGCGTGGAAATGTTTAGTTTTTTATAGATTTTTTACACCATTAAAATGTTCTCGTTTTGATCATTAGACCCAATCACTGAATAGCGGTAGGCCTACGTCTCCAGCTTCAGGATATGTATAATACTGATTTACTACGAGACTGTGGCATTTTATGATTTCAGTAGTTTACAATCTAGGCATTTAGCAGATGTTCTTAATTCAGAGCGACTGTGGTTCTCAAAACTTTTATTTTGACCATCATAACTTAACATCATAACATAACTACGGCCATTCTCTACCCTGATTGGTCGAGGACTGGCTGGCCACCTCTGAAAACCAAATCTAGCTATGCTCGCAACACGGGCCATGGTGGAAGTCCTTATATGGTCAGCACACATTCTAGTGAGGAGAATGAATGGAACATGTACCAATTATATTTTTATTTGAATGAAATACAATCACTGAATATACCTTTAAAGGGATATTCCACTTTCAAAAAAACTTTTGGTCATTTTATCGTCTAATCAGGCTTTTATGAACACCCTGAACAAATTTTAATTTGCTTGATTCAATATTTAGATATTTGATGTAAATGTTATCAGTGCCTCTCCCCACACACACCCATTGTAACTTCAAACTCCATTTTAACCATGATAGAGTCATTAAAACACCCATTATGTTTTCTGGTGACTCATACTACCCTCCTAATACCTGAGCAGGCCGTGTTTTTTCGATAACTGTTTTCATTTATTTTTTATATTCTTTTATTGTATTACATTTTTTCCATTTTCCAAAAGAATTATTAAAAATAAATGAAAAAAAGTTATTGAAAAAACACGGCCTGCTCACGTATTAGGAGGGTAGTATGACTCACCAGAAGAAAATAATGGGTGTTTTAATTAATCTAGCATGGTTAAAATGGAGTTCAAATGGAGTTCATCAGGGTTTTGAAACCCTGATGAAGACTGGCAACAGTCGAAAACGGTTAAATAAATGATTTGCATCGTGGCTGAAGAGTTGTGCGGCCTCTTCCTTCTCATTCAGTGTTATCTGCGAGTTGGTCATCCTAGTCTGTTTCCTCCATCAATGTTCAAATGCCTCCAGTCTGTCTGTCTGTCTGTCTGTCTGTCTGTCTGTCTGTCTGTCTGTCTGTCTGTCTGCCTGCCTGCCTGCCTGCCTGCCTGCCTGCCTGCCTGCCTGCCTGCCTGCCTGCCTGCCTGCCTGCCTGATCATGATCAGAGGATGAAGAGAACGTGACGCCTCCTCCTCCTTCTCCCGCACACTTCCGTCTAGTCTTTACAGTCACGCACATTTATCCTGATATAACTCAAAATCATCGTTTTAGAGAGTTGAGGGGTCTTTCCACTGTAGGGCCGAACCAGAACTAGAACCTGAACTTTCCAGAACCAAGAACTTTCAAGCACCAGGGAGGTTCCGGCCTTCCGGGACCAGGTTCTGCTTACACTTCCATATAACCAGAACTAACTGGGAAGGTCCCAAAAAAGAGCAGCAGCGCTGCTGGCCCTGCCCATAGGTTCCGTGCTGTATGCTATGGAAACAAAACTAGAACCAAAAAAATAGGTTCAGGTTCCTGAAAGTTCTGGTTCCACCTTGCAGTGGAAAGGGGCCTATAGACACAGTATGTGTGAAAAATAACTCCGATGTGGTTTAATGGTCGGGACAGCAGCTCCTGGTGCCGTTACATTTACACAACCAATGTCGTTAAAAATAAAAATATGAAGTGTTGGGTACGGTATGTTCTGGGCGAAGGCCGAGAACAAGATGCCTTGAAAGACACCCTGACCCAATAAATAATACTTAGTGTCTCTATGTGTGATGAAGTCAACCTGGCTGGGCCCTGGTGTGACGGTTTAAACCAAAGGCATAGCAGCTCAGACAGGAGGAGACTTCAGAACCAGGTCATTTAAAGGCTTGGAAATGCTTGAAAAAATAATTTTTGGGGAGCTTGGGTTCTTAGGAAGAGCTCTTTGGTAAGAGGGACGCATGCACTGTTGTGCAGCCTGAATACGGTGTGTCTGAGTCACTTGCGATTAACGATATAATCAAGATACCCGTAATTGCCAGACTATAAGCCGCAGCTTTTTCCCCATTTTTTGAACCTTGCGGCTTATACAACGGTGCGGCTTATATAAAGATTTTTACAGCTAACGGCCAGTTAGTTAGTTTTACAATGTTCTTTAACAAGAATTTATATATAGATTTCTACAGCTATCGGCCCCCAGGGGTGCTCTAGCGGGAAGCAGGAAGGACACCTGCGGCTTATAGTCAGGTGCGGCTTATATATGTAATCATTTGTTTTTCCTTCTAAATTTTGCTGGTGCGGCTTATATTCGGGTGCGGTTTATAGTCCAGCAATTACGGTAATCAGATTATGCTTAACACAGTACGTCGGGAGTGCGCGAAAAAACTCTGTTTCCCATGAATCCTCGCGCAATAATACATCCACAGACTTCCAGCTCCCATTGAATTGTATTCATCCTGGTTGCAGAAACATGGATATATCTCAGCTTATTTTCACATGTCGCGCGTTTGATCAAAACAACCTGTTTTCTATGGACCATAACTTACAGCGCGGATCGTCACGGTTATAATTTTTCTTCTCTGCGTAAAGACTTGCGGCGGCCGTGGACGGGAACACCCGCACACACAACGCCACTGAAAATGTGATAAATACAACAGGAAAAAGCCTCTGCGGTTAATCTACATTATTTATGGCCAAACTATGGCAGCATGAGAGTTAACAGAGTTAACATAACATTAACTTAACTTAAATGTTAACATTTTAACTTCAATGTTACTTATGGCAGCTTAAGTAAGTAAGTAACATATTAAGTAACTATCTGCTTCTTCTTTTTTTTTTCCTTTTATTCTTAATTTTCAGATTTTATATGTTATCCTATGCAAAGTACCATTTTCTATCCGTCTGTCTTTCAATGTTATATGAGACACATACAGTGGTTTCTGTGTAAATAAGCCGAAAAGCTTACTAGGATCTCCATTTAGTTGACCTTGTATTGTACCAGTGAACTGTACTGTCATGAAACTGTAATGTTTCCTATTGCAAACTTCTAATACATTCTTCAATCAATCAATCAAAGTGTTAACAGAAAGTGATGGAAAGACACAGCCTTCCAGAGCAGTGTGTGAGGGAGCGTGTGGGGCGGCGTGTGTGGTCTGACCGCAAATATTCACCTATATTAACCTCTAGGTCAAAGGTCAACCCTCCACCCCCCCCACCCCTTACCTTGTGCCTCCTGCAGCAGCTGTGTGATGACCTCCAGGGGAGGGGGAGGGGGGGCGGGGGACTGGGGAGGGGGGGCGGGGGGGGAGCGGGACCCCGGGGAGTCCCAGGAGACCGGGCTCCTCCTGTGGGAGGGGAACAGAACCTCTGACACCACCTGAGGAGAACAGAACAACAACCTGCTTTAAAGTTATACCATGTAACTTTTTTTATAAAACAAATCTTAAAATTGTCCTAACTGTTAAATCGCTAAAGTTTTAGAACACCCACTCCGTTATTTTCAGCTTCTAAAGCCTTCTCTTTATATGTTTTCTATGATCCTGACCGGGGCCCGGTTTTCGCGGAAAGATTACGTCATCATACACTACCGGCCAATCACAGCGAGGGTTATACACTGCCGGCCAATCACAGCGCATCTTGAAGTGGGGTCGCTATCACAATAGGGCGGCCATATTTGTAGGCGCCCGTGTGTCTCTATACTCGGGTGAAGGAGTCCGTTTCTCCGGAATGCCTGAACGCACAGGAACCAGGGACCCCTCTAAAGATAGATCTCGGCGAGGTGGAGGCAGACGCGGGGGTGTGAAAAACGTCCGAAAGACGCGGACACGACCACGGTTTGCTATAGAGCTACTGACCACTAGTTGAGCAACTTACACAGTATAGCTTTAACAGAACCTCTGACACCACCTGAGAAGAACAGAACAACAGCCTGCTTTAAAGAGGCGGTGCCATAGTTTTGTACTTTTTCTGGTTTTCATGTGTCTAGGAGGTTGACAGTACTTCATTAGACCCCCTGGTGTGGTTGTTATGAGCAATTATGTGTTCTCTTTTTATTTGGGTTTTTAGCTGGAGGATGCCACCTGCTGGGTCAGACGTGCCGTTCCAAAAACCACCCATACTTATTACATCATAGAATCAACCCCTCCTCTAATTACCATTCACCCAACACACGTGGGTGTGGCTAACTTCAGCTGGGTCACCACCCACCATGACAACCACGCATACCAATGAACTGGTGGGTGTGGCTACATAAAAACATAATTTTAACTCTTTCTGTACACTTTTTTTGGAAAAAATTCTTCCTCCTAGTATAATCATAATAGTAGATAATCATGTTTTATAGAGGGGGAAAATCATGGCACCCCATCTTTAACAGAACCTCTGACACCACATGAGGAGAACGGAGCACAACAACCTGCTTCAGGGCCGATGCGTAAAGTACTCCACTTTCAGAGCCCAGTTTTCAAATGAAAAAAATCCTATTGAAAAAAGACCTTTCCATCGCTGAGCAGCTTCTTCAACTGTTTACATGAAAGCTAACGGAAGCTCCGGTCCCGCCGGAAACCGGAACCCGGAAATCCGACCGGAAACAGTTCTCCGAGGGTGATAAACAGTCCGGATCGGCGATAAACAGCGATTATACTTTTAAATGTTTTATAGCGATTAAAGCATATTAAAGTCTTTGGATTATCGGGCCCGGCGGAAAAGAACATAGGGATTTTATCGGGACTATCGGGGGAGGCGGTAAATTAGTTAAATTAGTTTGGCTCATTAATTCGGCTGTTTGGTGCTGCAGAGATGTCGTGACTCCCCGAACCGAAACCGAATCAAACTCGTCTCTAAAGGTGGAGTATGAATCTGCCCTTACACTAGCGATGATTTTGACACTGCATTTTGTTTTAGTCATCGCTAGTTAGTAAGATCTTAGTCAACTAAATGTACGGTCGACACAAATGTGACACGTTGTGAGCTTGTAGATCTGCTCTTGTCAGAGCGCAGCCAGGCATAAAATGACTTCATGACTGATGAAGATGCACTGGCATCCAAACGTTAGTACTGGCACCTGAATAAAAGGTTAGAACTGTCTGAGCTGCTCCAGTGTCTCTCTCGTCTCCATAAAACAACTTATCCTTTAGTTCTACTGGATCTCTTCTCCACTCCACTTTACTTTTTCTTTTACAATATCTACTGCATAGTACTGTGTTCTATCCGTCTGTCATTCAATGTTATATGAGATAGTTCAATGGTTTCCTATGGAAATAAGCTTAGTCTTTTCTAGGATCTCCTTTTAGTTGACTGTGTACCAGTGAACTGTACCGTCATGAAACTGTACCTTTTTCTATGCAAACTTCTAATAAAGTCTTCAATCAATCAATCAAACTAGTCCTTCCCTGACATTATAGTCATAAAATGACTTGTCTTTTAGTTCTACTGGATCTCTTCTCCACCAGTCCCTCCCTGACACTTTAGTCTAGTTTTAATTTGTTGACGAAATTGACAATATATTTAGTCTTAAGTCATCGTAGCTTAGTTTTTATTTTGTTTTCGTCAGTTAAAAAACGGTAGTCGATGAACATGTTTCATCATAGTGAGTCAGTAGGATGAGACAGCAGTCTTAACACAATGTGTTGTGGGGAGGAAACAAGTGGCATAGCGACTGAATCGGGGAGAAACACGGCTAAACAGGTTTTTTTCAAAGGAGGTTGCACAACAGAAGGATTCTCAGTGAAGAACTAAACGCCAAATCCAGTAAAAATAAACGTTTCAAAGTTCATGTTCAAGACCAAGAGCCTTCGTCAGAACACCAGTGGAAGAAATATGTAACAAAAATAGGCTAATATGTTCACTTCCGGCAGAAAGCGTGAAAATTTGCACCTGGGGGTATTTTTGTGCGCCGAATTCAAAGATTGCCGGTCCCAAGCACTTTTCCCATGGGATCTGGAGCCTCTAATTCACTTACCATACTAGGGAAAAAAGACCCCCCAAAAACCTTCTTTAAATAGCACGTGAGGGGTCTATCTTCATGATTCTGAATCCATTGCTAGCATTTGTTTTGCACGAAAAACATTCCCTGGGCAAGAAATGGACCCTACTGTACACAACTGTGAAAAGTGATGACTCATCACTAAACCATAGTTTTGTGGGGTCCATTTCTTGCCCAAGGAATGTTTTTGTGCAAAACAAATGCTTGGAATGGATTCAGAATCATGAAAGCCCCCTAGATAGACCCCTCACATGCTACTTAAAGAAGATTTCTGGGGGGTCTTTTTTTCCTAACCCTATGGTAAGTGAATTAGAGAAAAGTGCTTGGGACCGTCAATTTTTTAATTCAGCGCACAAAAATACCCCTAGATGCATTTCACATATTTCTCCCACTATGGTCCAAACAGTGGTGTGTTCTAGACTTTTTTTGAGAGCATAGTATAATCTATGATCCGTGGCTATTCGTGTGGCCAGGGCAGACGCCAGTGCATAATGCCTATCTTTTTCAAAAAGATGTCTTCACAGCATTCACAGCATTATGGCGTAAACTGGTCCAAACCTGTAAGTGTTGTTGTTTGTCAGTTTGTTTTCTGAGGAGTGGAAATGGGAGCATTTTGTCGGCTCTTTTTGCTGAAGTTTGAGATGCCCTTCTTTCTATTATTTCACACATTACTGTAGAGCTGGTGTCAGTTACACTGAAGACTCAGACAAAACGCTTTCATACTGTATCCTCCCATGACTCATGTTTCCACGCACGCACGCACGCACGCACGCACACACACACACACACACACACACACACACACACACACACACACACACACACACACACACACACACACACACACACACACACACACACACACACACACACACACACACACACACACACAGAGTAAAGTGCGTACCTGTCCCAGTGCACAGTGGATGGGTGAAGGTGGGGGGGCCCGGTCCCCTGTGCGCTCCTCTATCAATGTCCCCTGGTACGTGTCATGTTGTCCCCTGGGAGTGTCCTGTTATTAGAGATATTAGGTATTAGAGATTCTTGCAATGGGCCTGGTGTACGAGATACACGACACCACTGAGATACCCATGTACCTGACAAAATACTTCCGTCTCTCTTTCAATGTTATATGAGATGGGCTACATGAAGTGGTTCCTGTGTAAATAAGCCGTAAAGCTTACTAGGATCTCCTTTTAGTTGTTGACATTGTACCAGTGATTTGGGCTGTCATGAAATGGTACTTTTCCTGTTGCAAACTTCTAATAAAATAAACTCTTCAAATGGGACGATATGAAAATTACATTTTCACGGATTAGTGTGGCAAAAGTAATTGTGACTGACGATATTATCGCCGGGAGGCTCTCTCCATTCCGACATGTCGCCACTCCGAAATTGACTTCTTATTGTCGGAGTGGCGACACTCCCATGGGCCTAAGGTTTAAGGTTAGGGTTAGAGATAGGGTTAGTGTCGGAATGGAGACATGTCGGAAAGGAGACATGTCGGAGTGGAGAGATGCACTCATTATCGCCATAGCCCATAGTTAAAATGTGTTTTGAACAATTCAAAGGACACTTTTGTTAAGCCACTTGAAGAATCCCCAGTATCCCTATTCTGGGAGGAACGTTCGCCAAAAGAAATATCAGATCTAAAAGCTCACAGTGTGTTGCATTTCAACGTGCTGTGAGCTTGTAGATCTGCTATTTTTGGGGCAAACTGTACCAAATGTGCTCTTTACAAGCCTGTTCTATCAAGTCTACTGTAGTGGGTCTTATCTGCTGCTCAACAAAAGATAATTCATCCTGGTGTATGACGGAGAACTATTCCACCATTAAAGGAGAATTACATTCTAAATCACTTTCTTACCTTGTGTTGTTGTTATTTTGTCTCCAATCAACAGATACATAATTACAGAAAAAAAGACAATTAGTTAGGAGCCATGGAATAAGCAGGTTTGCATTCGCCCCACCGCTCCCGTTTTGAGCTGTGGTCGGTTCGGCCAAAATTGACATTTTTTGGAGACAACATAGCATTAAAAAAAGGTAAGTAAGAACGGAATTCTCCTTTAATTTAAATCACTGCAACGCGATAATGACGATTATGGTCCTATCCCTACCCGGTGTGTCCCCTGCTGTCCCCGCTCTCCTCTGGGACGCTGGGGTCTCCCTGGGGTCCTCCTGGAGCCTCTGCTGTTCAGTGAACAGCCTGGGTCCTCCTGGTCTCCACCTCCTCCAACTACTCCAACACCACCTCCACCCGCATGTCTGCATGGAAATGAAATAACACTCATTGCTAGGGGTGCAGGAAAAAATCGATTCGAATTCTAATCGTGTTTCTAACATGGTAAGATTCAGAATCGGTTCTCACTTTATTGTCTCAGATTGATATATTTTTTTTTTGTGTGGCTTTTTCTGCCTTTACAGTAGGCTGACAGGAAACAGGGAGAGAGATGGGGGGGTGACCAGTGTTGGGCAATATAAAAAAAAAGTAATAATATTATATTACTTATATTACTTATTACTTGGAATCAAGAGTAATATATAATATATTAAGTTATATTACTTTTTTTTTACCCCGCAAAAGAAAAGAGGCCTATGGGTACAACGACACAATCTGTTTAGCCAGCTCCTTTAGAACATAATCCAATTTATTGGAAAAATAAGTCTCCAATCAGCCAAACAAGCTTTATTTGACAGCTGTGATCAGTGCATTTACCAGACATTTAAAACTGTCAGTAATTTTGACCCTAGGCTCTGTGTGGTCTTTAACTCAGAATAAAGGAATATAGTCAGAAAGCAGCCTACTTTATTAGGAGTATCTGTAAATTGAAAAACAATCCAGCACCACGGAGATGAAGAGAAATTATTTCTCCCTGTGTGTCGTTGTGTGTAAATGAGAAGAGGAGGGGCTCACTGACCGTCTCTCTCTCTCTCTCTCTCTCTCTCTCTCTCTCTCTCTCTCTCCTGTGTGTGTGTGTGTGTGTGTGTGTGTGTGTGTGTGTGTGTGTGTGTGTGTGTGTGTGTGTGTGTGTGTGTGTGTGTGTGTGTGTGTGAGTGAGTTGCGACGCAATCTACGACCCGCCGCGCAACTCTGTGTCAAGTTGACCAAGGCTCTCAGAGAACATCAAAAGAAGTTTACGACCGTCAATTAAGCAGCTGCATGCGCTGCTCTGAGTGCTCTCCTCTCCTGCCAGCGAGTAACGAGTAACAAGGTGTTTTTTTGGCGGAGTAAAGCGTTATATATTACCGTTTTTGGCAGAGTAATACCTTACCTTACTCGTTACTGGATAAAGTAATAATATTACAGTAATATATTATTAGTAATTCGTTACTGCCCAACACTGGGGGTGACACACAGCAAAGTCGTCAGGATCAGGACTTGAACCCCCGACGCTGCGAGGGCTGGATCACCAGCCTAGGTGCCTGGACCACTACCCTCTTGTCCAGGCCTATATGTTTAATTATTTTATGAAAAGGTGCTAGATCTACTGTTTTCTTAGATTTGCCTAATATTTCTTTCCATTTGATGTATTGATGTTGATTGATGTACTGATGTATTACCTTACTTATTGTAAGGCGCTCTGCATTAAGAGCCTCTGCTAAATGCTTAAATTGTAAATTGGATCCACAACTTTCCAACATCCCATCGTGCATTGCGCAGAGGTTGCACGGAGCTTCCGGCGCCGCAGCCGAGGGTGATCTACAAGCTCACAACGGTTGCATCTGCGACGCGACGTGAGCTTGTATGTCTGCTGTTAACCGGAAGTGTGGTGCAAAAGATTCTCCAGTAAATTCCCGCGGAAAGAGGTGGATAAATAAATTGTATCATACCTAGCTGAGGTTTTGTGCTTCCTGCTAGACGCCACAGCTTTCTTCTTCTCTGGTTGTATTGTGTGAAGTTTCTCCTGGCCGTTCCTCTCCGCTCTGCCACACGTCGCGCTCCGCTCCTCTTCTTCTGTGGTCACGGAGGAAGCACGCTGCAGCGGCCGCGACGGCCCCGCCCTCCCGCGTTTCCCCAGCCCCTCCTCTTCCTCCTCCTGCTCAGACTCCGCCTCCGAGGAGGAGGAAGAAGACGCCGCCGCGTGTTGGGTCTTTCTGTGGCTCCTCTGGCGGGACGGGTGTGGTTTGTGATGGGGTTTGGGGGGAGGGGGCGAGCGGGCGGCGGGGTTCTGGAGGGACTGGGCGTCGCCCTGGACTCTGGGGGTGGGCGTGGCGGCCGGGCGGGGCCCGGGGAACGGCGTGGCGGTTTGATGGGCGTCTGGACGTGACGGAGGGTTGGACGGAGGATGGACCGTTTGGGAGGAGGCCTGGAGAGGGGCCTGGGACTGCTGGAGAGCTGGGTCCTGGGACTGCTGCTGACCTGGGTTCTGAAGAGACTGAGACTGCTGCTGAGCTGGGTTCTGGGGGTACTGGGACTGCTGGTGAGCTGGGTTCTGGGGGTACTGGGCAGGGGGAGGGGTCCACTGGGCAGGGGGTGGGGTCCACTGGGCAGGGGGAGGGGTCCACTGGGCAGGGGGTGGGGTCCACTGGGCAGGGGGCGGGGTCCACTGGCGGGCCAGCTCCATCTTCCTCCTCAAACGCCACTGGAACAGGATGTCATCGGCTGGGCGTGGCACTGAGGAGGAGGGGCCAACATGGAGGGAGGCGGAGCTCGGGGTTCCTGCAGAATCATAAGACACTATTATCACAGATTCATAATAAGTAAACAATCTGTTACTGCGATACTACATAGTTGTGCAATGGTGTTTTTTTCCCTCTCTCTAAAGGTCTGTTATGAAAACATATTTTTGTGGTTTCTTTCCTTGATGCACAATCAGCTGATTGTAAGCTACTGTTTGCCCTGGCAATGGCTCAGGGGGTAGAGCGGCCAGGTGGGAACCGCAAGGTTCTCAGTTCGATCCCGGCCTACGCCAGAGTTAATGTCGAAGAGTCCTTGAGCAAGACTCTGAACCCCTAATTGCTCCCGGTGAGCAGGTTGGTGCCTTGCATGGTTTCCTCCACCACCGGTGTATGAATGTGTGTCTATGGGTGAATATAATGCACAATCTATGTAAAGCGCCTTGGATAAAAGCGCTATATAAATGCACCATTTACCATTTATGTAATGCACAATCTATGTAAAGAGCCTCGGATACCCTCACAAAAACATGCAGTAATCCTGGTCTCAATAATGCCTCCCCCTGGCCAGCCGGGGCACTTGATGGAGGGGAAATGAACTGGTTGGAATAACGTGTTCCTTCCACGCGCTACGTCCATCCCGGGGAAATCCCCCCCTGTCAGGTGAAAAGAAACAACTTGGACTACTCATGCATAGAAGGAAGCATGAGGTCAGTCCGTTGTCTCCCCAGGTGCGGCAGAGGGAGAGCAGAGCCCAGGATTACATAGGCAATTGGCACTGGGTGAAAAATGGGTTGCAAAATCGTGGGATAAAAATTATAACAAAATAAAATAAAATAAAAGAGCCTCGGATAAAGGCGCTATATCAATGCAACATTTATCGTACTGTAAATTGTACCGTAATGTTATTGTAATATCCTGCCTGGAGAATGTCACTTCTCACGTTGCACTTGTCAACAGTTGTATCTTTGTTGTCTGTTTGATTTAAACAAACAAACAAAGCATACTTCTCACCAGCAGTGACTGCTTCCATGGTTCTCCTCACTGGTTCCTCCATACTGGGAACGATGGTTCTCCTCACTGGTTCCTCCACACTGACAGGAGAGGAGAACTCGGAGCATCCCAGGCCCTCTGAGCTGATGGGGACCGACTCACTGCTGACTGAACCCTCACTGAGGAACACAGGACAACATAGATAGATAGTTACCCACTCCTCCCGCGGGGGAAATTCGGGTATCGCAGCCCAACCCAGCTGCTTTTTTTTTTAGCTTAACCCAGCTGAACCCTATGAGGCAGCCCACAAGGAGCGCGAGGGGGGGGAGCAGTGATAGCTGGAGCGGGGGATCGTACCAGCGACCTCTGGGGTCTCCGGAGTCCTAGGTATGGACACTAACCACTCAGCCATCACTGCTCAAACATGTAAACATGTAACATGTAATTATGTCATAAATAAGGTTATTATGTCATAAAGTTTGGAGTGTCACTGCTGATGCAGGGTCATTTTTAGGGCTGGGACTTTAACTACGGTAATTCATTTCATAAACCGATTCATTTTGATTAATTAATTACAGAAAACTAATGTGATTAAAAAAAAGTCTTGCATTTTAAATCGCGCTCGGTCTTTGCACCCCGGAACCCTTTCTCACCGGACGAGTTTCAGGCGAAGCGGTCTGGGTTTCGGACCCATTTCCTAACGAACACTGTATCAAAACCGTGACGGACGGTAGTTCAGAGTTCACACAGAGTTGAGCAGTGAAGATATTCCTCTGTGAAACAACTCTTTAAACCTCTGTTTTGAGGCCATGTGTCAGAACAGGGAGCACAGAAAGCGCGCTCCCAAACAGCAGCAGATTAGGAAGGTGCTTCTGTATGAGGAACTGTGGGTTACCTTCAGTTTACCTTCAGTTTTCATTAAATGTTCGGAAATAGATTTAAAAAATAGACCGTTTTGCAAAGTCCCCAATCTTGTACATCTTGTACATTGATGAAACATTTTCTGGAAAATCTGAAGAGAACTACTTTTTCATAAGGCGTTTGGAGAATTGGCCTCTTGATGGGTAAAGCGTGTTTAAATTAACATCATTGGTGGTTAGGCAGTGGTGCTTTGGTGTTTTCTTTTCAGGGAGGACGGTCATTTTATTGACGTCACATGCACGCGTGCCTCTAGATTAGGGTGACCAGACGTCCCGGTTTACCCGGGACTGTCCCGTTTTCAAGCTTCGTGTCCCGGTGCCCCGATGAATATCTCTAAAACACTAATATGTCCTGGTTTTCAAAATTCACTGCAAAATTGTTCCGGTTTTCGCCAGAATTAAAATAAGTAGTAGCTGTTTTCAGTGGTTGCATAGACATTTATCATGTTCTTTTCATGAAAACATGCTCACCTAACCAATCAGAAAACATGAACAAATTCATTGCGTGTCTAAATTCAACACTGAGCCTGTTTGTCTACCACTCCCTGCCTGTATGCAACCCTGCGGTGCGTATGTGTGCGTGCACGGAAGAGAATGGGCACACGCTTGCTCGGTAACATGCGCATTGCTTTTAGGGTCCCGGTTTTAGGCAACGGTGTTTCGCGTCCCGGTTTGAGTGGCTGAAAATATGGTCACCCTACTCTAGATGTGTGTGTGCGCCTACATGTGCGCATGGAGCAAATAGGAAATACTGCACTGCAGTAGAGAAACTAAAAGTTTGCTTTGAACGAATCTGAAACAGTAGGTCTACCTACCACAGTAATGGAGCCATGTAGCCTATGAGGACACACGCACATACAGTCACCGCTGGAAACCTACAGTAGTCAGTAGGTAGGTAGGTTTTTAGAAGACACATGCAGCTGTGGATCAGTGCAGACAATGTCCCACCTACTGGAATGTGCCGATGCCCCCCAGTGCCGTCCCGAGGACCTGGCAGAGCCCACCCCATCAGCTGTGGCCTGTGCCCGATACTGGCAGAACGACATCTGAGATTGCTACGGACTCGAAGAAGAAGAAGTAGGTAAAGTATCCATATGAATAGGGTAGCCTACTTGGGCTTGTGAATCTATGGGGGATGCGCAAGCCCACCACCCACTAGTAAACACTAGTGGGTGTTTAAAAAACCTGTGCCAATAATATATTGGCCCTCCGGCATCCGGTCACGTTCGGCCTCGAAAGCACTACTGTGGTTAGGTGTCAACTAACATGGATTCTCATTGGTCGTTAGGTGTTAATGAACATGGATTCTGATTGGTCGCTCCTACCTTCTCAGCAGCAGCCTGCCGGCCCGTTCCTGTAGCTGCAAGATGTCGGGGTCAACGAGGTCACCGTGGGAGGTGTCTGACAGACCCTGGTGACCCAACAAACAACTCACTGAAACAACAGTTTTACTTACTTACTGTTCCCCCCAGTCCACCCAGGAACACAAATATACGGTCACATTAATGGGTGAAACACTCCCCTCGCTTTAGTAGGTTACTAATATGCTAATGCTAATCAGTGTTAAGTGTCAGAGTGTTATTTGAGTCATCAGGGCATGGCAACTGCTCCCCCTAGTGTTCACATTTAAACTCAAATTCACTTATTTTATGCATAATATTGTCTCCGACTCTGAACTGTTTTAACAGATTAATATGATTTCATAGCAGTCGATGCCCATCCATCTACAGTGCATGTGACACGTGAAAATAGTGGATCCACTGTTTTCACTATTTTTAGAAATGGATCTCGATAAGTAACCACTTGTAACTTGTTTTTTGACAACACATATTTATTTCTTTAGTAAACTACCCCTCTGTGTAGTGCTGTCATTTTCCATCTAGAGAAGATTTGACATAATAACCAATGACATGCTGGTGGAAAGAACATGCATCTGTCTGAAGGACAGCTGCATAAAATACTTCTATAATGAACACAGACGTCCACAGCAGAGAGAGAGCAGTGGACGATGTACACTGTAAATATTCATCAGCTGAATAAACCATGACAACGTGTCTCCCTTTGATGAGATTACACAGCAGTCACTCTGACTCACATGAGGCTGCACTGTGCACCAAACAATCTATCCTAACAACACAGGCAACAGCAACGCATTAAAGGACAACTTTAGTTTTTTACAACAAGGGTTCATATTTTAGATTGTAATTAAAGAATATAAAAGAAGAGTGTTAAAAGGATTTCATTTACTTCTTTCTATTGTTTTAGAGATTCTTATTTCAGTGGTTGGGGGCATGTGTACAAGTGGCTAAATATGTAATTTTACACAGAATAAGCCCATTCCCAAGATAAAACGTAACCTTTCATGGTTGGATGTGACTTATGGGGGCTAGAAGTGTTACTGTAAATAGCAATAAAGAAACTGCTGGCTTATTGTGTCTAAAAAGACATATTTAGCCACTTGTACACATGCCCCCGTGCGTACGCATGCCCCACATTTTAGCGCTTTTATATAACGCTTTGTTGTTTATTCCAAAGCGCTTTACATAGATTGTGCATTACATTCACCCATTCACACACACATTCATACAGCGATGGCGGAGGAAACCATGCAAGGCACCAACCTGCTCACCGGGAGCAACTAGGGGTTCAGAGTCTTGCTCAAGGACTCTTCCACACTAACTCTGAGGGAGCCCAGGATCGAACTGGGAACCCTGCGGTTCTCCATCTGGCCGCTCTACCCCTGAGCCACTGCTGCCCATAGTTATAAGTGCTACAGTAGCCTACCCTGCTGAAATGTATGATTGATCTGAAATAGGCAGAAATGCATCATTTTGTACAAAAGCCTATCAGTCCTGTGCAATAGAACATGACTACAGCAGAACTGTAATGATGCTGCTGTCAAGCAGAAATCTCGTCCATATTCCATCTATTTGTTTTGTTTTTCATAAATTAAAGACCCATTTTAGTCGTTGTTGTATTCAACATCGAATGAATGAATATTTTTGTTATTTTAGAACATACATTTACAATAGGCCAGGTTGAAAGTGGTAATAATAATAGCTCAGAATGATATAGCACTTTTCTAATTATCCAAAATTGCTTACGGTTAAGTGTGTGAAAAATAACAAGCTTGTTACTGGATCCCTGTGGTTCATTTTTACTGTACATTTCCTGAAAGGGAAGCGTTTTGGGCATACAGTAAGTATGTTTCCACCTGACAAGTGATGATGTCTCTATGAATTGAGAACAAAGGACCCCAATGTAAACAAGCCATAGTGATTTCTTTGGTTTAAATCCTATTAGTAGACCTTGTATGTGAACTGTACTGTCCTGTGCTTTTACTATGAGAACTGCTGATGAAGTATTTAGGTTATCACTTCTCCCACAGACAGGCGAGAAGTGATCACCGCCCCCGTTACCTTACTACCACCTCCACCTTTTCCCCCTACTCTGTACATATAGTGTCTTATACTTGATGATATGTGAATGTTTTTTTTGTTGCGATATCAATGAATTGAATAACAAGGACCTCCAACGAAAAGAGGACCACAAGGGCTTATTTGGGGTGTTCTTTTTAGGCAGAGTGTTTGACTGTACTTGTGCTGTTCTTCATTTCTGCCTAGTATAATATTCAATCAATCAATCAATCAATCAATCAATCAATCAATCAATCAATCAATCAATCAATCATGTGTGACCTCACCAGTGCAGAGAAGTCCAGGATGTCCCTATATGGGGAGGGGGAGGGGGGGCTGCTGTGATGTCTGAGTGGACCCGGGCTCTCGGTGTGGTGGTCCGCTACAGCAGGTGGGCAGAACCACAGAGATGACTCATTTTATTGGCTTGTTCCGCATTAAAGGAGCAGCAAGTGATGTTGTTTTGTTCAAATAAATATATTGGTATAGAGTGTTTGTTCAGTAACAATGTTAAATAGCTCTATATTGTGACAGTAACCATTGCTATAGAGTGTTTGTTCAGTAACAGTGTTAAATAGCTCTATATTGTGACAGTAATCATTGCTATAGAGTGTTTGTTCAGTAACAGTGTTAAACAGCTCTATATTGTGACAGTAATCATTGCTATATGGAGTGTTTGTTCAGTAACAGTGTTAAATAGCTCTATATTGTGACAGTAACCATTGCTATATGGAGTGTGTGTTCAGTAACAGTGTTAAATAGCTCTATATTGTGACAGTAACCATTGCTATATGGAGTGTTTGTTCAGTAACAGTGTTAAATAGCTCTATATTGTGACAGTAACCATTGCTATATGGAGTGTGTGTTCAGTAACAGTGTTAAATAGCTCTATATTGTGACAGTAATCATTGCTATAGAGTGTTTGTTCAGTAACAGTGTTAAATAGCTCTATATTGTGACAGTAACCATTGCTATAGAGTGTTTGTTCAGTAACAGTGTTAAACAGCTCTATATTGTGACAGTAATCATTGCTATAGAGTGTTTGTTCAGTAACAGTGTTAAACAGCTCTATATTGTGACAGTAATCATTGCTATAGAGTGTTTGTTCAGTAACAGTGTTAAACAGCTCTATATTGTGACAGTAATCATTGCTATAGAGTGTTTGTTCAGTAACAGTGTTAAACAGCTCTATATTGTGACAGTAATCATTGCTATAGAGCAACAGTGCTCGACAGCAATGCGTTTGGGATTTGAACTACAGACCTGGGTGTGTGGGAGTTGAACTACAGACCTTTGTAAGAGGTGTGTGTAGGAGTTGAACTACAGACCTTTGTAAGAGGTGTGTGTGGGAGTTGAACTACAGACCTTTGTAAGAGGTGTGTGTAGGAGTTGAACTACAGACCTTTGTAAGAGGTGTGTGTGGGAGTTGAACTACAGGGCAGAGGTGAAGGCTCTCTCATCCACCAGAAACACTGATCTTCCTCTCTGCTCTGCTGCCGCTCCTCTCTGCTCTGAGGACGGCCGTGACGGAAGCGATCTACATACCTGTTGGCACAGTGATCATGGATGTCACACGCATGTCATATGACAAATGCATTTGGGTCTCCATCCGGAATCAACAGGGGTACAATTATAATAAAATCAAATTATTGGCTTAGTAGTGCAACAGAAAATATGTATAAATGTATTCAAGTCTCCATGGGGTGAGTAATCTATAGGAAAAAAAGTCATTTTGGGGGTGAACTACTCCTTTAAGTTATTCTCTATAATTTTTATCCCACGATTTTGTAACCCATTTTTCACCCAGTGCCAATTGCCTATGTAATCCTGGGCTCTGCACTCCCTCTGCCACGCCTGGGGAGACAACGGACAAACCTCATGCTTCCTTCAATGCATGGGTAGTCCAAGATGTTTCTTGTCACCTCACAGGGGGGATTTCCCTGGTTTGGACGTAGCACGTGGAAGGAACACGTTATTCCAACCAGTTCCTTTCCCCTCCATCAGGCGCCCCGGCTGGCCAGGGGGAGGCATTATTGGAATTACTCCTTTAAGTTATGCTGCTGAACTGTACAAAATAAAAATGGACAACATACTTTGCCAGCACAGAATCCTGCAGATCTCCAGACCCTCTGGGTTGTCCTGCAGATGGTCTGAAGGTCTCCATGTCACTTGGAGAGCAGCTCTGCTCAGTGGAAGGCCAGGACTCAGAGAAGCATGGCTGCTGCTCTGTGGTGATGGAGTAATGTGTACATTAACATTTAAACCATTAATTTAGACCGGGAACACATCAGTGTCAAGTAACAATTATACATTAAAACATACATTAACCACTTCAGCTCTGTATACATTTCGGCCATTTGAAAATAGCAGATGCAAAGTCTCAAGGCGACGCATTGTCAGCTTGTAGATCTGCTATTTTCAAAAGATTTCTTTATACATTTGAAAACTTTAAATGGGACATTCTGCATAATGAGTACTTTTACTTTTGATACTTAAAGGCATTCCGGACTTTTACTTGTGACAGAGTATGTCATAACATGAGTTTAATACTTTAATAGTATCTGTCTGTCATTCAATGTTATATGAGTTTTTAAACAAGCATCTCAATTGGGCGTATCCTTTTAGTTGACCGTGTACCAGTGAACTGTGCTTTCATGAAACTGTACCTTTTCCTCTGCAATACTTCTAATAAAGTCTTCAATCGATCAATCAATCAATAAAGTACCTTGTCCAGTCCTGGTGATGGAGGAGGCAGGTGGTCTCAGGTCTGCTTCCCCAGAACCATGCTTCTCCTCTGGCTTCACAGGCTGCTGTTTGTGGCCGGCTTTTCTTGGACGCACAGGACTCAAAGTCTGCAGGAAGAGCAGTCAAAACAAAAACAAGCATTTGTACTAGAGTGGATTATTTAGTAGAAAACAAAAAGGGGACACTCTTAAAGGAATAGCTCACACAAAAATGTGATTAAATTCTATCAAATCAAATGAAATCAGATCTTTCAAATCAAATGTCCAGACCTAGATATGTCCTACATCTAGATATGGTCTACATCTAGATATGTCCTACATCTAGATGTGGCCTACATCTAGGTATGGCCTACATCTAGATATGGCCTACATCTAGATATGTCCTACATCTAGATAAGTCCTACATCTAGATATGGCCTACATCTAGATATGTCCTACATCTAGATATGGCCTACATCTAGATATGTCCTACATCTAGATAAGTCCTACATCTAGATATGTCCTACATCTAGATAAGTCCTACATCTAGATATGTCCTACATCTAGATAAGTCCTACATCTAGATATGTCCTACATCTAGATATGTCCTACATCTAGATAAGTCCTACATCTAGATATGTCCTACATCTAGATAAGTCCTACATCTAGATATGTCCTACATCTAGATATGTCCTACATCTAGATATGTCCTACATCTAGATAAGTCCTACATCTAGATATGTCCTACATCTAGATATGTCCTACATCTAGATGTCCTACATCTAGATATGGCTTACATCTAGATATGTCCTACATCTAGATGTCCTACATCTAGATATGGCTTACATCTAGATATGTCCTACATCTAGATGGCCTACATCTAGATATGTCCTACATCTAGATATGTCCTACATCTAGATGTCCTACATCTAGATATGGCTTACATCTAGATATGTCCTACAACTAGATATGGCCTACATCTAGATATGTCCTACATCTAGATGTCCTACATCTAGATAAGTCCTACATCTAGATATGGCCTACATCTAGATATGTCCTACATCTAGATATGGCCTACATCTAGATATGTCCTACATCTAGATATGTCCTACATCTAGATAAGTCCTACATCTAGATATGTCCTACATCTAGATATGTCCTACATCTAGATAAGTCCTACATCTAGATATGTCCTACATCTAGATATGTCCTACATCTAGATATGTCCTACATCTAGATAAGTCCTACATCTAGATATGTCCTACATCTAGATGGCCTACATCTAGATATGTCCTACATCTAGATATGGCCTACATCTAGATGTGGCCTACATCTAGATATGGCCTACATCTAGATATGGCCTACATCTACATGTGGCCTACATCTAGATATGGCCTACATCTAGATATGGCCTACATCTAGATATAGCCTACATCTAGATATGGCCTACAGCGCTGTGATTGGCTAGCGGGACGCTTGATGAAATTAACTCATCAATAGCACCGCTCACTTCACACTATGTGTGATTTCTTTTTCTTTTTCTTGAGACAATAATTCAAAAGACTCCTGTTGACCGATGACACGGCCAGTAATTTATTTTTGCATGTACTACTCCTTTAATAGGTTGGCTTTGATTTGCTGGTATTTCTTTCAGAACAGACCGTGTGTCTCTTCTTGCTGTTCAGGCTGTGGATGGGTGAAGGGTGGTAGTGGGACCTCCCCACGGGCCGGGCGGGGGGGAAGGGGTCCTGCCTGGTGAACACTGCTGCACCACTGTGTAACACATTTAACATCTTTATTTGCGTTCACATTTAACAAGATATTCTTGAACACACACTATGGTAGATGCACAAACTTGGGAAACTCAACAACAATATTTCATGGTACAGATCATGGGTACAGGAAGCTTCGCCTCCTCTATAATATGGCAGCTGCCAGATATCACACACACTGAATAGAACATTGCCAATGCCTTTTTATCAGCTCTTGGATTATTGGGTATTCCTGCAGGCCTCTCACAACTGATTCATGGACAATACAGATCCCATTTGGTTCCTCTCAGAGTTAAATTAGCATCGTTACAATGAATACCGGTATGTTGTTCATTAACTCATTATAACACAGTAGTAGCCTATAACACTGGTACTGTACTGGTAACATAATGCAGTGCCTTACCTGGATTTCATAACAAAAGCAGTATCCAGGATATCTGTGAGTCAATAGTTCAAATAATAGACTATAATAAACCCCTCTTCAGTCTGATGGTGTGATGCATGAGTTCAACATGATCCATGAAAATGCATCATTCATAAAATTATGAGGAAGTATAAAATAATATAGGCTATCCACCTCAGAGAGCCGTTGCCATGGAAGCAAACATCAACAACTTTACAAGCTCCCGCAGACACCGTCTCTAAATAGCACACAAATCCTGATCCTACAACAGTCCTACATCAGTGTTTAAACTACAGATCAGATGTTAAAACTATAGATCAGTTCCTGTCTCATGTTCGACTGGCTCAAAACAAACACAACCGCTCACAAACGGTGGAACAGGGTTGCCAGATTCTGAGACAGAAATACGGGTCTACGGAAACTAAACCCAGTAGAAGCGACCAAACTTAGATGACGACGAGCACTTTATATAGATTGTCTATTAAAAAAATAAATCTAAAATTTGGCATATTTTCAAAACATTTTAATGAGGCTACACAAATTGTGTGAAGTAATGTAATGATGTGATCATGGTGCATCATTATCGGACTTGATTAATGTTATCCTTCAGCTTCTTGTTTATGCCCCAATGTTCAATGTTAGGCTATATGAGATACTTAAATGGTTTCCTATGGAAATAAGTTTAGTCTCTTCTAGGATCTCCTTTTAGTAGACCTTGTACCAGTGAACTGTACCGTCATGAAACTGTACCTTTTCCTATGCAAACTTCTAATAGTATTCAATCAATCAATCAATCAATCAATCAATCAATCAAAACCCCAATTTATGGAGATTATACATGTTTTGTTGTGATTGTAGAAATATAATTTATACCTTAATTGCTAAAAGTTTATAAGCTAATCATGAATAGCCTACTTTACTTTAAGAACATTTTCCAATGTTTAAAGGAGTAGTTCACCCCCAAAATGACTTTTTTTCTATTGATTAGTCACGCCATGGAGAGTAGAGTTCAATAATATTTTTTGGTTTTTGTCACATTCATAAGACAAAAATGTGATAACAATAAATGTACCCCCATTGATTCCGGATGGTGACCCGTTTCGAAGCGGGTCACCATCCGGAATCAATGGGGGTAAATTTACTCAAATCAAATATTTGTCTTAGGAATGCGACAAAAACCAAAAAATATTATTGAACTCTACTCTCCATGGCGTGACTAATCAATAGAAAAAAAGTCATTTTGGGGGTGAACTACTCCTTTAACACTGATGCGCACACTCTCTTCTGCAGGTTGAAAAGACACTTAACTCTGAACTGAGTAAGATCTGCACATGGCTTAACGACAACAAATTATCAATTCACCTGGGCAAAACCGAGTCCATCCTCTTTGGATCAAATCATAACCTCAAAAAGGTAGAGAACTTCACAATCAAAGTGGGTGATAAGGTCATAAGACGAAAAAACGAAATCTCCTACTTAGGATGTATCCTTGAAGCTAATCTTTCCAGCGAAAAGATGACTTCAAAAGTAATACAAAAAATCAACCAACAAACTCGTTTCCTACAGAGGATCGCCCCAATGGTCAACTTCAACACACTGAAGACCATAGCTGGTGCAATAATCCAGCCCCTCTTTGACTATGGAGTCCACGTATGGTATCGTGACGCCCCACAAGCCCTAAAAACTAAACTCCAAACAGCCCAAAATAAACTAATTAGGGTCCTGCTTAACCTTCCCAATCAGACTCACCTCACCGCTACTCACCAGTTAAGAGTGGGGTGGCTCAGAGTAGATGACAGAGTACAGCAACTTGCAATGGGCCTGGTGTACAAGATACACTACACCACTATGATACCCAAGTACCTGTCAAAATACTTTATAAACGTTAAGGATGTCCATAATTACAACACCAGAGGCAGTGCCACAGATCACGTTCAACCCAGAGTCAACTCAAAGAAAGGGTCGAACTCGTTCTTCTGCTACACCACAAAAATGTGGAATGCCTTACCGAAGGCCATAAAGGAGTGTGGATCACTAGCATCCTTTAAAATTGCCCTAAAAAACCACTTACAGGCAGCAGCCGTTCACAACTGGTAAAAACCTAGCCCAACCCTACCCTCCCTGCCCCTTCCTTGTATATACTGTACATACTGATTGTTTAGACTTACTGTTACCTGCCCCTTCCTTGTATATATTGTATATACTGTACTTACTGATTGTATAGACCTACTGTTTTCTTTTTTTCTTTACATATCTACTGCATAGTACTGTGTTCTATTTGTCTGTCATTCAATGTTATATGAGATACTTTAATGGTTTCCTGTTGAAATAAGCTTAGTCTTTTCATGGATCTCCTTTTAGTAGACCTTGTACCAGTGAACTGTACCGTCATGAATCTGTACATTTTCCTATGCAAACTTCTAATAAAGCCTTCAATCAATCAATCAATCAATCAATTTCTTGGTGCCCACTGCCCACAGCCCACCTATTCTGTTACCCACAAATCTAGTATGGGGGTCCCTAGGGGCTAGGGGGGGTCCCTGGCACAATTAACATATGGGGGTTCACAAACACGTAAATGAATTTGGGGGTCCTTCATTCATTCGACAGGGAAATGGTTTAAACAACGAGAAAAAGTCAAAATAAAACAACAACTCTTTAAAACGAGCTCAAAGTCGCTTATAAAGAGTAGACATGGCAACACTGACGTTGAACGTCATGTGATTTCACTGCCGTCTACATGATCAGCCAATAGGACGAGGAGCTGAGGATGATGGACACGACGTTCAGCCAATGACGCGCGACAAAGGCCAGCCCCCTCCGCCCCTCCAGCAGTCTGCCTGGTTTCTATTGTTCGTTCACTGCGTAGATCCGGTGTAGGGCCCGCCCTACTGTATCCGGTCATTGCCACGCACACATACGTTCAAAGAAACGGACTGTTTCCGTATCCGCTTTGGACCGGATTTACAAAAGGCAAAAGCAAATTCCACGTCGAACGCCATCAGCCAATGGGGCGCGGAGCTGGGAGTGATGGACACGAGGTTGAGCCAATGAGGCGCGAGGAGGCAGCTCCGTTTCAGCCAATCGGGCAGCGAGGAATCAGCAGCGCGCGGAAGAGGAAAAACAACGAGCTAACTGTTAGCTAGCGGCTAGCTTAGCTTCATGTAAACACTGTGATAATTATCATAATAATACTTATATACACACTGAGGTAGTTTAATTAATAAACTATCTCATGTTCACTTATTATCCGTATTATTATTAACGTGAAGTGACGTCACAGAGCGGCTTTAATCCTTAGCTAGCAGCTTTAGCATCATTAGCTGCTAGCTAGCTGGTTAGCCTGTTAGCTACTGGTGTTGTGTATCTATCGATACATGTAATAACTAGTATTATTATTTATAAATGTAATTACTGCCTGGTTTAATACAAACACACTCACTATGCATCATGTCAAGATCAAGACAGAGAAGCCAGGTGACACACACACACACACATATACACGCATACACATATACACGCATACACACACACACACATTATACACACACACACTCTCTCTCGCACGCACACACACACACACACGCACACACACACACACACACACACACACAGTGGTGGCAAAAGTGCTCTCAATGTATTTGCCTCAGTAAAAGTGAAAGTCCAAAATTCAAATTGTAAAACGTATTGGCATCAAATATTTTTAAAGTACCAAACAAGCTACCCATCATGCAGAATGATTGTGACATTTCACAGGTTTTCAAATGTCTAAAATGTATTAAAATCGTTGGAAAATAGCTGATCTACAAGCTCTCAACGTGTCGCACTAGAATCTATATCTAGTGACTAGATTGATAGCCAAAGTAATTGGAAAAGTATGTGTAGGGCTGATGTATTAATGTATGTCTCCTTGTATTAACAATCCAAATTAGCAAAGCAATTAGCAAGTTATGATTTAATTTAAAATAAAGTAGGCCTACAATATTTGCCTCTGGGATGTGTTGGAAATTGAAGTGCAGTTATTGAAAAGTGGAAATACTCCAGTAAATTGTCATTAAAGTACAAACGACGGATACACTTTATGAGTACTCCATATCTTCATAAAGTCGTACATTGGGTGTGTGTGTGTGTGTGTGTGTGTGTGTGTGTGTGTGTGTGTGTGTGAGAGAGAGAGAGATTCACTATTTCCCTTGACAGTTCATTTAAACCAGGGTTCCCCAATAGGCGGCCCGTGGGCCATTTGCGGCCCGCAGGGGGCTACGGTCTGGCCCACACCAACCCCAGTAATAATGGTGGTATAAGAGCAGCAACAACACTAGTATATCGTCGTTGTCGGGTGGAAATCTCGTATATCCCAATTTGTACGTTCTTTCGCAAATCATACAAGGCCGTCGCACAAAAGTAGTGAAAACAGCCGATCTACAAGCACACAACGCCTCGCGGGTGCGAGGCGTTGTGTGCTTGTAGATCGGCTGTTTTCTCTAGTTTAAATCATTTTCAATATGATAAATTCAAAATGAACGGTTTTGGACATACAAGATTTTCACCTGACAACGACGAAAACTGTCGCTGGAGTAGTGGGAACACCACCGCCGCCCCCTGCAATGTTGTGGCCCTTGGCTTGGTACCCTAGACATAATTCGGCCCTTGGGGAAAACTAATTGGGGAACCCTGATATAAACTGTTGACTGGAAGCTTCACAATATATTGTTTCTTTTAATTGTTGTCGTTGTTTTCTTGCAGACTCGGAGGTGGCTGGAGCTCGAAGTCGTCTAGATGCTGTTCTCCAAGTCCTGGTTGAGAAGAGTGAGACGGAGAGGTCTGTGAACTCTGTTTTCATTTAGAACTTTAAACTGTTCACTACACACTCATCAACATTGCAGCTGTACTGAAAGCTTGCATTATCCTCTTTCTATCTGCAAAATGTAGGCGTTTGGAAGTGCTCGTCTTTAACCCATTTAGGCCTAGAATTATTGAATGCTTTAACCAGTGAAAAATAGCAGATATACAAGCTCACAGCGCGGCACCGAGTGCCGCGCTGTGAGCTTGTAGATCTTGTAGATCTGCTATTTTTGAAAAAGTCGTGAAAATGTGTGCAAATCTTTGAATATTTGTATTTTCAAAGCGAACGTTTGTAACTCAAATTTTGCTTCTGGGTGGTCCCTGGAACTAGATATTTTGAAATGGGGGTCCGTGGCCAAATAAATATCATTTTGGGGGTCCTTCACATGAAAAGGTTTGAGCACCACTGACATAGTAGTCTCTCAAGAACAGACTAACTGAGCTCCAGTTAAAGTGAAAAGGACCTTTTCTTTGACGATGGCTGGCCAGGTCGCTGACAGAAACATAGTTTTTTTTTTTCCAAAAATCTTAAAAGGATTCAAAAGACACTTATAGAATCGGGTCAAAATTCAAATTTTCACGATTTTTCAAAAATAGCAGATCTACAAGCTCGCAGCGCGGCACTCGGTGCCGCGCTGTGAGCTTGTATATCTGCTATTTTTTTATATTTAAAGCATAAAATATTGCGTCATAGAGTAACAAAGTCATGACGTGACTCGCATAACATTGGGTCATCTTAAAATCGCAATCACACGTCTGCGGTGGATTTTTATGAAACAAACACTTTGCAGACAGTAAGAGGATAATTCAAGCTTTCAGTACAGCTGCATGTTGGTGAGTTTAACATAGTTTAATACCATCAGATAGGACTTTTCTGTTTGGATGAATGGGCTGTCAATGGTTGGTGTTGTAACTCTAGATTCAACATTCTGTATTTAAAAATAAATCTAGAGTTGCAAGTTGCAGCTAGTCCTACGACTTGATTCTCTCTTTACTCCTTCCTGCCCCCTTGTGGCTCCATTGGTACTACACCGAGTGATGACCACCATCAACACATATCTTGGTCACTTGTTCTCATGTTGTTGTTACTAAGGTGTGTTCACTATAATGTTAAAAATGTCATTGAGACATGTTTTTATTTTATTTAGACAGAACCCTAACCCTGAGACACAACACTGAATCTCTGCATTCTATGTATGTTTGGCCTAAAATCACACAAAGCGGTACAAACAGTATCTCTAAAGTCACGTCATCAACATGGATCTGTCCCATATTCCCTCCTGATTGGCTACGATTGCCTTCTAAAGTTTGTGTATGCGACCTGACGGTTGCTTATCTCCCGATTAGGGAGTCTTACTGGTTTACTAAGACACAACACTGTCTCTCTGCATTCTATGTATGTGTTTACCTTGTTTAATGTCACTGTGGACATTCTGGACAAAGATCATCTTCTAAATGTCTACATTGTATATTGTATTTGTATTCATCTCTGTCTTCGTTGATTTTCTGTGCAGGGAGACCAATGAAGAGGACTCTGGGAAGACTGCTGCAGACTCCTTAAACAAGTATGTTTGTTATGTATGAAGAAATGTACATACTTCTTAAACAAGTATGTTTGTTATGTATGAAGAAATGTACATACTTCTTAACCCATTTAGAACGGGTACGCATTATTGTGTATCATTGTTTTATGCTTTAACTATTGAAAAATAGCAGATATACAAGCTTGTAGAGCTGCTATTTTTGAAAAATCGTGAAAATTAGAATTTTGACCCGATTCTATAAGTGTCTTTTGAAGATTTCTTTAGAAAAACCTATGTTTCTATGTCAGCAACCTGGCTATAGCCATCGTCAAAGAAAATGTCCTTTTCACTTAACTGGAGCTCAGTTAGTCTGTTCTTGAGAGACTACTATGTCAGTGGTTCTCAAACCTTTTCATTTGAAGGACCCCCAAAATGGTATTTATTTGGCCACGGACCCCCATCTCAAAATATCTAGTTCCAGGGATCACCCAGAAGCATAATTTGAGTTACAAACATTCGCTTTGAAAATACATATATTCAAAGATTTGCACACATTTTCACGACTTTTTCAAAAATAGCAGATCTACAAGCTCGCAGCGCGCGCTGTGAGCTTGTAGATCTGCTATTTTTCACTGGTTAAAGCATTCAATAATTCTAGGCCTAAATGGGTAAACAAGTACGGCCCTTGGAACACAAGCTGCAGATGATGCCGATACGATGGTCAATGTGAAGAAAAGCAATGAGGTTTTGTCTGGTATTTCTGACATGTTTTATTTGACCTCCTCAGGGATCTGTCTCCATCGTCCGCAGGCAAACGGTAAGCCCTCCTTACTTCTTATGAAACACTTTCTGAATGGTTCTGTAACTGAAAGGAGTTAAAATCCGTGTCCTTGTAGAATCCATGTCAGGTGTTCCTACTTGTTGAGCTCTGGGGATGTTCAGCTCTGACCTGCAAACCGTAGCGGTACAGTACCTGAGTGACCGCTAAGGTTGTGGGGTTGAATCCACCATTTAGAGGGTCTATGCCCACACAGCAGAGGGATGGCAAGGGTCTATGCCCACACAGCAGAGGGTCTATGACTCTATGCCCACACAGCAGAGGGATGGCAAGGGTCTATGCCTACACAGCAGAGGGTCTATGACTCTATGCCCACACAGCAGAGGGATGGCAAGGGTCTATGCCTACACAGCAGAGGGTCTATGACTCTATGCCCACACAGCAGAGGGTCTATGACTCTATGCCCACACAGCAGAGGGATGGCAAGGGTCTATGCCCACACAGCAGAGGGTCTATGACTCTATGCCCACACAGCAGAGGGTCTATGACTCTATGCCCACACAGCAGAGTGAAGGCAAGGGTCTATGCCTACACAGCAGAGGGTCTATGACTCTATGCCCACACAGCAGAGGGATGGCAAGGGTCTATGCCCACACAGCAGAGGGTCTATGACTCTATGCCCACACAGCAGAGGGTCTGTGACTCTATGCCCACACAGCAGAGTGAAGGCAAGGGTCTATGCCCACCCAGCGGAGGGTCTATGACTCTATGCCCACACAGCAGAGGGTCTATGACTCTATGCCCACACAGCAGAGGGAAGGCAAGGGTCTATGCCCACACAGCAGAGGGAAGGCAAGGGTCTATGCCCACCCAGCAGAGGGAAGGCAAGGGTCTATGCCCACCCAGCGGAGGGAAGCCGCTTAGGGAGGGTGATATCACTGCACGTCATGCTACGGGCCGAGATAACTACGGTAGCCTGCATAGAGTAGGTTATTGATAACTACGGTAGCCTGCATAGAGTTGGTTATTGATAACTACGGTAGCCTGCATAGAGTTGGTTATTGATAACTACGGTAGCCTGCATAGAGTTGGTTATTGATAACTACGGTAGCCTGCATAGAGTTGGTTATTGATAACTACGGTAGCCTGCATAGAGTTGGTTATTGATAACTACGGTAGCCTGCATAGAGTAGGTTATTGATAACTACGGTAGCCTGCATAGAGTAGGTTATTGATAACTACGGTAGCCTGCATAGAGTAGGTTATTGATAACTACGGTAGCCTGCATAGAGTAGGTTATTGATAACTACGGTAGCCTGCATAGAGTTGGTTATTGATAACTACGGTAGCCTGCATAGAGTAGGTTATTGATAACTACGGTAGCCTGCATAGAGTTGGTTATTGATAACTACGGTAGCCTGCATAGAGTTGGTTATTGATAACTACGGTAGCCTGCATAGAGTAGGTTATTGATAACTACGGTAGCCTGCATAGAGTTGGTTATTGATAACTACGGTAGCCTGCATAGAGTTGGTTATTGATAACTACGGTAGCCTGCATAGAGTTGGTTATTGATAACTACGGTAGCCTGCATAGAGTTGGTTATTGATAACTACGGTAGCCTGCATAGAGTTGGTTATTGATAACTACGGTAGCCTGCATAGAGTTGGTTATTGATAACTACGGTAGCCTGCATAGAGTTGGTTATTGATAACTACGGTAGCCTGCATAGAGTTGGTTATTGATAACTACGGTAGCCTGCATAGAGTTGGTTATTGATAACTACGGTAGCCTGCATAGAGTAGCTTATTGAGTTTGAACATGTCTTTTCCAGCTAATGTCCATCCATCCATCCATCCATCTTCAACCGCTTATCCGGAATCGGGTCGCGGGGGTAACAGTTCCAACTGAGACTTCCAGATTTCCTTATCCTGCGCAACTTCCTCCACTCCCTCTGGGAGTATACCGAGGCGTTCCCAGGCCAGTCTGGAGATATAATCCTTCTATCTGGTCTTTGGTCTGCCACGGGGTCTCCTCCCAGTGGGACGTGCATCGAGGACCTTCCTAGGAAGGCGCTCGGGGGGGCATCCGTACTAGATGCAATGTTTCCCCTGGAATAAGAATGCTAGGATTAAAAAAAGTTCCTATCTCACAAAGATTTGACGGTTTAAAGTAATATTCAGGAGTGGTTTTGTTGTTGCAGCAGTGACAGACCAAAGTGAATAGTGAGGGGTTTGTGTGTCAGTGACAGAGCTCTTCTTTCTGTGTGTGTGCGTCGCATGCGCGCGCGCGCGCGCGTGTGTGTGTGTGTGTGTGTGTGTGTGTGTGTGTGTGTGTGCGTGTGTGCGTGCGTCGCATGCGCGCGTGTGTGTCTCATCCAGGCCTTCCTCGCGCTTCCCTCAGCACCGCAGGAAGAAGAGGAAGGAGATGGACGATGGCTTACCAGAGGCTCAACAACATAAACAAAGTAAAACAATGTGCAGACACACAACGCGCTGTGAGCTTGTAGATCAGATAATTTCAGTATTCGTTGTAGGTACAAAGTATACAGGGCTTAAGATCTCACACTTCTGATCTCATAGTATTAAGTAGCTCTGGATAAGAGCGTCTGATAAATGTTGTACATTTTAATTACATTTGATCTGACCTCCCCTCCCCCTCTACCAGACGCCTACATCATCAAGCTGTTCGACCGCAGTGTGGATCTGGCTCAGTTCAACACCAGCACTCCTCTGTATCCCATCTGTCGCTCCTGGATGAGGAACAACCCTTCAGTGAGAGAGAGAGCAGCTTCCCCCAGCCCCCCTCACTGCATGGAAGACGAGGTACCTTTATTATTAACACTACTAATAAAAATAATAATGTATTCTATAGCCGTGTACAACAGGCCTCCTCTCTGCATGGAAGAGGAGGTAATATTAATAATATTAATATATACACACAGAGCTGCTTCCCGATAATAATGATATATATTCCATAATGACTGAGAGAACAGTGGTCTTGTGGTTAGAGTGTCCGCCCTGAGACTGGGAGGTCGGGGTTCGATCCCTGGCCGGGTCGTATCAAAGACTCTAATAATAATAATGGGACCAGACCAAATATCTGAGTCTTTACCAAAATAGCGGCTTGGCTATTTTTGGTTTAGACCTGATCTACAAGCTGAAAACGTGCCGCTTGGAGCTGCGTTTCGAGCTTGTGGATCTGCTACTTTTGATGCCTTTCTGTGACGCTGTGGTGTGATCAACACGTAGGTTAGGAGTGGTTTAGTGTCACACGTGGGAGTCTGTCCCCACTGTCCCTGTTGCAATGCATTGAAGCCACTAGAAAAACATCTCTTCAGGTCTGAACGCACCTTTACGCCTACCTATCAGCTCCCAGTACTCAAAGGTGATACACCATGCATTTAAAAAGTATTTATGTCATATTGTTTATGTCCCAAAAACGTTTTTCAAAAGGTTTGAGGCTAAATTACCACTCCTGAATAGAGAGCCTCTCTCATTTTTGAATGGCTCTCAGAGCATTTTCAGCTGCAGTACCACCTTTGGCCTGAACTGTCAGCCGTCAGCGACGGCAGCAAATCTGGACAGCCTGTTTTGAGAACCTGTGGGATGCTTTTAACCTCCGCCTTCCCAAAACCAGAGAAAGACACAATGGTCAGAAATGGGACTTTGTGAGGATAGAAGGAGCTAGTGGGACCCCAAAAAAGGGTTTAAAATAGGAAAAGTGAAATTTCATGGTGTATCACCTTTAACTCAGGTGTCTACACGCCAATCTCTTTGATGTCTCTGGAGGCCCACAGCGCGTTGACGTGTTTACTGTACTTACAGTATTAACTTTATATCTCACCGTTAGGTTGGGGCTGCGCCTGGATGTAGCCCATTAGCCGCTAGTCGCTTCGAGTCGACGCTGAGAGCATCGCGCGGCCGTTTTTCTCCGTATACTCCAATGCATTTCCCCATCTTTAACGCCCTTTATCTCTGATGTTTGTTTTATGGCTAAAACTGTGGCGTGGTGCGGCAAAATGTCCAAATTTTGATCGGCAATGAACAGCTATGATCAACACTGGTCCATACAGTATGTTACACAATAACATCCTGTCTGCGCTCATGTGACCAAGTGACGTCATGACGCATGCATTGACGCAGCAGGGCCGGATTCAATACAATGGTGGTGGGCCTGGGCAGCGAGAGGGGATAAATGGGGCAATCCAGGAGCACCCGATGTGTTAAGGTGGTTGCACACTGCACTGTGTGTTTTCGTTGAATTTTGGAAATCCGAAAGCCGTAGGCCAGGGAGAGAGAGAGAGCGAAGAGAGAGAGAGCAAGGGACTCGGTGCGACAGCTGCGAAAATCGTGAAAAAACAACCCTGGTCCGAAAATAAATACGAAACGGGCGGCAGTGTGCAAAGACCTTTAGACCAGTACTTACAGTACATAATTCACACCCAGGGCAAGCTACTCATACGCTGATTTGGCCGTGCCCGGGATCGAACCCATGACCTTGTGGGCCAAAGGTCTACCAACTCAGCTACACGCACACACAGCCTGACAGCGACAATTATATAGCAACAACTAAGATGCTGGGTTAACTGTGTGTGTGTGTGTGTGTGTGTGTGTGTGTGTGTGTGTGTGTGTGTGTGTGTGTGCGTGTGCGTGTGCGTGTGCGTGTGCGTGCTCCTCCAGGCTCCAGAGCTGCTGAACGGGAAGGCCCAGAACGTGTACCGTCTCCCCCCTCCCTCCGCCTGTCCTGTGAGTTCTAATGGGGAGCCTGTCAACCTGAGGATCCCTATTATCAACAAACCTGTCGTCACCAAGGTAACCACATCAGCATCATCTAACACCTGTATTAGTTACCATGTTCTTTACGCATTCTTTCAGCATTCTTTACAACCTGTATTGATTACCATGTTAACAACATCAGCATCCTTTAAAACCTGTAGTCACCATGGTAACAACATCAGCATCATTTAAAGGAGTAAGGACTTTTTCTATTGATTACTCATGCCATAGAGCAGTGGTTCTCAACCTTTTCAGGCCACGACCCCTAAAATAATCATATTTCAACTGGGGACCCCCCACCCTGACAAGCACTTGGAATTGTAGTAGTTGGCATTACATTATTTTGACTCCATCTGTTCCATTGTGAAAATAGCAGAACTACATGCGTTGCGAGCCGTTGTGAGCATGTAGATCTGTCATTTTCACAATTTCGGCCTCTATTATTTGACAGTTCTGGCCAATTTTTGACCAGAGGTACTAAAAAGGTCCTTAATTTGTCACTTTAGATATTATGCAGATACCATGTATACACCTATACTGTATGTTGGTCTGGTTACTTTTGAGTGAGAAAACAATGTTAACATTATACTAACCATCTGGGGACCCCCCAACATAATTTGGGGGGTCCAGGTTGAGTACCAATGCGATAGAGACTTGGCCCTAGGCCAGACGGAGCTGGATATTTCATATATCCCGTTTTTTCAGATATCCACGTAGAAAAAATATCTAGGTCCCCAGACAAGCACACACACAGTAAAGTCTTCAGAGATATCCGTGTTCCATGCCTACATGGATCCAGTGAATCGGATATTTTTCAATGTCTTCACTTATTTATCCGGTTTAAAAAAATATCCAGTTTTGCGTCCGAAATATCCAGCTTTGTGTGGCTGCAAGCCCCAACTGCACAAAAAATTGTCTAACTTCAGAAATATCCAGCTCTGACTGTGTGGCCGGCAAAGTAGGTCGTGGGGGTGGCTTATTGTCGGTATCAGCCAGTAACACGCGGGAGTCTGTCCCCGTTACAATGCGCTAGACCCCTGGGAGATGGACTGCTGAGGTGGAGCGCCACACCTACCATCAGCTCCCAGTACTTGCCGCACGACTTGCCAAGCCGTGCTACTCATACGCTGAGTTGGCGGTGCCCGGAATCGAACTCCTGACCTTGCGGTGCAAAGGCGAGAGCTCTACCGACTGAGCTACCCGGGCACACAAAAGCACCTTAAAGAGGCGGTGCCCGAGTTTTGTACTTTTTCTGTTTTTCATGTGTCTAGGAGGTTGAAATTACTTCATTAGACCCCCTGGTGTGTTTTTTTTTGAAAAATGATGTATTCTCTTAGTATTTGTTTGTTTTCTCTTGGAGGCTGCCACCTTATGGCCAAAAGTGTCAGTTAAAAAACACAGATACTGTGACACCCTTAGTATCAACTCCTCCCCAATTGCCATTCACCCAACACTGTGGGGTGTGGCTATATCAGCTGGGTCACCACCCACCATGCCATCCATGCATACTTAATGAACTGGGGGTGTGGCCACATAAAAACCCAATTTTAACTCTTTCTGTATACTTTTTTGGAAAAGATCTTCCTCCTAGTATACTCATAATACCGGATAATCATGTTTTAGAGGGGAGGGGGGGAATCATGGCACCACCTCTTTAAGTTCAATAATGTCTTTTTGGTATTTGTCACATTCCTAAGACAATAATTTGATTACAATAAATGTACACCCATTGATTCCGAATGGGGGTACATTTACAATGCATTTGTTTGTCTTAGGAATGCGACAAATACAAGCAAATATTATTGAACTCAAGTCTTTATGGCGTGAGAAATCAATAGAGAGTAAAAAAAAAAAAAACATTTTGGGCGTGAACTACTCCTACTCGTCTCCATTGTAACATTATCAGCATAATTTCCAGACAAGGTCAGTGATGTGATGTTACTAGGTTTTCAATGTAATGGGTCCCGGGACCCACAGGTGGTCATTCAAATGGGTCCCAGAAAAGTTTTATGAGTCCTCAATATAAAGTTTACGTGCGCAAAATGGCGTCGGACGTCGGTGGAATCAAAACATTGACGTTTCTATCGCCTGTTTAAGACTTTCTACGTGGATTTTATTTGTGTTAAAGGGATATTCCACTTTCAAAAAAACTTTTTGTCATTGTATGGTCTAATCAGGCTTGTATGAACACCCTGAACAGTTTTTAATTTTCTTCATTCAGTATTTAGATATTTGATGTAAATGTTATCAGGCCCTCTAGGCCAAGGGCCTCTCCCCACACACACTCATTGTAACTTCAAACTCCATTTTAACCATGATAGATTCATTAAAAACACCCATTATGTTTTCTGGTGACTCATACTACCCTCCTAATACGTGAGCAGGCCATGTTTTTTCCATAACGTTTTTCATGTATTTTTTATATATTTTTATTGCATTTAATTGTTTCCATTTTCCCAAAGAAAAAAAATTAAAAATACACGAAAAACGTTATGGAAAAAACACGGCCTGCTCACGTATTAGGAGGGTAGTATGAGTCAGCAGAAAAAATAATGGGTGTTTTTAATGAATCTATCATGGTTAAAATGGAGTTTGAAGTTACAATGAGTGTGTGTGGGGAGAGGCCCTGGGGCCTGGGCCTGCCGGAGGGCCTGGTAACATTTACATCAAATATCGAAATACTGAATGAAGAAAATTAAAAACTGTTCAGGGTGTTCATACAAGCCTGATTAGACCATACAATGACAAAAAGTTTTTTTGAAAGTGGAATATCCCTTTAACGTAGGGTAAAGTAGGATGCTTTCACCCATGAACAATGGTGGTGTCTGTGGAATTTTCTTTTTTTTTTCTTTTACCGCAACGTGGTAAATTATTTTAACATGGACTCCAATGGAGGCGCATCCCCGGGACCCCAGGACCATGACATGAATGAGTCCCTGGGTGACTTGAATGAGTTTTTGATGCGGGATGCGCACGTAATGACATCACTGCAAGGTGTCATGGCTGCAGTCTCTCACCGCTTGTTCCCTCTCTGCACTTGAAAAGTACACTTTTAGTAGAGGTCTTGCTACTGTAGTAATGATGTAATATATATTGAAAAGTACACTTTTAGTAGAGGTCTTGCTACTGTAGTAATGATGCAATATATATTGGTGATGTATCAATAGTCTCCTCATTGACTATCAATGCAAAGTCACTCCTTAAACACATAAACGGAGCTGATTCTACCAGTTTATATAACCATACAAAACTCAGCGTTACGTTTGAACCTATTTAGACAGGGAACACCTATACGTATCCATACCTTTCAATCAGGGAACCCCTTTTGGGGTTGTTGCTATGTACAGCATATAGTAACTATAGTAAATATTTTGTACTTTTTGAATAAATATTTGTAGTTTTCCAGAAAACCTTTGAACTGGCCTCAGGTCTAAAAGGGTTAATGAAAGTTTCAAATGCACGGTGGTGCATTGGGTTTGGCAGAGCTACTTTATTATTAGACGTGTTCTGGAGAGGGTGATATTTATACATGTCTTCTTACAGCCTGTGAGCCAGTAGATACAACAGCAGGGGGAGAAATTAATTTGCAACGACTAAATTGTGGAGGGAAAAAAGGGGAAAACATTGGCTACTCAGAAAAAGTACCTGTTACTCAAGACGTAACAATAAAGATGACCTTATAGCTTGCAGCGTAGCTTTTCTGCGTGTTTTCTTTTTGGCCTTTCCGGCACATCATGTTTTTGTTTTGTGTTCCTTTCCATTTAACCCATTATGGTCGGGACCCCTTTGTGTGCTTTTACCCGTCAGGCAGGGGAACTGTGTACAGGGGTTGACACTAAGGAACTGTGTACAGGGGTTGACACTAAGGTCTCAGAGGAACTGTGTACAGGGGTTGACACTAAAGCCCTTTGCACACAGGCGCGTTTAACCGCACGGATAAAACGGACAATATAATTTTTTGAAAAGAAAACAATGATTCTCTATGACCTCATGCACACCGGCTCCGAATTAGCCGTGCGACGAGTGGCTGCCGCCGTGCGTTTTTTTCTCGATCGAAACCAGTTCGATTCGTGCGTCTTGTCGCATGCGGTAAAAAACTCATCACTCCTTTTATGACTCCTTTTTGGATCCGCAGCGCCGATTCCGCACAGCCGTGCACACCAAATCCAATACGTTTTATTCATGCCGCAAACGAAAAAAAACGCAACTGTCCTGTGTGCAAAGGGCTTAAAGTTGTACCATGTAACTTTTTTTATAAAACAAATCTTAAAATTGTCCTAACTGTTAAATCGCTAAAGTTTTAGAACACCCACTCCGTTATTTTCAGCTTCTGAAGCCTTCTCTTTATATGTTTTCTATGATCCTGGCCGTGGACCGGATTTCGCGCCATAAAGACGTAATCTGCATCATCTGTATACGTTGTGTATACGTTGCCCAATCACATCGCCGATCATGCACACATGGTACACTACCGGCCAATCACAGCGCATCTTGAAGTGGGGTCGCCATATTTGTAGTCACCCGTGTGTCTCTTTACTCAAAAGGTAATCTCGCCTACCAGGCAGGGTGAAGTAGTCCGTTTCTCCGGAATGCCTGAACGCACAGGAACCAGGGACCCCTCTAAAGATAGCTCTCGGCGTTGTGGAGGCAGACGCGGGGGTGTGAAGGTACGAAAAACGGGCGAAAGACGCGAACGCGACCGCGGTTTGCTATATGGCTACTGACCACTAGTTGAGAATCTTACACAGTATAGCTTTAAGGTCTCAGAGGAACTGTGTACAGGGGTTGACACTAAGGTCTCAGAGGAACTGTGTACAGGGGTTGACACTAAGGTCTCAGAGGAACTGTGTACAGGGGTTGACACTAAGGTCTCAGAGGAACTGTGTACAGGGGTTGACACTAAGGTCTCAGAGGAACTGTGTACAGGGGTTGACACTAAGGTCTCAGAGGAACTGTGTACAGGGGTTGACACTAAGGTCTCAGAGGAACTGTGTACAGGGGTTGACACTAAGGTCTCGGAGGTACTTGCCCCTCGGACAAGTACAGGTCATGTTCTACTTTCCCAAAGGTCATGCCCACTTGCCCAAAAAGTAAATTGTCCATTATAAAATGATACTGTAGGTAAGATTTTAACACTTAAGTTGCAATGATTTTTTCTCTTCAATGTCCCGCGATGCCATTGTCTCCATAGACTTCCATGTAATTTATAGTGCACGGATCGTGCACGCCCGTGCCTAGATGATGCACCACGTGTGTGCACACTGTCCACAGCTTTCAAACAAAAAAATCGCTTGGAAATCCGTTCAGGCATTCATGATTAACCAGCCATTATGTTTTCTTCAGATGTAAACAAACATGGCTGCCATGTTTGAAAGAATGGGTTGGTATGGGGGTTAAACATTCAATTTCGCGATCGCGATCATGCCTAAGCCTAATACATTTCTGGAGGTCCAAAAAAATTTTTTGAAAAAAAAAATCTTTGAAAAAAAATGTTTTTTTTCTTCAAAAACGGCCCAAACTCGGGAAACTCGGGGTTGGCACAGGGGTGGTACCTTTTCAAACTCGGGAAACTCGGGGTTGGCACCAGATGTGTTAATTACCTCTCAATTTAACACTTTTCTTTTCTTTACTTTCTGGGGCTGTGCGCAAAAAAGAATTCATACCTCAATACCTCCCAATCCAAATGCCTACCTAGCGATGATTGAATATGTATATGGTTTCACACTTGTTACATTCCACAGTTTTTAGAATTGGCCTCAGGCTAAACTATTCTTTTTCATTTTCTTTGTATTAAATGTTTAAAAATGTGTGTGCAAATGAACCAATCTAAAAGTAAACCAGTTGTATCCTGTTCAGGTGGAGCCTGGCACCAACCCAGGAACCCTCATCTGTGACCACATGGAGCGCTGGAAGAAGATACGACAAAAGTATGTTCATTAAAACACTTTAACACTCTACCACTGACACAAAAGTATGTTCATTAAAACGCTTTAACACTCTACCACTGACACAAAAGTATGTTCATTAAAACACTTTAACACTCTACCACTGACACAAAAGTATGTTCATTAAAACACTTTAACACTCTACCACTGACACATTACTGTATGTACTGTATGTATGTATGTTCATTAAAACACTTTAACACTGACACAAAAGTATGTTCATTAAAACACTTTAACACTGACACAAAAGTATGTTCATTAAAACACTTTAACACTGATACAAAAGTATGTTCATTAAAACACTTTAACACTGACACAAAAGTATGTTCATTAAAACACTTTAACACTGACACAAAAGTATGTTCATTAAAACACTTTAACACACTCTACCACTGACACATTACTGTATATACTGTATGTATGTATGTTCATTAAAACACTTTAACACTCTACCACTGACACATTACTGTATATACTGTATGTCTGTATGTTCACACTCGCATGACTGCGCCTGATTTTGAGGTGGTTTGGGTTTGCTCAGGAAACTCTGAGAAATGTTCCCTTTCATGACTTTTCCTAAACATATAAGACAAGTCAGGGGTTGACACTAAGGTCTCAGAGGCACTTGTCCGTCAGGCAAGTACAGGTCATTTTCTACTTGCCCAAAGGTCATGCCCACTTGCCTGAAAAGTAAACCATCCATTATAAAATGATAGGTAAGATTTGAATTAACGCTCAGCTCAACACATTATTTCTTTACTTTCTGGGCGATAAAAAAGTCATACATACTGTACCTCAATACTTCCAAATCCAAATATCTACATAGCTATGATTGAATATGTCTATTTTAAAATGTTAAGTATCAACAGTAAAAACAGCACATTATAGGTAAAAAGTGCTATTATTTTACATTCCACAGACCAGAAGACAGAGCGCTCTGGACACGTTCAGGTGTTTAGACAGATATCTGGTGTTGTGTTTATAGGCGGTTGAGTCCGCTCTCAAATGAGCACTTGTCCGGTCGGGCAACCTGAAAGCAAACTTCACCTGCCCGAAAGTTTTATTTACCTGCCGGGGGCCGGTGGGCAAGCCTTAGTGTCAATCCCTGCAAGTCTTGTTTTTTTTTCTACCATTTGAGACGTTTTGTAAATATGAAATAAAGATCTTTGAGTGTTTCCTGAGCAATCTAATTCCATTTCTAAATCTAAAAAAAAGGTGAAAATGACCTGTTCAGTCGTGTGTGTGTTAAAACACTTTAACACTCCAACTGACACAACAGTATGTTCATTAAACACTCCTGGAGCTAACTAACACATTACCGTATAAACTGTATGTATGTTCATTAACAATTTTGCTGCCATTTTAAACATAGCTGTAGTAAGGTGGGTACGCGCACGCATCGTGCACAATCTGTGCGCGACTCATCTAGTAGACGTGTAGACTCGGTGACAGCTTTCGAATAAAAAAACCCCCATTGAAATAGACATATCCGTTGCCACGCTGTATCCCTGCTTATCCTCCAGTGTTTACATGAAAAAACATTGAAAAAAGCCAGCAGTGCGCTATGGTAACACGTGGACACGTTCGCGCACAAAACGCACGATATGAGCGGGGATCATAATCCAGGCGTGTAGAGACTGGATCAAAGTTTCCAAACGCAAAAATCTGATTGAAAAATTAGCTTTCCATCGCCGAGTAGCCTCCTCTTCTGTTACAATGTAAACCAATGGAGGCGGGACTAATGGCCCAGGCTCAGACCGGATACGGAAAGCTAGATCCGGTCCAAACCGGAAATACGACCAGATACAGTTAGGTGGTGGGCCTAAAGAGCCAGAATCAGCGAAAATCAGCGATAATACTTTTAATCCTTTCATAATGATAAAAGCTAATTAAATTTCCGGGATCGAAAGGGCATGGCACCGCGGTACAGCGGGAAATCTCCAGTTTCGACGGGGATCGCAGAGTATGAGTTAAAACACTCTCCAAATGACACATGATTATGTACTTTATGTACTGAAGTTAACTAACACATTACATGTACGCCCATGGACCTAGTTACAACAATCTCCCCTTTTGATGTGCAAGTAAAATGTTTTTATTGTTGTTGTTACTGTTGTTTCAGATGGAAAGAGTCGTCCAACAAGAATCAGTTACGCTACAGCGAGAGCATTCGGATCCTCAAAGAGATGAAGGACATGTACGACCGCTAGCATCGCCTGCTAGCTAGCTACCGTACGACTACGACCGCTAGCATCGCCTGCTAGCTAGCTACCGTACGACGTCTAGCTTTATCTGTTAGCTAGCTAGCTACCGTACGACCCCTGACTGACTTCATCTTGTGTGCGATGGCGAGGGAGAGACATTGTAGTAAAGTAAAAACCTCACTTTACGACAATCCATTCCCCGGTTGTTTTTGGTAGCTTCAATCTCTGTATTTGGATTTAAAAATGTGTTGACACTCTGCCATCATGGAGTACTTTGTTAGAGGTGTTGTCTTTTAAATAATAAACAGTTTGAGCGAGAAGACAACAGGTGACGTCTGTTGTCAGCGCAGCGGGTTAATTACTATGCTCGTTTAATAATCCCAATGTGTCGCTTGCTGCTATTAGACGATCTACAAGCACACAGTGTGTTGCAGTGCTTGTAGATTAACAATGTTTTGCTGAGCAACATTGTTGGATTTTCTGTCTGGGAGTTTATTTTGTATGTTTTCCGTCCAGTGACAACAGGCCAGTTCAGCAGTAAGAAATGTGTGTAAATTAGGGTTGGGATCTGGATTTGATCACACTGTCAGAGCAGGTATGTGGACTGCTGTACAATTAGGCTTACAATACTGGTGGTTCTCAAACTATCATTTCAACAACCATCTACAATTCTGAGTGTGTACATGTGTACACTCTCAGAGTTATAGAGCTGTAAGGGTCCATTTGGTTCTATTTGTACACTCTCAGACTTACAGACCTGTAAGGGTCCATTTGGTTCTATTTGTACACTTAGAGTTACAAACCTGTAAGGGTCTATTTGGTTCTATTTGTACACTCAGAGTTACAAACCTGTAAGGGTCTATTTGGTTCTATTTGTACACTCTCAGACTTACAGACCTGTAAGGGTCTATTTGGTTCTATTTGTACACTTAGAGTTACAAACCTGTAAGGGTCCATTTGGTTCTATTTGTACACTTAGAGTTACAAACCTGTAAGGGTCTATTTGGTTCTATTTGTACACTCAGAGTTACAAACCTGTAAGGGTCTATTTGGTTCTATTTGTACACTCAGAGTTACAGACCTGTAAGGATCTTTTTGGTTCCATTTGTACACTCAGAGTTACAGACCTGTAAGGATCTTTTTGGTTCCATTTGTACACTCAGAGTTACAGACCTGTAAGGGTCCTTTTGGTTCCATTTGTACACTCAGAGTTACAGACCTGTAAGGGTCCTTTTGGTTCCATTTGTACACACTCAAAGTTGGAACCCCCTCAAGTTTTTCTTTTTGGTTTTATTCAATTAAGCCTTATTCTCTGCTTTCCAAAATTGGCAAAGATAGCAGGTATACAGGCACACACCCCCAAGCTTTTTTATTTTAAAGAAAATGTATACCACAGTACGATATTGTCACAAGAGTAGATTTGGTTAAAGATTCTGTGATGTGTGAATATGGTCTATGGGGCTCTGTGGCTCAAAGAATCTTTCTGTGGACATGGTGGCGCATTCAAACCTGGATAGTTCAAGCGGTGCGATTACGTAGAAAGTGAACACAAAGACGAGACGACGCGCGACTAGGGTTGTCACAATTATTACATAATCATCTAATCGCAATTATTTGACATTATCGCGATTTTTTTTTTCATAATCGTCATCATCGTTTCTATGTTGAAAAATTGTGGAAATAGCAGATCTACAGTACAAGCTCGCATTTTTAAGTATAAAGTCAAATATGTAATTTCTTTTTATTTTTAGGTTATGTGTCATATCTGCCATGTGCAACTTCAAAGCCTAAAATCCAAACAGTAACATAATTGTCAACGACAAAAACACAATTAAATCGTTAGTCGCAATTATTTGATTGACAATTAATCGTCATGTCAAATGTCATAATCGTGACAGCCCTACGCGCGACCGGGAGCAGCACGAACGATCCGAACGGGGCGGCGCGAACAGACAACGGTCTATTTGGTATCTTCGCCCCCCCCCCCCCCCCCCCCCCAGTTGGAATAATCCAAGTGAAGCGACCGTTGCTTCCCCTCGACTCCACCCATCGCGTCCTGACAGCCAATCAGCATTGATGTTGTCTGGAGACACGGAAATGTTTCTGGGACTCCCTTTTTCCAGGTGTTTTGCCTCGATTCTGACGTGACATCATTTCTTTCCAACGCTGACCAGAGCAACCAAAGTGAAGCGATGAAAAATACATTTTTGTCACTTGAACGGTTTGAACGCACCAGAAGAGCCTGGGTTTCCTATGCACTGCTGATTATGCCAAAAACTAAAAACACTCCACTTTCTTTCCTAGGAAATCCTTATAAGGATCTCACTTCCAGGTCTGTGTGTTGTTATGTCATAGAGCATGATTTGAACTTTGTAAAAGAAAAAACAGAATCAGTGATTGGATAGATTTGCTCAAGGCACACTGTGACTTTTATGAATTAAATTGTTTCTTCTAACTGTATTTGCTCTGCTACTCTCTACAATGTAATGATATAGTTTTGAACATTTCATACCCTTAATGTTCAAGATTACTTATTGTTACATCATATGACAAATGGTTAATGGCGCATTTATATAGCGCCTTTATCCAAGGCGCTTTACAGAGATTGTGCATTACAATACATTCACACACTGATGGCAGAGGAAACCATGCAAGGCACCAACCTGCTCACCGGGAGCAACTAGGGGTTCAGAGTCTTGCTCAAGGACTCTTCAACACTAACTCTGGGGGAGCCTGGGATCAAACTGGGAGTGGGAACCCTTCGGGAACCCTCTGTGTTCTAATGACGGTTTCTCTACCCCTGAGCCACTGCCGTACAACAGGATTGTTGTCAGGTGAATTGTGCGTGCCGTCTGGGTATGGTTGTGAGTATGATATTGTGTATTTGTGGAAAATCTGTTTTCTCATGGATTGATGTAATTTTTAACTCCTAAAACTCCCGAGAGTGTTGTCAAATAAAAACAATTCAGGGCATTAAAGTTCGGATTTTTATCTGGATTCAATAGAGAAGAGATCTAAATTGGACTTGGTTCAGTTTTTGATTTTATTGACAAAAATGGAGAACAGTACAAGTATTATCAATACGACACCCTTCCTAAGAGGAACATCTCAAATAAGACCTTTTACAGTCTTTTTTACGTTGGAAGCCCTCAGTATTTAATTCATGGACATAACAAATAGCAAGTAAAGAAAAAATTCAATAATATCACAGTTATAAAAACACTATGTACAACAGGACCAGTACCTATGTCATGCAACGAAGACCACTAGGCATCACAATGCATCAACACTGTTCAGTTTCTAATCAATCAATCAATCAATCTGGTTGCCACAACTCATCACACTGTTTAATCAGTCGATCTTTATTTCATCACATTGTTTATTGCAGTGGTTCTCCAAATGATGGTGGTAGGTGTACCCCTAGGGGTAGGCAGAGGTACTACATGGGGTACGTGTGAGAGAAAATAGAAAAACATGGTCACAGTTTATAGAGCAAAATGTGCTCTAAGTTGAAGTATTTCACTCCTTTTCTTATTTGCAATGTTGTATCCTTCAATATGTTCTTCCTTATATGTCCAAAACGACTATTTTTCAGGATTCAAATTCTAACAAATTAGCTCAAATATTTGATGCTACTTTTGGATGACAGTTTGTAATTTTGTAGTCATCTGAACTGTTTTAGTTTTGGTCCAGTTTTTTGTCAACTAAATATAAGATTTCAGTCAACTCAATATAGGTGTTAGTCAACTAAACATAATATTTCAGTATTGATGACATCAGGGATAGGCTATATGGGCATAAAAGGGTCAAGGATTGAGACAGATATCTCCATGTATGGCCATTAATTTATTAGTGAATTAATTGTCCCCGTTCACTTAATGGGGAATATTCAAATGGTAGGACGGAATTAATTTGCGAGTGTGACTCGCGTCACAGCAACCACACTTGCAATTTCCCATAATTGCATCTTTCTATAGTTTTAGTGTCGTAAAGAAAACTACTATTCTCTCAAAGCTCGTGTCGTGACACCTTCTGTATTTTAGGGGGAAAGAATTACATATTTATGTACCGTATTATAGATAGATGCATGGAAAATCAGTCGCCCAGAGGCGGCACAGCAGTTAAGGTTAAAAGGTTACAGGTAAAAATCTGAAAAAGAAAGGTAGGCCTACTGTTGTGTAGGCCTACATACATATGACCATACATGAAAGTTAGAAAGCATTTTTTTTAGGATTATAGGTGCTTGGTCTACCTCTAGAAGTCTAGATTATTATTTCTATGCATTTGATATATCGATGTTGATGTAATACCCTGCTCTTGATTAGGAGCACACACATTCATTACATTCAGACACCGATGGCGGAGGAAACCATGCAAGCTAGGCACCAACCTGCTCACCGGGAGCAACTAGGGGTTCAGAGTCTTGCTCAAGGACTCTTCGACGCTAACTCTGGGGGAGCCTGGGATCGAACTGGGAACCCTTTGTGTACTAATGACGGTTTCTCTACCCCTGAGCCACTGCCGTACAACAGGATTGTTGTCAGGTGAATTGTGCGTGCCGTCGGGGTATGGCTGTGAGTATGATATTGTGTATTTGTGGAAAGACTGTTTTCTCATGGATTGATGTGATGTTTAACTCCTAAAACTCGGTCCTCCTGAGAGACTGTTGTCAAATAAGAACAATTCAAGGGATTAAAGTTCAGGCACAGCAGTTGAGGTTAAAAAGGTACAGGTAAAAATATGAAAAATAAAAAGTCGGACTACTGATGATTAGGAGCATCTGCTAAATGCCTACATTGTACAGGAAAAGGGCAAAAAAGCTAAATAAGCATCAACAATACAGAGCAATGGAAAAAAAAAAACCTATACAAATATATAAATGTAAGATTCTGTGTACAGCAACAGTGTAATTCAGAGTACCCTGGATGAAAAAAGTTATTTACTCTTTGACCTGAGACGAGAAAGTCTGATAACCCCTCTGCCCCCAGAATAGAAGCAACTGGCCCTTTAAATCCCCAGCCCACCCCCTCAACCCCTTTTTACAAACACACACACACACACACACACACACACACACAGAGAGAGAGAGAGAGAGAGGTTTTTGATACAGACTCTGTTAAAACAGTGAACTAAAGAACTTAGAGTAACTAAACAACATGCACTTCAGTCAGTGTTGTCAGGTTTAAACCACTGAACTGCAGGTGTGACAGTTGGAACAGAAGTTAATTATCTATCTTCACTGTTGCTGTTGCTTTTTCTTGTGGGTGAATGTTGTCAGGTGAGTTCTCACTGCTTAGCATTAGCATTATGTTTTATGAATTAACTTTAGAGAAATGATGGTAAAGCACACATTAATAATGTCAGGATCCAACATGCAGCTTTGTGTTTGATATGTGAACTGAATATGTTGTAAAGAGATGTGTTTGTTGACAACATGCAAGCCTGAAGAACTGTGTGTGTGTGTGTGTGTGTGTGTGTGTGTGTGTGTGTGTGTGTGTGTGTGTGTGTGTGTGTGTGTGTGTGTGTGTGTGTGTGTGTGTGTGTGTGTGTGTGTGTGTGTGTGTGTGTGTGTGTGTGTGTGTGTGTGTGTGTGTGTGTGTGTGTGTGTGTGTGTGTGTGTGTGTGTGTGTGTGTGTGTGTGTGTGCGTGCGCGTGCACATACTTTACTTTAAAGATAGACTAGGCTATCTGATATTGGAGAAAGTTTAACAACCTGAGTAGCATGTCTATCTCATCTCTCCATTTCTCCATCTTTCCTGGCCACTGCACCACAGCATAATGCTGTGTGCAGTGCGTGCGTGCGTGCACGTACTTTACTTTAAAGATAGACTAGGCTATATGATATTGGAGAAAGTTTAACAACCTGAGTAGCATGTCTATCTCATCTCTCCATTTCTCCATCTTTCCTGGCCACTGCACCACAGCATAATGCTGTGTGCAGTTCTAAACATCAAGCAGGTTGAACAAGCATCTGTATGGAGGATACTGAGGGTCACTGCATGGAGACCACAGCTCCTATGGAGGATACTGGAGCAATCAGATCAGATCAGATGGAGGATGGAGATGACTGGAGACACCACTGCAAGGTAGGGGTTGGCGATATGAGAATACAATGTCACCATATTTTCAAGTTACTTGACAGTACAACCACCTACAGTACAAGGTAACAAAATCTAAAAGAAAAGGGCGTCCTCTAAGTGGGGTCCAGGGACTCTCTGAGTTCCTTTTTGGAGGTCTAAATTGACCCTTACAGGTCCATTTGGGTTCATTTGTATACTGTCAGAGTTATGGGGAGACTGGTTTCATTTGTATACTGTCAGAGAACTAGGCCTACTGATTTAGACCAAAATGCAGGTTTAAATACATTCTGCAATGAATCTCTGTATTAACAATACAACAGGACAACTTCCTCATTGTATCAGGCATATTGTGGAGACATTGTATCGTCTCAACGATATTTATCACCATATCGCCCACCCCTACTGCAGGGCTGGTCTCAGGATGAACTACAGAGAGAGGTTCTATCTCTATCCATGGACTCCACCGACACAACTGATGAAGTCTAGTAGAAGATGATGGATCAAGGTAGGAACTATGTTCCTCTCTCTCTCTCTCTCTCTCTCTCTCTCTCTCTCTCTCTTTTCTCTCTTTCTCTCTCTCTCTCTCTCTTTTCTCTCTTTCTCTCTCTCTCTCTCTCTCTCTCTCTCTCTCTCTCTCTCTCTCTCTCTGTCTCTGTTGCTGCTTGTGTTGAGCTCTGTATACCAAATGTAATTCATGTCGTACTGTTCGGTATGTTTTGTTCACTTCTTACATGATTTCTGTTGCTCTACAAGTGTTTTCCAGTCAGTGACTGGTTGTGGCTCTTGCATTGAGGTCTGGTGTGGGGTCCCTAGAGAACATTGAAGTGACAATTTAAGGACCTTTATGATCATTTTACATGTGCGTGACAGGGTCCCAATGTCTCACGTCTGTGTATGGTTTAAGTATGGTGAGGGTCACTGGCCCATGAAGTGGGTATGGTTTAAGTGGGTTTAAGACATGCTTACGGTATGATGCAGTGATACTGTACTTATTGAAATCATTTGAATATCAGATCGTGTCCCCTTCCCATATGCAAACAACGTCACAACTGTTCTGTTTGAAGAGTTTACTTCATGCATGCTTTAGTGACAGATGGACCAAACATTGCAACAGTTGGTAGATGATAGTAACTGTTAAAAAAACTGTTCAGATGTGTACAGTATAAACGTCATGCTCAAACAGTCCAGTCAGGCACGTGAGTGATGTACATTTGGTGATGTCTGTACATGTGTGGACTCTTCAGTTGGAGGGTCAGAGTGTGGACTCTTCAGTTGGAGGCCACAGTCTGGTCGATCCAGCTCCTGAGGTAGGACACGCGGGCGTACACGGCAGGCGCGCGCACGTTGCAGTTGCTGGTTCCCCAGGAGACGATTCCTACCTGAGACCAAACCCCGCCGTTCTGACACACCAGAGGACCGCCAGAGTCACCCTGTAGAGAGATGAGAAACACATTGATATAGAGTCACCCTGGAGGAAACACACGGTCATAACGCATAAGCACAATCTGTAGTTTAGAAATGTAGCTGATCCGTGCCCTCGATGGCCTGCTGGTCCAAACGCATGTACGTAGGCTTTGTGTAGCCTGCAGCGGGTCACTGGTTCGGTACACATTTGAAACTTGGAGATGGGAGGTTTCTGCCCGACCGTGACAATATTTTAGTGATTATGTTGCGAGGAGAACGTTGAGATAATATGCATTTTGGTTTGAACTGAAACCTCGTATCTCCAAGTATCGGCTGTTTTCACTAGTTTAAATCATTTTTTAAATGGTTTTGGACGTACAAGGTTTCCACCCGACAATGACGAAATATAACTCATGTAATTGCCCCACTGGCTTGTCACTTGTCATGATCTGAAATGGCAAATCTTTGAGTAGCAGCAGCGCTATAGAGAGAGATCTCTCTCTATAGCGCGCAATGAGGGCCTCTCCAACTCTTTTTCCCGGGCTGATTCAGGGGCCCAGCACGTCCCTGGCTCTGAGTAAGAGCATCATTAAAAACATAACCCAGTGGATAAGTATTGTGATTAAACAACATGGTTTTATTAAAGAGCATTTCGTACCTGGCAGGAGGACACTCCAGAGGCTCCAGCACAGATCATAGCGTCAGTGATGCGGTACTGACCCCAGTACTGTCTGCACTGAGCTGGACTCAGCAGGGGCAGCGCCACCTGCTGGAGGTAGCGAGGAGAGGCTGGGGAACACATGGACAGAGTGATGGTTAGGACTGAACATTGGGCTCAGACTCAGAGTAGATATCAGAACAAACTTTCTTTTTTTCATATTTTAGATTGTAATTAGAGAAAAGAAAATATAAATGTTAAAATGTTTTCATTTACTGCTTTCTATCATTTTTGCGATTTTAATTAGTTTAATTTTTATAAAAAGCTAGATACCTCGTCCACCGCTGCAGTTGATTGGAGCGACCCGTCCAACTTGGTGGGCACAAAAGAGGAAGTGTCGAGGGCAGGCTGCCACTCAAAAACACTACTGGCCAATCACAACACGTCTTTTCCGGGACTTTTCCATTCAAACCTGCCTCTGATTTGCCTACCGACCTTCCGTGTCTGTCCGCACACAGAAGAATTCCAAGCCTGTCAATCAAAAATGCCCACCAAGGCGAGACGGGTATACCAGAGAGCCGGAAGAGTTGTCTACCTTTTTATGTCTGTGGCCACACCTACCAGCTTCCAGTACTTGCCGCACAACTTGCCGCACCCAAGCCGTGCTACTCATACGCTGAGTTGGCGGTGCCTGGAATCGAGACCTCCCCATGACCTTGTGGTCCAAAGGCGAGAGCTCTACCGACTGAGCTACCCGGACACAAATGTGGACATAAATAAACGTGTGTGTGTGTGTGTGTGTGTGTGTGTGTGTGTGTGTGTGTGTGTGTGTGTGTGTGTGTGTGTGTGTGTGTGTGTGTGTGTGTGTGTGTGTGTGTGTGTGTGTGTGTGTGTGTGTGTGTGTGTGTGTGTGTGTGTGTGTGTGTGTGTCCCTCCACTCACATGTGTGTGCGGTGCGTCCCCACCCCGTGGTGACGCAGCGGGTCCCAGAGGGGACGGACATGGAGGAGGAGGCCAGGCACACGGGGGACACCCTGGACGACATGCGGGCCGGAGAGGACAGTCTGAGCAGAGTGACGTCATTGTTGAAGTTCTGGGCGTTGTAGGAGGGATGGCTGATGGCCTGTTTGGAGATACACAGAGAAATAACTATTGTTGTAGGGATGGATGGATGGATGGATGATGGCCTGTTTAGAGAGAGAGAAATGACTGTTAGGGATGGGTGGCTAATAGCCTGTTAAGAAGGGAATATTGTCAGAAATAGTGTCATATCCTGGAATAAATCCCTTACCAAAAGATTTCTTCACCAATGTGTTTGTAAAGGTGTCTAGTAACAAGCAAGCATTTGTTTTGCACAAAAAACATTCCTTGGAATGTTTTCCGTGCAAAACAAATGCTTGCAATGGATTCAGAATCATTAAAACCCCTAGTTTGACCCCTCACATGCTACTTAAAGCATATTTATTTTGGTGTGTTTTATCCTGTATAGTTAATTTAATGGGACTCCAACTTTCATCAGCTGTAACTGATTCTCCCAGGGAAACTGAATTTCAGTCTTTGTGGGATGTGTTACTAGACACTTTTACAAACACATTGGTGAAGACATTTTTTGGTAAGGAATTTATTCCAGGACTTTTTACAGTATTCCCTTCTTATGTATATGGAGATACAGAGAGAAATGACTGTAGTAGGAATGGCTGATAGCCTGTATATAGAGACAGAGAAATGACTGTTGTTGTAGGGATGGATGGATGGATGGATGGATGGATGGATGAGTGGCCTCTTTATAGAGAGACAGAGAAATGACTGCAATGAAGCAGGAAACCTGCAACACTCCAGATTAAATGACCCATTTAGACCACTCTAACCATTATTTCACACTTAAACTATTCAAAAAATAGCAGATCTGCTATTTATTTATAATTGTTTGAAAATAATTGTGCAAATCCTTGATTATATATATTTTTAAAGCGACCATTTGTAACTCTAATCTATCTTTCTCTGCATGGGTCCCTGGAACAAAACATTTTGCGTTGGGGGGTCTGCAGTCAAATAGGCTACATATCATTTTGGCGGTCCTTGTTTTACTCCAGCCAAGCAAATGCGTTCCTTTCTTTTTTCCAGAATTTTTACCACATTGCACTTGGTGAAAAAAGGGTTTAATGGGCCATGATGAGCACATGCAATTAGCTAGTAAACTGCATGTGTGCTGAGCATTTGTCTACATCATTGGAAATGTACAGTTAAAAAATGTTACTGAGATTCTTTATTCTGATTAACAACTTCATACCACTATACTTTGCCATATAAAGGTGTTTTGTGGTCATCTGTTTCAGTGTCATCTCTGTACTGGACCATACATATCACTGAGTCAATAGTAGTGGTATTAATGATAACAATAATAATCTTACCCTGGAGATGGAGATGGTCTGGATCTGTTCACTGTTAGACTGACGGTCATGTTCACCTAGGATGACACGATGACGCCCAGGACTGAAGACGCACGCACGCACACACACACGCACGCACGCACGCACGCACGCACGCGCACACACACACACGTTATCATGTTAACTATTTATTTGTGTTACATTTGTATTATTCGTTTCCTCTATACTGTTTGTCCTTTGGTGTGTGTGTGTGTGTGTGTGTGTGTGTGTGTGTGTGTGTGTGTGTGTGTGTGTGTGTGTGTGTGTGTGTGTGTGTGTGTGTGTGTGTGTGTGTGTGTGTGTGTGTGTGTGTGTGTGTGTGTGTGTGTGTGTGTGTGTGTGTGTGGTCATTAACTTACGACACGCGGCAGTGAGCAGCGGTCACCACCCAGTTCTGGTTGATCAGAGAACCTCCACAGAAATGGAATCCGCTGTGATCCTGAGAGAGATACAGATATTTGTTTGTATATTTATTTCCCACTTTTGTGCCAAAAAGAAACAAACACATCTTGATTTATTCATTATAAGAAACAACTGTTCAGAATCTACAGCCTGGTATAGGCTGCAGATAACCAACACACCAACACAGCCAGCGCAAAATGCATGCTTATCAACAACAGATAAATATTGGCTACTGCCATCAGTTAATGTTAGCTTTATTTGCAGATACCAATATTGACCGAAAACTGCAAATATCGTCCGATACCGATATATGGCCGATACTGATGGTGCATCCCTAATTACTAATGTAACTATCACTGCCTGCCTCCTGTGAATTGTTTTATTTAGATTTCTGTTTATTTTCTTTTTATTTAGTTGTATAATCCTTCATATTTTTGTTATTAATATCGCTTGTCTTTCTTTTCTCTTATTAATTGCTTTTACTGCTGCTGCAATGTCTGAGCAGAGCAGCCCAACCTCTACGTACGGTCCACCTTGACCTACAGTGGTTCTTCAATGTCTGTATAGTCTATTCAGTCCAATCCTCTGTTAGTCTGACTGTCACACTGAGGATGTTACTGTAGGACAGGCTTTCTCAAAATGGGTTCCCTGCATGGCACCCTAGGGCACCGTGACCCGTGACACCAGTCCAGGGGTGCTAGAGGGGTCCCCCCAATTCCTTGTGCCGGGATGGCGAGCGCAGGAACACTCAAAAGCAACAGGGTTTTCACCCACAATATTTCCAGAGGCCTGGCCACGTTATAGGATATCTTACCTCCCTTCGGGAGAGTTACACGATGAGTAATATATGTGTTTACAAAAGAAATTGAGGACATCACAATATCACCAGAGGCATGGACCGTGACATCACAATCCACCGCTCACTTCAAACTGGGCTTGATTTTTTCTATACTTGAGGGCCACGTGGGGCAGCGATGTGTAAATCTGTACAATGGGGGCCTGTACTGTATCTCTAGCATTTGGAATGTATCAACATCGCTTCAGTTTAACCACTTAGACGTTAGTGAAACGGACCTCAGTCGCACTGTACCTTTTCAGCCTACATTGCAGCGAGTCTCCTCACCGAAAAATAGCAGATCTACAAGCTCACATCGTGTTGTAATCACCTGCAGAGACACCTGCCAGGGCCAGGAGCCTGACACCGCGTTCTGGCCGTTAACGATCTTAGCGTCTCCGTCTGTGTCAACGTCATCCAACCTCACCTGAGGCTTGATGGAGGGAACTCCACACCCTGATGCACGCACACACACACACACACACACACACACACACACACACACACACACACACACACACACACAAGCACACGTCACGCACGTGCGCGCACGCACACATTACAGGGAGACCACACAGTCAGATGAGAGACCAAACTTACCCTGCGTCAGCGGCGTCAGTTCAGCAAAAGCTAAGGTATGGCAACATGACTGGTGTCTTGCACACGCGCGGCACGATTATTACAGTACATTTTATTATTTCCCCCTGTAGCCAAGGTATGGCAGCTGCCATAGCTTGCCATACCCAATTGACGCCTCTGCCCTGCATTATATTATTATGTTATATTGCTTAGTAGTGAATACCCTTAATAGAGTTTGAACGCTGAGAACTTTGAGGTAAACACCAGCTGTAGATAAGGTTAGAATGTAGGGAGTCGCTACAGGTGGAAGGTCACACCGCTGCCAGCAGTAGAGTGATGGGCCTTTGTTTTATGATTCACAGCTTAGTGGAGGATATCAAATGTTTTAGACAGTTATAAGCAGAGAGACGGGAAGAGGAAGTTAGTCTGTCTTGTCTTGTCTTGTGTGTCTTTGGTGTATAGGACATTACATGTGTGTGACTGTTACAGCGCCGTAAATACATTGTTTTGTATTATCTTCTAACATCATTTCTGCGTCAAGGTTTGCTGGTCTTTTGAGAGTTTCAATTCCGATATAGACTCTTAAGCCCTTTGCACACAGGACAGTTGCGTTTCTTCCGTTTGCTGTATGAATAAAACGCATTGGATTTGGTGTGCAATGCTGTGCGGAATCGGCGCTGCGGATCCCAAAAGGAGTCATAAATGGAGTGATGAGTTTTTCACCGCATGCGACAAGACGCACGAATCGAACTGGGTTCGATCGAGAAAAAAACGCACGGCGGCAGCCACTCGTCGCACGGCTAATTCGGAGCCGGTGTGCATGAGGTCATAGAGAATCATTGTTTTCTTTTCAAAAAAATATATTGTCCGTTTTATCCGTGCGGTTAAACGCGCCTGTGTGCAAAGGGCTTCAGACTATAGAGCAGGGATCTTCAACGTTTTCAGGCCAATTAGGACCCCTTCATTGAGAGAGAGATGAAGCAGGGACCCCAGCTACCTTATCATAGATTCCATGTAGTTTCATTGTTTGACAGCACAATCATCAGTGTATTTTGGATTAATTTGTGTTTTCAGATATTAAACACTTGAACCATCGATACTTAATGAACTTGACCTTTAAAGCTATACTGTGTAAGATGCTCAACTAGTGGTCAGTAGCCCTATAGCAAACCGCGGTCGCGTCCGCGTCTTTCGGCCGTTTTTCGTACCTTCACACCCCCGCGTCTGCCTCCACCTCGCCGAGAGCTATCTTTAGAGGGGTCCCTGGTTCCTGTGCGTTCAGGCATTCCGGAGAAACGGACTCCTTCACCCTGCCTGGTAGGCGAGATTACCTTAGACACACGGGCGACTACAAATATGGCGACCCCACTTCAAGATGCGCTGTGATTGGCCGGCAGTGTATAACCCTCGCTGCGATTGGCCGGTAGTGTGATGACGTAATTTTGCCGGGAAATCCCACCCCTGTCACGGCTAAGTAGAAAACATATAAAGAGAAGGCTTCAGAAGCTGAAAATAACGGAGTGGGGGTTCTAAAACTTTAGCGATTTAACAGTTAGGACAATTAAGATTTGTTTTATAAAAAAAGTTAAATGGTATAACTTTAAGTCTGTACTTAGTCTGCTCTTTTTCCCCCTCTACACCAAACCTCTTCGCCGAAAATAGCCAATCTACAAGCGCACAAGGCCTTGCAGCGCGAGGCGTTGTGAGCTTGTAGATCTTCTATTTATTTGGCTAAAGTTCTCAGAATATGGACACTAGTGTTCAAATGCTTAATATAAAAAAGGAGGAAACAAGTTTCTATCACACAAAGATTTGGAGGACCCACTGTAGTAACTCTGAGGACCCCCTAGGAGTCCCGGACCCCCTGTTGAAGATTAAGTAGATTTTCTACGTCACCTGACACAGGGAGAGAGAGAGAGCAATTTTTCCATCTAGATTACATTACGTCTAAACGGCCAGGCTAAAACTTGTCTAAAAGTGAATGTTTTTTAAGTGTCTAGTCTTAGATTAGATGTTGAAACTATGTCATTTCATCGGCTACATGTATATATAGACGGTCTATATATAGATGCTTAAAAAACAGCTAATCAACGTCTAATCTAAGCCTAGCCATTGAAAAAAAGGTTCACCTTTAGACGGTTACTAACAACATAGGGACCCACACACTAAGTCAAGCATAGGAGCGGTTTGCACCGCTCAAAATATCTGTCAAAAACGTTGGCCAAAACATTTATATTTGGTAGGTGTCATCAATATGTTTATATCATTGTGGGAATGTTTCTACCTTGATTTCATTGACTAAAACAATGCCGAAAATGTTTTGTAGACTACTACCTTGACGAAAACGAAATAAAAGATAAGCTATGTCGACTAAAACTATGACTAAATATATAGCTACTAAAAAAACTAGTCTAAAATGTCAGGGAGGGACTAATGGAGAAGAGATCCAGTAAAAGACAAGTTGTTTTATGTTTGGTTGTGCTTGGGTGTTGTGGCACACACTGAAAATAGCAGTCAACTAAAACTAAAACATTTCATATGACAAAAACATGTTAAAAAAAACTGTAAAACAATTAAAATGTATTCAAAAACTAAATCAAAATGTCCTGTCCAATTCAACAATTTACAGTTTAGGCATTGAGCAGACACTCTTAATCCAGAGCGATTTACAATAAGCAAGGTAATACAGTACATAAATACATCAAATGCATAGAAATATCAATCTAGACAAAATAACATGGGTAGACCAAGCTCCTAATCATTAAAAACCTTATATAAAATAAAATAAAAAATAAATAAACTTTCAGCTTTTAAAATCCACATCCACTCACCCAGGGTAGAGGCCAGCAGAGCAAGACAGCTGATCAGGAAGAGCATGTTGGCCATAGTGACGACTGTAGACTGACTGACTGTCTGTGTGTCTGTGTGTGTGTGTGGTGGAGACCAGCTCTTATAGGCTACTGTACCTGGATGAGATGAACCCACTGTATCACCTCAACCCACCGATGTTGCCATGTCTGATTATTATACGTTGTTTTTTTCCCATTTTCTTCTGTGAAGGCACTAGTAAATATTGGTGGTTGCGATTTTTCTGTTCTTCTGAAGTGTAGTTGCTTATTTACTTATTAAATACATTAGATCAGGGGTTCCCAAACTTTTTTTGTCTCAGGGCACCCCAGAAATATTTATATTTACGATATTAGCATATCGTCGTTGTCGGGTGGAAATGTCCAAAACCGTTCATTTTGTATTTATCATCTATAAAATGTACTAAAATGGTGAAAACAGCAGATCTTGTAGATCGGCTGTTTTCACTAGTTTTGTGCGACAGTCTTGTATGATGAAGCTTTGCCTTATCAAAAGACGTACACATTTGAAACTTGGAGATACGAGGTTTCTGCCCGACAGTGACGACATTTTAGTGATTATGTTGCGAGGAAAGCGTTGAGATAATGGCCATTTTTGGTTAGAACTGACTGAAAATAACTTTGTACTTCAAGTTTAAAATGATACTAAATATGTTTTCAAGTGTCCAAATGAATTCCAAATATTATCAAATGATCTCGCGGCACCCCTGGACTGCCGTCGCGGCACCCCAGGGTGCCCCGTCACCCCAGGGTGCCCCGTCACCCCAGGGTGTCCCGTCACCCACTTTGAAAACCCCTGCATTAGATACTATACAGATGTGCCATTTCAATCTTCTCACGTCCTGACAGACAGACAGATTTCCAGTGCATTGGCAGAACGTTGAGCTTGTAGATCAGCTATGTTTCTATTTGTATGACTTTCCCTGAAGTTTAAATATGAAGGTGGATTCTGCCTTTCAATGGGAATGGAGTGGTTTCATGCCATTTGTGGGTTTCTGCAAAAATACGTCCCATTCTCCCTAAACATTTGAAAGGCAAAACAGGGAAAGAAACCTGAGGAACAAAATAACATCAGCAGGACATTTTCTGCAAAAGAGCAGTGAAGCTTGAAGACTTGAAACCGCACATCTGAACCCATTAGGGCCTAGAATTATTGAATGCTTTAACCAGTGAAAAATAGCAGATCTACAAGCTCGCAGCGCGGCACCGAGTGCCGCGCTGCGAGCTTGTAGGTCTGCTATTTTTTGAAAAAGTCGTGAAAATGTGTGCAAATCTTTCAATATATGTATTTTTAAAGCGAACGTTTGTAACTCAAATTTGGGTGGTCCCTGGAACTAAATATTTTGAGATGGGGGGCCCGTGGACAAATTCATATAATTTTGGGGGTCCTTGACATGAAAACCACTGACATAGTAGTCTCTCAAGAACAGACTAACTGAGCTCCTGTTCAGTGAAAAGGACCTTTTCTTTGACGATGGCTGGCCAGATTGCTGACATAGAAACATAGGTTTTTCAAAAAACCTTAGAAGGATTCAAAAGACACTTATAGCACGAATTTTCACGTTTTTTTTCTAAAAATAGCAGATCTACAAGCTAGCTTGTATATCTTCTATTTTTCACTGGTTAAAGCACTCAATAATCCTAGGCCTAAATGGGTTAAACATGATCTTTTATACACATACTTATTTGCTTATTCCTCCTAACCCTCCCTAAACTGTTGTTTAAACCAGTGTTTCTCAAATGGGGGTACGTGTACCCCTAGTGGTACGCAGAGGTACTACAGGGGGTGCTTGAGAGAAAACGGAAAATGGAAACATTTATTTTACTGTTGTGTTTAATGATAAAACATTGACAATTATGTGAACGTGCTGCTCCGCAAAGCTTTAAACCAAATTAGGTACAAATTTTATAGAAAACAGACTACTTACTTTTACTTTCAACATATTTACGTAAAAAACTGGACTTTTGATGTCAATATGTTCTAGTCTAAATGTTCTTGTCAATTTAAGGGGGTACTTGGATTCAGCAATCAGTAAAAGGGGGCACAGAAGTCCAAAAGGTTTGAGAACCACTGGTTTAAACCGTCCGTTTCTCAAGCATATTCATGTCTTGTTTCCTTTGCCAGACCTGGCAACACTTGAACCCGAGCCACTCACTGCAGAACGTTCCTGTGGACGTGTGCAGGTGTGACAGGAGTGGGAACTTCACCGCTTTATCTGTCTGTCTGCAGCTGACAGCGTTTCATAACCTGTCTGTCCGTCTGTCTGTCTGTCTCACAAGCTGTCTGGGTGCTGAAGACACAAACTGTACTCCACATGAAGTATGTTAGTCTAGACCAGGGGTAGGGGCAATAGGGGCGTCACTTGGGTCATCGAGAGTTCTCATTTAACCTTAAAGGGATATTTCACTTTCAAAACAACTTTTGGTCATTTTATCGTCTAATCAGGCTTTTTTTTTTAAGTGAAATAGGCTATCCCTTTAAATTCAATTGTTTTTTGCAGATTAATCAGATCTACATGTGACACACGTTATGATTTAGACGTTTTAACAAAAAGGGCTCGCAACTCACTTTTAATAGCTCCAACTTCTTATGACGTTTTGACCCTTCGGTCTTCTTCAGTATAAAAGAGAAACAATTATTTGTGAACATACTGTACATGATTGAGCAAACATATTTATAGCAAACCGTGAATCCATATTTTTGTATTTTTACAAAAAAAGAAAAATGAAAATAAAAAGATTAAAAACTGGAGAAAGCATTGCTATGCCAGACACAGTCTGGAAAGTCAGGAAACTACATGCAGAGTCCACACTTTTTTATTTTACTCAACTTGATCCACTGGGTCCACCTTGTGTGTGTCTGTCTGTCTGTCTGTCTGTCTGTCTGTCTGTCTGTCTGTCTGTCTGCACACTGAACAACAAGTCCCTCAGAAGGATGTTGTCGTTCCTGATGATACTGTAAAATGGTTAGATGAACTCACTTTAAAGTTGGGACTTGGGAGATTATGTGGAAGTAGTTTTATTTTTTGTAGATTTTAAGCACTCTTCTTGGGTCTTTTGGCATGCTTTCCTTGCTGCCTTATCTAGCATGTCCTGCGTGCCGTGTATATACCCACTTTCTGTAAACATACCCAGTAAACACAAGCCGTCATTTAGCCCAATGGTTATGTTTAGCCCTCATTTGAACCGTCTATCGTCAGTCTGTCTATAGACCGATTGTAGCTGATTACATTTAATCCATTATTCCATACTTGTTGATTAAAAAAACAGCTTTAATATCCACACCTGGTTTTCAAATATTGGACTAAAGTAATTTTAAGAACCAATTTCACTATATAGTCTAGTTGAGTTGTAGCCGTCATCTGAACGCTTCCATAATAACGATATATTACCGTTCAGGACAAACGTGTGTTAGTCGACCATCTTTTTTTTTAAATACATTTTTATCAAGTTGTTCATTATCGGATGCTAACAGTATCTCCCGGTTTTACCTTAATAGTTGATTGCATCCACTGAGCAGTTTCTGGCCATTGCACATATTATAGCCGTCTAAAAGACGTGCTGGTCAATACCTTTGAAAAATTCTAAAAGTGTATTAAATAATTGCATAATGCCGTGGTACGCTGCTCATGACAGCATACTATTACTTCTCTGAGTTACATAATTCATTCTGACACCAACAGCCACAAACACACAAGACTGCATGTCACCCCCACCATACGATAATGATTAAATAAAATCGTTTTATAGCTATGCATCAATATAAAGTTAGTTTGTGTTGTCAAACAAATGCACCGACCTCAAACGAACAGCGGGAAGCGATATGTCAACTACTAATAGCTGCTGGAACCCCTTTGAATCACAAGCTGCTGTGGTCAAGCGGTTAGCGCGCAGGTTTCAAATACAGTAGATCCTGAGTTCGAACCCCGTCGACTCCCAGTGTCAAATAATAACAGTGCAAGAAATCATCACAAATACGATCAGCTGCGGTGGTACGGGTAGGATACGGCTCTCAGAGCTAAGGAAAAATGATTTTAAATCCTGCTGGCTGCCATCATTTTCACTAAATTTTCACTACTTTCGGCGGCCGCTAGGGGCCGCTAAAGGCGTTTAAATGACGGTGATACAATGGCTTGGCATAGACGGTGAAAAAACTTTAACATTTAAACTCGTCACAGACTGGATCTAGCTATACGTCCGGTTTAGGCGAAGACGTCATCTGAACGCGATTTAACCCCCAAATTGCTTAGTGGGATAGTTTTTAAAGGCTCTGTCTGTTCCTGACTACAGATCCTCCGGATTCTATAAAACCTGCCGATAGGTTTAATTGGCTGACTATTGTTTAATGCAACCATTAACCACTTTCAACGTGGCATCCCTACAGTATATATGTTGGGAATGCCATTATAGGCATGTCATTGTAACATTTTCTCTTTTCACCCCCAACCAGGACAGGTTCAATATGAATATGGTAGGCTATACTCTGCTGTATACCAAGCCAGAAAATGCTTTGCCTGAATGAAAACAATCCTTGGGCTCGACCAGAAGGTGTGTCCCAGCGTGCCCTGGGAGATGTTGCATCTGTCACAACTATCAGAAACAGTTGGATACATTTTATTCATTTTTGCGAGGTCGCAATTACTATCAAAACCTCCACCGTCTGTCTGTCTGTCTGTCTCTCTGTCTGTCTGTCTGTCTGTCTGTCTGTCTGTCAGTCAGTCTGTCCGTCACATGTCATGTCACACTTTTGCCCTACTCATATACAAATCATATACACAAAGCGGTACACAGTATCTCTAAAGTCATGTCATCAACATGGATCTGTCATTTCCCATATTCCCTCCTGATTGGCTACCATTGCCTTCTAAAGTTTGTGTATGCGACCTGACGGTCCACGTATCTCCCGATTAGGGAGTCTTACTGGTTCATTTTAACCTTATCTATCTATAAATGCGAGAAGTCTCTGCGTGTCTGTCTGTCTGTGTGTCTGTAATCCGCGTATCTCGAGAACCGTTCGTCCCACCGGCTTCAGATTCGGCACGCGCGTTCCCCGCCGCGGCACGGGTCTCGACCCGACCCGACGCGCGGTTTTCCCGAACCGGCGCGACACGTTCGGAATCTCCTTATGCGGGGTTGATTGTTGACATCAGGCTGTTCCGGAGGAAATCGGCGAAAGCTCTGACTCATTGTGACATCACTTCATAAAAGGCTCTGACATCACGTACGCCACATGAGTCAACAAAAAAATCTCTGTGAGTGTGTATGTATGTATGTAATCCGCGTATCTCGAGAACCGTTCGTCCCACGGGCACGCGCGTTCTCCATATATGGGCATAAAATGAATGCCCCCATATATGGGCATAAAATGGATTGCAGACAGACAGATACAGATATCTCCATATATGGACATAAATGGACAGAGGCAAACAGATGGTCAAAGATCTCCATATATGGGCATAAAATGGACGCAGACAGACAGATACAGATATCTCCATATATGGGCATAAATGGACACAGGCAAACAGATGTTCAAAACGGGTCCTATGACAACAGGTGTGAGGTTTGCATTAAAGGGGGAACCGGCACTGTGTCTGCAACACAGTTGGAGGCACAGACAGATACTCCATATATGGGCATAAAATGGACGCAGATAGACAGATATCTCCATATCTGGGCATAAAATGGACCCAGAACTATAACTGCAGTGATCTCCATATATGGACATAAAATGGACGCCGACAGACAGACAGACAGATACAGATATCTCTATATATGGGCATAAATGGACACAGGCAGACAGATGGTCAAAACGGGTCCTAAAGGGCGGGGCATTCATTCCCTATTTACATTGTTCCGAGTTGGCCAGGTCGCCGACTAGACGCTGGGCCGCCCGAACTAGTCTATCTATAAATGCGAGAAGTCTCTGCGTGTCTGTCTGTCTGTGTGTCTGTAATCCGCGTATCTCGAGAACCGTTCGTCCCACCGGCTTCAGATTCGGCACGCGCGTTCCCTGCCGCGGCACGGAGTGCAGTGCCGGGTCTCGACCCGACCCGGCGCACGGTTTTCCCGAACCGGCGCGAAACGTTCGGAATCTCCTTATGCGGGGTTGATTGTTGACATCAGGCTGTTCCAGAGGAAATCGGCGAAAGCTCTGACTCATTGTGACATCACTTCATAAAAGGCTCTGACATCACGTACGCCACATGAGTCAACAAAAAATCTCTGTGAGTGTGTATGTATGTATGTAATCCGCGTATCTCGAGAACCGTTCGTCCCACGGGCACGCGCGTTCTCCATATATGGGCATAAAATGAATGCCCCCATATATGGGCATAAAATGGATTGCAGACAGACAGATACAGATATCTCCATATATGGACATAAATGGACAGAGGCAAACAGATGGTCAAAGATCTCCATATATGGGCATAAAATGGACGCAGACAGACAGATACAGATATCTCCATATATGGGCATAAATGGACACAGGCAAACAGATGTTCAAAACGGGTCCTATGACAACAGGTTTGAGGTTTGCATTAAAGGGCACTGTGTCTGCAACACAGTTGGAGGCACAGACAGATACTCCATATATGGGCATAAAATAGACGCAGATAGACAGATATCTCCATATATGGGCATAAAATGGACCCAGAACTATAACTGCAGTGATCTCCATATATGGACATAAAATGCAACAAATTTTATAGAAAACAGACTACTTACTTTTACTTTCAACATATTTACGTAAAAAACTGGACTTTTGATGTCAATATGTTCTAGTCTAAATGTTCTTGTCAATTTAAGGGGGTACTTGGATTCAGCAATCAGTAAAAGGGGGCACAGAAGTCCAAAAGGTTTGAGAACCACTGGTTTAAACCGTCCGTTTCTCAAGCATATTCATGTCTTGTTTCCTTTGCCAGACCTGGCAACACTTGAACCCGAGCCACTCACTGCAGAACGTTCCTGTGGACGTGTGCAGGTGTGACAGGAGTGGGAACTTCACCGCTTTATCTGTCTGTCTGCAACAAATTTTATAGAAAACAGACTACTTACTTTTACTTTCAACATATTTACGTAAAAAACTGGACTTTTGATGTCAATATGTTCTAGTCTAAATGTTCTTGTCAATTTAAGGGGGTACTTGGATTCAGCAATCAGTAAAAGGGGGCACAGAAGTCCAAAAGGTTTGAGAACCACTGGTTTAAACCGTCCGTTTCTCAAGCATATTCATGTCTTGTTTCCTTTGCCAGACCTGGCAACACTTGAACCCGAGCCACTCACTGCAGAACGTTCCTGTGGACGTGTGCAGGTGTGACAGGAGTGGGAACTTCACCGCTTTATCTGTCTGTCTGCAGCTGACAGCGTTTCATAACCTGTCTGTCCGTCTGTCTGTCTGTCTCACAAGCTGTCTGGGTGCTGAAGACACAAACTGTACTCCACATGAAGTATGTTAGTCTAGACCAGGGGTAGGGGCAATAGGGGCGTCACTTGGGTCATCGAGAGTTCTCATTTAACCTTAAAGGGATATTTCACTTTCAAAACAACTTTTGGTCATTTTATCGTCTAATCAGGCTTTTTTTGAAAGTGAAATAGGCTATCCCTTTAAATTCAATTGTTTTTTGCAGATTAATCAGATCTACATGTGACACACGTTATGATTTAGACTTTTTAACAAAAAGGGCTCGCAACTCACTTTTAATAGCTCCAACTTCTTATGACGTTTTGACCCTTCGGTCTTCTTCAGTATAAAAGAGAAACAATTATTTGTGAACATACTGTACATGATTGAGCAAACATATTTATAGCAAACCGTGAATCCATATTTTTGTATTTTTACAAAAAAAGAAAAATGAAAATAAAAAGATTAAAAACTGGAGAAAGCATTGCTATGCCAGACACAGTCTGGAAAGTCAGGAAACTACATGCAGAGTCCACACTTTTTTATTTTACTCAACTTGATCCACTGGGTCCACCTTGTGTCTGTCTGTCTGTCTGTCTGTCTGTCTGTCTGTCTGTCTGTCTGTCTGTCTGTCTGTCTGTCTGTCTGTCTGTCTGTCTGCACACTGAACAACAAGTCCCTCAGAAGGATGTTGTCGTTCCTGATGATACTGTAAAATGGTTAGATGAACTCACTTTAAAGTTGGGACTTGGGAGATTATGTGGAAGTAGTTTTATTTTTTGTAGATTTTAAGCACTCTTCTTGGGTCTTTTGGCATGCTTTCCTTGCTGCCTTATCTAGCATGTCCTGCGTGCCGTGTATATACCCACTGTAGCACCCCGATACTATAGGGAAAGGAGTAACGGGGCGTTTGAGTTCGGTTCTTTCTACTGTAAACCCTGTATTTATAAAATAAACCACAAGGCTCATTAATTAGACCACAGACCTTTTGTAAATAAATGAACAGACCACAGTTTAAAGGGTAATCAAAGTTTTACTTAAATGTTTTAACCCTTTTTAAATGTAAATAATAAATAAAACATGAAATGGACATACACATGAAATTGAACAGTAAACCTTTTTAAATTGAACCGCTGGGCCTGATGCCGTTTTATGAAATCAAAAACAAGAGATCTACAAAATTGTAGTCTCCTAATTACCTTCACATGAAGAACCCAAACTTGACTTCACTAAACCCAAAAGTCAAAACTCAAATCCCAACACTTCTCAAAATACCTCTTGTAAAAATCCCTTTGATCTTACTTCAATTCAGCAAAACATAAATTGTTCACAAAATGCCTTCAAACAATATATTCAGTGGGCCCACACTCGCACGCACACAATCACACAAAACAAAAAAGGTGCAGGCCTGATATGATGGGATCCTCCTCTTGTAGATGAGCAAATGCTACTCAAAGTCTCTGTTCGCTCTGGGGAACAGTTGGGGTGATGATACTGTAATCCTCTTTTCGGTGAAAAGTTCCAGAAAGCCCTACTCACAGTTCCTGTTCGCTCTGGGGAACAGTTGGTGAAAGGATGACAAGGTGTGTGACTGAGGTGAAACAGACAATGGGCTGGTAGAATCCTTCTGCAGAAAATATACTCCCAAACAATCTGTAAAGTCAGTCTCGATGTCCTCTTGTAGATTAATCTAATGACTTTTCCCCTCAGCTCAAACACACACTTACTTATACAAGCTTACTGAGACTTCACACACTCAAGTGAAAACAACAAAGAAAAAAGAGTAGCTACTGTGCATCCATCAAACAGCAAACTGCAAACATTTCTGTGTCAGAACATACAACAGGTGATTCTGCCCAGCAATCATTCCCCTCTCCTCTCTCCCCACTGGACTGATTGAGAAGTCACCAATCAGCATACATCATCAATAAACCTGAAACTCAGTTGCCTAGGTAACAAACAAGCTTACCCTTTGATCAGAAAACGCTTTGATCAGTACTGGGTCACTGTGACTCGTTAAGGTTTTATCTTCCACAGTCTCCCATGAAATTAACCCTTTAACACCCATGAAATATACTGTATGCATTTTTAACATAAGTCTTTTTACAAAACCTATTTATATAGCAGGGCTATTTTTAACAGACAACTATTTATTAAAGGCATACATTTTAACTTGGTCAAACTGTGTTAGTATGACATGAACTCTGTTTTTAGAATAAGGCTAAGGGCATGAAATAAGCACTGGGCTACACCCTCCCCCTTCTTAGATTTTGATGTCCTCATCAAATGACATGGCATTAACCCATCTGCAGCTTCTTCCGTCTTGTTGTACAATCAGGACATCTGGCCATGGGATGACACCACACAGTGTTACAAAGACGGTCTGGATCCAAATAGGTACTGCACTCCACAAGCGCTCCTTTACTTAGTATGGACCAGGATTGAGTGGAAGGTTGTCCCAACTCATCATAACTGAACCTATGAACTGGTCTTCTCTCCCTCCTTGGGAGTCTCTGTGGGGACGCTTCAGTCGCAACCGGTAACTGAGCGTTAAGGAAACTAGTAGATCTCAGCAGTGCCTCCATTTTATGTAGCACCCCGATACTATAGGGAAAGGAGTAACGGGGCGTTTGAGTTCGGTTCTTTCTACTGTAAACCCTGTATTTATAAAATAAACCACAAGGCTCATTAATTAGACCACAGACCTTTTGTAAATAAATGAACAGACCACAGTTTAAAGGGTAATCAAAGTTTTACTTAAATGTTTTAACCCTTTTTAAATGTAAATAATAAATAAAACATGAAATGGACATACACATGAAATTGAACAGTAAACCTTTTTAAATTGAACCGCTGGGCCTGATGCCGTTTTATGAAATCAAAAACAAGAGATCTACAAAATTGTAGTCTCCTAATTACCTTCACATGAAGAACCCAAACTTGACTTCACTAAACCCAAAAGTCAAAACTCAAATCCCAACACTTCTCAAAATACCTCTTGTAAAAATCCCTTTGATCTTACTTCAATTCAGCAAAACATAAATTGTTCACAAAATGCCTTCAAACAATATATTCAGTGGGCCCACACTCGCACGCACACAATCACACAAAACAAAAAAGGTGCAGGCCTGATATGATGGGATCCTCCTCTTGTAGATGAGCAAATGCTACTCAAAGTCTCTGTTCGCTCTGGGGAACAGTTGGGGTGATGATACTGTAATCCTCTTTTCGGTGAAAAGTTCCAGAAAGCCCTACTCACAGTTCCTGTTCGCTCTGGGGAACAGTTGGTGAAAGGATGACAAGGTGTGTGACTGAGGTGAAACAGACAATGGGCTGGTAGAATCCTTCTGCAGAAAATATACTCCCAAACAATCTGTAAAGTCAGTCTCGATGTCCTCTTGTAGATTAATCTAATGACTTTTCCCCTCAGCTCAAACACACACTTACTTATACAAGCTTACTGAGACTTCACACACTCAAGTGAAAACAACAAAGAAAAAAGAGTAGCTACTGTGCATCCATCAAACAGCAAACTGCAAACATTTCTGTGTCAGAACATACAACAGGTGATTCTGCCCAGCAATCATTCCCCTCTCCTCTCTCCCCACTGGACTGATTGAGAAGTCACCAATCAGCATACATCATCAATAAACCTGAAACTCAGTTGCCTAGGTAACAAACAAGCTTACCCTTTGATCAGAAAACGCTTTGATCAGTACTGGGTCACTGTGACTCGTTAAGGTTTTATCTTCCACAGTCTCCCATGAAATTAACCCTTTAACACCCATGAAATATACTGTATGCATTTTTAACATAAGTCTTTTTACAAAACCTATTTATATAGCAGGGCTATTTTTAACAGACAACTATTTATTAAAGGCATACATTTTAACTTGGTCAAACTGTGTTAGTATGACATGAACTCTGTTTTTAGAATAAGGCTAAGGGCATGAAATAAGCACTGGGCTACACCACTTTCTGTAAACATACCCAGTAAACACAAGCCGTCATTTAGCCCAATGGTTATGTTTAGCCCTCATTTGAACCGTCTATCGTCAGTCTGTCTATAGACCGATTGTAGCTGATTACATTTAATCCATTATTCCATACTTGTTGATTAAAAAAACAGCTTTAATATCCACACCTGGTTTTCAAATATTGGACTAAAGTAATTTTAAGAACCAATTTCACTATATAGTCTAGTTGAGTTGTAGCCGTCATCTGAACGCTTCCATAATAACGATATATTACCGTTCAGGACAAACGTGTGTTAGTCGACCATCTTTTTTTTTAAATACATTTTTATCAAGTTGTTCATTATCGGATGCTAACAGTATCTCCCGGTTTTACCTTAATAGTTGATTGCATCCACTGAGCAGTTTCTGGCCATTGCACATATTATAGCCGTCTAAAAGACGTGCTGGTCAATACCTTTGAAAAATTCTAAAAGTGTATTAAATAATTGCATAATGCCGTGGTACGCTGCTCATGACAGCATACTATTACTTCTCTGAGTTACATAATTCATTCTGACACCAACAGCCACAAACACACAAGACTGCATGTCACCCCCACCATACGATAATGATTAAATAAAATCGTTTTATAGCTATGCATCAATATAAAGTTAGTTTGTGTTGTCAAACAAATGCACCGACCTCAAACGAACAGCGGGAAGCGATATGTCAACTACTAATAGCTGCTGGAACCCCTTTGAATCACAAGCTGCTGTGGTCAAGCGGTTAGCGCGCAGGTTTCAAATACAGTAGATCCTGAGTTCGAACCCCGTCGACTCCCAGTGTCAAATAATAACAGTGCAAGAAATCATCACAAATACGATCAGCTGCGGTGGTACGGGTAGGATACGGCTCTCAGAGCTAAGGAAAAATGATTTTAAATCCTGCTGGCTGCCATCATTTTCACTAAATTTTCACTACTTTCGGCGGCCGCTAGGGGCCGCTAAAGGCGTTTAAATGACGGTGATACAATGGCTTGGCATAGACGGTGAAAAAACTTTAACATTTAAACTCGTCACAGACTGGATCTAGCTATACGTCCGGTTTAGGCGAAGACGTCATCTGAACGCGATTTAACCCCCAAATTGCTTAGTGGGATAGTTTTTAAAGCCTCTGTCTGTTCCTGACTACAGATCCTCCGGATTCTATAAAACCTGCCGATAGGTTTAATTGGCTGACTATTGTTTAATGCAACCATTAACCACTTTCAACGTGGCATCCCTACAGTATATATGTTGGGAATGCCATTATAGGCATGTCATTGTAACATTTTCTCTTTTCACCCCCAACCAGGACAGGTTCAATATGAATATGGTAGGCTATACTCTGCTGTATACCAAGCCAGAAAATGCTTTGCCTGAATGAAAACAATCCTTGGGCTCGACCAGAAGGTGTGTCCCAGCGTGCCCTGGGAGATGTTGCATCTGTCACAACTATCAGAAACAGTTGGATACATTTTATTCATTTTTGCGAGGTCGCAATTACTATCAAAACCTCCACCGTCTGTCTGTCTGTCTGTCTCTCTGTCTGTCTGTCTGTCTGTCTGTCTGTCAGTCAGTCTGTCCGTCACATGTCATGTCACACTTTTGCCCTACTCATATACAAATCATATACACAAAGCGGTACACAGTATCTCTAAAGTCATGTCATCAACATGGATCTGTCATTTCCCATATTCCCTCCTGATTGGCTACCATTGCCTTCTAAAGTTTGTGTATGCGACCTGACGGTCCACGTATCTCCCGATTAGGGAGTCTTACTGGTTCATTTTAACCTTATCTATCTATAAATGCGAGAAGTCTCTGCGTGTCTGTCTGTCTGTGTGTCTGTAATCCGCGTATCTCGAGAACCGTTCGTCCCACCGGCTTCAGATTCGGCACGCGCGTTCCCCGCCGCGGCACGGGTCTCGACCCGACCCGACGCGCGGTTTTCCCGAACCGGCGCGACACGTTCGGAATCTCCTTATGCGGGGTTGATTGTTGACATCAGGCTGTTCCGGAGGAAATCGGCGAAAGCTCTGACTCATTGTGACATCACTTCATAAAAGGCTCTGACATCACGTACGCCACATGAGTCAACAAAAAAATCTCTGTGAGTGTGTATGTATGTATGTAATCCGCGTATCTCGAGAACCGTTCGTCCCACGGGCACGCGCGTTCTCCATATATGGGCATAAAATGAATGCCCCCATATATGGGCATAAAATGGATTGCAGACAGACAGATACAGATATCTCCATATATGGACATAAATGGACAGAGGCAAACAGATGGTCAAAGATCTCCATATATGGGCATAAAATGGACGCAGACAGACAGATACAGATATCTCCATATATGGGCATAAATGGACACAGGCAAACAGATGTTCAAAACGGGTCCTATGACAACAGGTGTGAGGTTTGCATTAAAGGGGGAACCGGCACTGTGTCTGCAACACAGTTGGAGGCACAGACAGATACTCCATATATGGGCATAAAATGGACGCAGATAGACAGATATCTCCATATCTGGGCATAAAATGGACCCAGAACTATAACTGCAGTGATCTCCATATATGGACATAAAATGGACGCCGACAGACAGACAGACAGATACAGATATCTCTATATATGGGCATAAATGGACACAGGCAGACAGATGGTCAAAACGGGTCCTAAAGGGCGGGGCATTCATTCCCTATTTACATTGTTCCGAGTTGGCCAGGTCGCCGACTAGACGCTGGGCCGCCCGAACTAGTCTATCTATAAATGCGAGAAGTCTCTGCGTGTCTGTCTGTCTGTGTGTCTGTAATCCGCGTATCTCGAGAACCGTTCGTCCCACCGGCTTCAGATTCGGCACGCGCGTTCCCTGCCGCGGCACGGAGTGCAGTGCCGGGTCTCGACCCGACCCGGCGCACGGTTTTCCCGAACCGGCGCGAAACGTTCGGAATCTCCTTATGCGGGGTTGATTGTTGACATCAGGCTGTTCCAGAGGAAATCGGCGAAAGCTCTGACTCATTGTGACATCACTTCATAAAAGGCTCTGACATCACGTACGCCACATGAGTCAACAAAAAATCTCTGTGAGTGTGTATGTATGTATGTAATCCGCGTATCTCGAGAACCGTTCGTCCCACGGGCACGCGCGTTCTCCATATATGGGCATAAAATGAATGCCCCCATATATGGGCATAAAATGGATTGCAGACAGACAGATACAGATATCTCCATATATGGACATAAATGGACAGAGGCAAACAGATGGTCAAAGATCTCCATATATGGGCATAAAATGGACGCAGACAGACAGATACAGATATCTCCATATATGGGCATAAATGGACACAGGCAAACAGATGTTCAAAACGGGTCCTATGACAACAGGTTTGAGGTTTGCATTAAAGGGCACTGTGTCTGCAACACAGTTGGAGGCACAGACAGATACTCCATATATGGGCATAAAATAGACGCAGATAGACAGATATCTCCATATATGGGCATAAAATGGACCCAGAACTATAACTGCAGTGATCTCCATATATGGACATAAAATGGACGCAGACAGACAGACAGACAGATACAGATATCTCCATATATGGGCATAAATGGACACAGGCAGACAGATGGTCAAAACGGGTCCTATGAAAACAGGTATAATGGGGTTTGCATTAAAGGGCGGGACATTCATTCCCTATTTACATTGTTCCGAGTTGGCCAGGTCGCCGACTAGACGCTGGGCCGCCCGGCTTCTAGTAATAATAATAATGTAATCTGTGCATATCTGAACATTGGCAATCTGGCATTGACTGAGCCTGAGTGGATCCTCTTGGACCCCTCCAAAGCTCCAGACACTTCCTCCCATGAGGACTTGGTATCGTTAGTTGAAGGTAATAGATCAGGGGTCAGCAACCGTTTTGACCTGAAGTGCCATGTTTTCATTTTCTCAAATTTCTCATATACTTTTTATCAAATTATCTCGCGGTACCCCTGGACTGCCGTCACGGCACCCCAGGGTGCCCCGTCACCCACTTTGAAAACCCCTGCTGTATATGACAGTACTTTCCTTCCTCTGTACCTGTAACTCGTAATGCTGTGCTGCCTCTGGGCGACTGCCAGTCCCCCGCTATCAGAGGCAAGTCTAAAATACATACAGTTCAGTGATCAGATGAGTGATGAATGATGAATGCTTCAGCCATCACCAGCTCAGTGGCCTTGTGGTTAGAGTGTCCGCCGGCTCTGAGACTGGGAGGTCGGGGTTCGATCCCGGTTGGGTCATGATACCAAAGACTGTAAAAATGGGACCCAACGCCTCCCTGCTTGGCACTCAGCATCAAGGGTAAATCGGAATAGATGTAAGAAAGAGTCACACAAAACGGTATCAGAATCCCATGGCTGATGTTTTTTTATTAAATACATGAGAGATGAATTATGAGCTGGATTATGGAACCATTTGCAGTGTCAACACATTCAGAGCAGCTGTTGTGTTGCCCTGGCAGACAATAAACAGTGACAATGAGTTTATTTGCAAAAGCGCTTCTCCAAAACAAAGTGCTTTACAAAACATGTTAAGAAAAGACGAGACGAGGCGTGTTGTTGTGCTCTGTGTCCAACACACCGTTGTAGCAGAAGTCTGACGTTTGCAGTGATTATACAGTAGACCAGTGTTTCTCAACCTGTGGGTCGGGACCCCCAGGGGGGTCCCCAAATTATTTTGGGGGGTCCCCAGATAATGAACATAATGTGAAACACTGTTTTCGCACTCAGCAGTAAACAAACCAACATAAAGTTTAAGTGTATAGCGGGTTTCTGCACATTTCTAAAGTGACAATTTAAGGACCTTTTAACACCTCTAAAATGACAAATTAAACATTGGTCAAATTGTCAAACATTAGAGGCAGAAATGAACCGTGTTATACAAAATGTAATGCCTCAACTCTTGGTGCTCGTCAGGGTGCGGGGTCCCCAGTTAAAATATGAATATTTTGGGGGTCACGGCCTGAAAAGGTTGAGGACCACTGCCGTAGACTCTACTGTGTTCATTCAACAGGCTATGGCTCCATGTCCGCTGGGATCGCATGCCTCTCTGGTTATGCATTACCCGTTGAACCCTTTGTCAGAGTACCTGGAGCAGCACTCATTATCAATGTACATGAAATGGCCGCTCTATGGCGTCAGGGATCTCCGGATAGACAAATCCACTGAGATGCAATCGTAACAGCCGTGTCAAGTGGCACCGCAATACAGAGGGCAGCACTCTGTGGATTATTCGTCTAATATGGGCATAAAACGACACAGACACACGGACAAGCGGATGCACAGACATGTGTGGATTGTGGTTTCTAGACAAGCCGACCTCCGACTCACTACAGCACACCATCGTCTCCTCTGTGATAGACACAGCAATTTTTAAGTCGATTTGTGCATATTTAGTGCTTTCCTAGACAGACAGATAAGTGCATAAGGTAAGTCTACTCTGCTAGCTAGTGTTCTATGGCTGCATTAAAGGTTTTTCAGGGATCTGAGCTAAAACATATGGACGCCGTCCGTCCACGGCGGCTGCTGCGTCTGTTTTAGTCAACCTCCTCGATAGTTGGACCGGAGCTGGAGCCGCCTGGCATTCCTCCTCCCATGCCCCCGGGCATTCCGCCGGGCATTCCGCCGGGCATGCCTCCGGGCATGCCACCTCCCATGCCCCCTGGCATGCCGCCCGCCTGGTACAGCTTGGTGATGATGGGGTTGCACACCTTCTCCAGGTCCTTCAGCTGGTGCTCGTACTCCTCCTTCTCCGCGGTCTGGGAGAACACACACAGTTTACCATGGAGGAGAACACACACTGTTTACCATGGAGGAGAACACACACAGTTTACCATGGAGGAGAACACACACAGTTTACCATGGAGGCATTTATCACCTGAGAAATTAGACGTTTGCCCCCGGTACCCAAACGAGTGAAAACAGCAGATCTACAAGCACACAACGTGTCCCTTCGCACCTCGTTGTGAGGTTGTAAATCTGCTATTTTCACTACTTCTTAAACATTCAAATATGGAAAATATTAGGAAAGCGCAGTGATGCGGCGGACGCTGTTTGACGACTTTAGCGGTGTGTATAGTACAGTATGTGTCAAATTGAACTTTAATCTATTGTAAGAACTGCTGCCTGTCATGGAACGGTTCGACTGAAACGTATCAGTGACCTCTGGAGTAAATGCAGGGTTAGGTGGGTGGAGGTTGCCTGGCTCCAGCCCATAGACCCGCCCACTCTATGAGCGGACTGGTTCTCTTGGTCTGGTGTTGTCATATGGCGTGCCTCTTTCTATGGTATCTTGGCGCACCAGCCAATGAAATCAATGCAAGACGGAGGAGGGGGTGGGCCTAACTTTTGAAAATCAACAGAAACAGTGGAGGGGGGAGCTCAGCCAAAGCTCTTAACTTTTTCGCCGCCGTTGACAGTCCTCATCGTCATTGAAAGGGTTAATACCATGGCGCCGTTGACGGTGAGGACTGTGAATCTTACTGTATATACAGTAAAGATATTATTACTTACTTAATGTCGCTCCGGTCCCGCTCGCATCGGTAATGTCGGCGATTTGTTTACAACGCACGTTGGGCGTGCACGCGAAGTGAAGCTCCTCAATGTTAAGTCAATGGAGAGGCCCATAAAGAAACTTCATTTAAACAAAATAGCCATTTTGAGACATTTTGCAGCAGATCTAAATGTAAACAAGGGCCAAGGCAGGGCGCAGCCATCTTCCCTCTTCTTGTCCCACACTGTCATGTGACTAGATGACGTAATCGTTGCCGTCAAGTGATAATCCAAAAAAACAAAAACAACCCCCTTCCAGCCCTTCAAAATAATAGCGGCGGCCTATGGAGGAAACCACGTGGCACCGAGGCACCAAGCAACCTTCAGATTAAGAGGCAGTAGATGTGTTAATTGCTCCCTTTGCACACCTCGTTAGCATCAAAGACAACGACCAGTTTGAAGCCTGTCATAGAGGGGAGGGGGAGGGGGGAATGTTTTTGTCAAACACAACCCCTCCCACCAGATCTCTTGTGATTGGGAATTTCAAATGTCAAATCCCCTCCCCTTTGAAATCTTTTGTCAATGGGACAATGTCAGACTCAAGCTCAGCACAGAGTCTGAAATCAGGCTAAGTGGGTGGAGGAGTTACCTGGTTCCTGTCCAGCCAGGAGATGACCTCGTTGCATTTGTCCAGGATGCTCTTCTTGTCCTCCGGGCTGATCTTGTCCTGCAGCTTCTCGTCCTCCACCGTGCTCTTCATGTTGAAGGCCATGGACTCCAGGGAGTTCTTAGAGGTCACCTTGTCCCTCTGAGCCTCGTCCTCTACCTTGTACTGGTCAGCCTCCTGCACCATGCGCTCAATGTCCTCCTTAGAGAGACGACCTGTAGGAATATTATTATTATTACCCCTATCGTTAAATCGGTCCACGAAGCCGAGGTCCTAGGGCTGGTGTACACGACAAATTTCCAAACCCCGCTGTGTGTTCCCTGGGGGCGTGAAAAATAAGGGGGTGGGCTCTACATGTCCTCTGGGACCCCATCTACGTATGGACACCACTTGTTCGCCCATCCGTCTTACGGATGCTTTTTTATTCCATTTTATTTGTTTTAGGGTCCTATCTTGCAGTTCAAGCCTATTTCCACAGGGTGGCAGGCTACTTTCCCAACCTACTGGAGGTGAACATGCAGGGGCGTCAATTGGGTATGGCAAGCTATGGCAGCTGCCATACCTTGGCTACAGGGGGGAAATAATTAAATGTACTTTTCATCGTGCCTGTTGCTAAGGTATGGCAACATGATTGGTGTCTTGCAAGACACCAGTCATGTTGCCATACCTTAGCCTTTCCTGAACTGACGCCGCTGTGAACATGTGTACACAGCCAGCATATTACTCAATGCCAAACTTTGCACACACACTCCTTGCCTGCCAATCCACAACCTCCACCCCTCCAGGGACCCCCAGGGCTTATCTCCCGATTAGGACACTTTCCAGCATAGTGACATGCAGAACAAACTGTCCATATAGTATGGTTTACATAAAAGTCAGTTGTCTTTCACACACACACACACACACACACACACACACACACACACACACACACACACACACACACACACACACACATATATATATATATATATATATATATTTCATTTATTTATTTCATAAATATTTTTCATCACAATTGGGTTTGTGGGGAGCCATCCCTGCTTCAAGCTGTCACAGCACGGCACCAACACTTCAAACTAGTTAAAAAACCCAATACAGCAGATCTACAAGCACCTCACAGATCTACAAGCACCTCGCACATGCCAGGGACAGAGTAGGTTGGCCTGCATAAGCCTTGCTGTCAACACACCAAGCCAGGTGTGGTCAATTAGTGCCTTCTTTTGATCAGTGGCTTCTGCTTGATGAGTGGCACCAGTCTGTCTTTGTTCCCTGGTCAGTCAAGTTCACTGGGAGAGAATGTTTCAGATCAGTGCAAGTGTATTTGTTTTCCATTTGGACTTACTGTGTTTTGTTGGTACAGTATGCGTGCGACTAACTAATATTTCTGATAATTCCAATTTGTTTGTTGTTTAATTAGCCGGATTGTGAATGCCCTGCATTTTTCTTTCATCTTTAGAACCACACGTGTGTAACAAAACAGAGTGGTGATCATTTGGTGTGGGTGAAGAGAAGAAAAACATTTCATTAAAGGAGTAGTTCACCCCCAAAGTGACTTTTTTTCTATTGAACTCAAGTCTCCATGGCGTGAGTAATACATTGAAAAAATAAGTCATTTTGGGGGTGAACTACTCCTTGAATGTCAGTTTTGTGGTGTTTTGACTGGACACCCTGAGGATATTGCCAGATAGACAGACAGACAGACAGACAGACAGACAGACAGACAGACAGACAGAGAATTGTAGGCCTTGCATTTATTTGACTTGGTTCCAACAGATGGCGAAAATAGCTAATCTTCAAGCTCACAATGCCTCACTGTTTGGACAAAGAGTTGAGGCGTTACATTTTGTAAAACACGGCCTTGTGAAAATAGCAGATCTACATGCTCACAACACCTCACAACGCAGGGCGGCGTGAGCATGTAGATCTGATATTTTCACAATTTCTGCCCCTAATATTTAATTTATCATTTTAAAAGTATTAAAAAGTCCTTAAATTGTCTCTTTAGAAATGTGCAGATAGCCTCTGTATACTGTTGAGTGGAAAAACAATGTTTCACATTAAGCTAAACATTTGGGACCACCCAAGATCATTTGGAGACCCCTCTAGGGGTCCCATAGTTGAACCACTGACTTATAAGGGGAGTATGGAGACCCCTCTAGGGGTCCCATAGTTGAACCACTGACATATAAGGGGAGTATATGAGGCTGGATCCGTCTGGAACACTGCACTAGGCTCTCGCCAGCTCTGTAGCTCTCCACACTTGAACAGTTGTGTCCTTAAATTCAATTATAATAATTAACCCCTGTATATACGGGCAATAGTTTTACATGACTTTGTGTACACAGCCAATAGTTTTACATGAACATGTCTAGGCTTTAGTACTGTACTGCCTCGTATAGCCCAACAGAGCCCAGCACAGAACAGCACAGCCCACCAGAGCCCAATACAGCCCCCCAGAGCCCAACAGAGTCCAGCAAACCTAAGTCCAGCCCAGTCCTGCCGAGTAGGAGTATAGACCGGGGAAAGGGGGTAGTTAGATGACTCCACCAGGCCATTACTGTCCAGATCTGGCTTGAATAGGCCAGACCAGGGTAGACAGGACTGCACCAGACTCCACCAGGCTGCTCCAGCCAGCTCTGTAGATCCTTGCACATGCGATTAACCACTGTGTACACGGGCAATAGTTTTAAGTTTTACATGAACCCTCAGAGGGACACTGTGGGCTTATCAGGTGGTCCATGGCCGGTTCTCAAAGTGAGGTCGGGGGGCCCACAGTGTCCCTCTGAGGGGACACGGCACAGACCGTGTACACGAAGGGCAGGAGCAAGTGTTCAAGTCCCATAGAATCTATGGGAAATGTACACAGGCGTGTACAAAGTCACCAGTAGTTTTACATGAACCCTCAGAGGGACACTGTGGGCTTATCAAGTGGTCCATGGTCGGTTCTCAAAGTGAGGTCGGGGACCCTCAGAGGGACACTGTGGGCTTATCAAGTGGTCCATGGTCGGTCCTCAAAGTGAGGTCGGGGGACCCTCAGAGGGACACTGTGGGCTTATCAAGTGGTCCATGGTCGGTTCTCAAAGTGAGGTCGGGGGCCCACAGTGTCCCTCTGAGGGGACACGGCACAGACCGTGTACACGAAGGGCAGGAGCAAGTGTTCAAGTCCCATAGAATCTATGGGAAATGTACACAGGCGTGTACAAAGTCACCAGTAGTTTTACATGAACCCTCAGAGGGACACTGTGGGCTTATCAAGTGGTCCATGGTCGGTTCTCAAAGTGAGGTCGGGGGACCCTCAGAGGGACACTGTGGGCTTATCAAGTGGTCCATGGCCGGTTCTCAAAGTGAGGTCGGGGGGCCCACAATGTCCCTCTGAGGGGACACGGCACAGATTGTGTACACGAAGGGCAGGAGCAAGTGTTCAAGTCCCATAGAATCTATGGGAAATGTACACAGGCGTGTACAAAGTCACCAGTAGTTTTACATGAACCCTCAGAGGGACACTGTGGGCTTATCAAGTGGTCCATGGTCGGTTCTCAAAGTGAGGTCGGGGGACCCTCAGAGGGACACTGTGGGCTTATCAAGTGGTCCATGGTCGGTTCTCAAAGTGAGGTTGAGGGACCCTCAGAGGGACACCGTGGGCTTATCAAGTGGTCCATGGTCGGTTCTCAAAGTGAGATCGGGGGACCCTCAGAGGGACACTGTGGGCTTATCAAGTGGTCCATGGTCGGTTCTCAAAGTGAGGTACATCCTCAAAGTCCCTCCTTCCCAAACAAAGACGAACCAACCAAGGGTGCACAAGGCAGCGGTGTGCGATGGACTAGAAATATCCATTTAAAACTATTGGTCATGTACACACAAACTAAGGCTCCTGTACACAGTGTTTGGTCTCAATTGTGTGAGCAGCTAAAGGGCAGACAACGGCCTAGAACAACCTAATGGTGCCTATTAAGATTCTAGTACACCCTTTGGCCTCGACAAGCCTGATCATCCTACTATAGCTAGTACCCCCCTCACCAACTTTGTGCTTCCACTTGATAAGCCCAGTGTCCCTCTGAGGGTCCCTCGACCTCACTTTGAGAACCGACCATGGACCACTTGATAAGCCCACAGTGTCCCTCTGAGGGTCCCCCGACCTCACTTTGAGAACTGACCATGGACCACTTGATAAGCCCACAGTGTCCCTCTGAGGGTCCCCCGACCTCACTTTGAGAACCGACCATGGACCACTTGATAAGCCCACAGTGTCCCTCTGAGGGTCCCCGACCTCACTTTGAGAACCGACCATGGACCACTTGATAAGCCCACAGTGTCCCTCTGAGGGTTCATGTAAAACTACTGGTGACTTTGTACACGCCTGTGTACATTTCCCATAGATTCTATGGGACTTGAACACTTGCTCCTGCCCTTCGTGTACACGGTCTGTGCCGTGTCCCCTCAGAGGGACACTGTGGGCCCCCCGACCTCACTTTGAGAACCGGCCATGGACCACTTGATAAGCCCACAGTGTCCCTCTGAGGGTTCATGTAAAACTTAAAACTATTGCCCGTGTACACAGTGGTTAATCGCATGTGCAAGGATCTACAGAGCTGGCTGGAGCAGCCTGGTGGAGTCTGGTGCAGTCCTGTCTACCCTGGTCTGGCCTATTCAAGCCAGATCTGGACAGTAATGGCCTGGTGGAGTCATCTAACTACCCCCTTTCCCCGGTCTATACTCCTACTCGGCAGGACTGGGCTGGACTTAGGTTTGCTGGACTCTGTTGGGCTCTGGGGGGCTGTATTGGGCTCTGGTGGGCTGTGCTGTTCTGTGCTGGGCTCTGTTGGGCTATACGAGGCAGTACAGTACTAAAGCCTAGACATGTTCATGTAAAACTATTGGCCGTGTACACAAAGTCATGTGTACACAGTGGCTTTTTCCTTGACCTTTCGAGTTAGGAGTGTCGTAGAGACACGAGACCGGGTTTGTTGGATTCAGCGTCAAAAAGTAAGTCAGAATAAGTGTCTTTTATCCGAAAGAATGTGTAATCGTGTTGGTGGCGTGCAAATTTCGTTTCTTTTTCGCAATCATAAAGGGTTCAAAGTGTCGGAGAGACACGAAACCCATTCCATCGGATCAGGCATCCTTCAAATATGAAAAGTGTTTCCTGCGTAAAACAAACAGATTTTTTTAGATTTTTTTATTGATTTTAAGGACAAAAATCCGGGTTTCGGTGTCTTTTTCGCAATCGTAAAGGGTTCAAAGTGTCGGAGAGACACGAAACCCATTCCATCAGATCGGGCATGCTTCTAATATGAAACGTGTGTCCTGCCTGAAACAAAACATATTTTTTTGATTTTTTTATTCATTTTAAGGACAAAGGGCCTGTTTTGACGCCTAAAACGACCCTTTTCCTTGACCTTTCGAGTTAGGAGTGCCGTGTACACAGGATCTACAGAGCTGGCTGGAGCATGGAGCAGCCTGGTGGAGTCTGGTGCAGTCATCTAACTACCCCCCTTCCCTGGTCTATACTCCTATTGGGCAGGACTGGGCTGGACTTAGGTTTGCTGGAGTCTATTGGGCTCTGGTAGGCTGTATTGGGCTCTGGTGGGCCGTGTTGTGCTGTGATGGGCTCTGTTGGGCTACACGAGACAGTACAGTACTAAAGCCTGAACATGTTCATGTAAAACTATTGGCTGTGTACACAAAGTCATGTAAAACTATTGCCCGTATATACAGGGGTTAATTATTATAATTGAATTTAAGGACACAACTGTTCAATTGTGGAGAGCTACAGAGCTGGCGAGAGCCTAGTGCAGTGTTCCAGACGGATCCAGCCTCATATACTCCCCTTATAAGTCAGTGGTTCAACTATGGGACCCCTAGAGGGGTCTCCATACTCCCCTTATAAGTCAGTGGTTCAACTATGGGACCCCTAGAGGGGTCTCCAAATGATCTTGGGTGGTCCCAAATGTTTAGCTTAATGTGAAACATTGTTTTTCCACTCAAGAGTATACAGAGGCTATCTGCACATTTCTAAAGAGACAATTTAAGGACTTTTTAATACTTTTAAAATGATAAATTAAATATTAGGGGCAGAAATTGTGAAAATATCAGATCTACATGCTCACGCCGCCCTGCGTTGTGAGGTGTTGTGAGCATGTAGATCTGCTATTTTCACAAGGCCGTGTTTTACAAAATGTAACGCCTCAACTCTTTGTCCAAACAGTGAGGCATTGTGAGCTTGAAGATTAGCTATTTTCGCCATCTGTTGGAACCAAGTCAAATAAATGCAAGGCCTACAATTCTCTGTCTGTCTGTCTGTCTGTCTGTCTGTCTGTCTGTCTATCTATCTGGCAATATCCTCAGGGTGTCCAGTCAAAACACCACAAAACTGACATTCAAGGAGTAGTTCACCCCCAAAATGACTTATTTTTTCAATGTATTACTCACGCCATGGAGACTTGAGTTCAATAGAAAAAAAGTCACTTTGGGGGTGAACTACTCCTTTAATGAAATGTTTTTCTTCTCTTCACCCACACCAAATGATCACCACTCTGTTTTGTTACACACGTGTGGTTCTAAAGATGAAAGAAAAATGCAGGGCATTCACAATCCGGCTAATTAAACAACAAACAAATTGGAATTATCAGAAATATTAGTTAGTCGCACGCATACTGTACCAACAAAACACAGTAAGTCCAAATGGAAAACAAATACACTTGCACTGATCTGAAACATTCTCTCCCAGTGAACTTGACTGACCAGGGAACAAAGACAGACTGTTGCCACTCATCAAGCAGAAGCCACTGATCAAAAGAAGGCACTAATTGACCACACCTGGCTTGGTGGCCTGAGTGGTGTAGTATAGTGTGTTGACAGCAAGGCTTATGCAGGCCAACCTACTCTGTCCCTGGCATGTGCGAGGTGCTTGTAGATCTGTGAGGTGCTTGTAGATCTGCTGTATTGGGTTTTTTAACTAGTTTGAAGTGTTGGTGCCGTGCTGTGACAGCTTGAAGCAGGGATGGCTCCCCACAAACCCAATTGTGATGAAAAATATTTATGAAATAAATAAATGAAATATATATATATATATATATATATATATATATATATACATATATATATATATATATATATATATATATATATATATATATGTATATATATATATGTGTGTGTGTGTGTGTGTGTGTGTGTGTGTGTGTGTGTGTGTGTGTGTGTGTGTGTGTGAAAGACAACTGACTTTTATGTAAACCATACTATATGGACAGTTTGTTCTGCATGTCACTATGCTGGAAAGTGTCCTAATCGGGAGATAAGCCCTGAGGGTCCCTGGAGGGGTGGAGGTTGTGGATTGGCAGGCAAGGAGTGTGTGTGCAAAGTTTGGCATTGAGTAATATGCTGGCTGTGTACACATGTTCACAGCGGCGTCAGTTCAGGAAAGGCTAAGGTATGGCAACATGACTGGTGTCTTGCAAGACACCAATCATGTTGCCATACCTTAGCAACAGGCACGATGAAAAGTACATTTAATTATTTCCCCCCTGTAGCCAAGGTATGGATAAGCCCACAGTGTCCCTCTGAGGGTCCCCCGACCTCACTTTGAGAACCACCACGGACCACTTGATAAGCCCACAGTGTCCCTCTGAGGGTTCATGTAAAACTACTGGTCGTGGACACCACCTAGGGCCTGTGTACATATTGCTCTCTGCTGCCCCCCATTAAGAAACTATAGACGGCACAGACCGTGTACACGAAGGGCAGGAGCAAGTGGTCAAGTCCCATAGAATCTATGGGAAATGTACGAAGTCGTGTACAAAGTCACCGGTTGGTCCACGAGCCATAGTTTTTTCCATTGTAGCTCCCTACAGTGTACACGACTTTGATTATTATTATTATTATTATTATTATTATTATTATTATTATTATTACTCTTATTGTACTGGTCAGCCTCTTGCACCATGCGCTCAATGTCCCAGGGACGTGCTGGCCATTGGGAATAGCGGGACAACTCCCGAACGGCCGGTTCATTCCCGGCCTGGACCAGGCCGGCCATTAGGAAAAAAACTAACATAAAATGTCGGCCTTTGTTCCATTTTGGGGGCTGGGCGGCCAACAAAGTAAATCGTCACTGTCAGGCAGAAACCTCGTATCTCCAAGTTTCAAATGTGTAGATTTTTTCGCAAAGCAAAGCCCTGCTTCATCATACAAGGCCGTCGCACAAAAGTAGTGAAAACAGCAGATCTACAAGCACACAACGGCGTTGTGTGCTTGTAGATCGGCTGTTTCCACTAGTTTAAATCATTTTAAAAATGATAAATACAAAACAAACGGTTTCCACCCGACAACGACGAAATATAACTCATGTAATTGGCCCACTGGCTTGTCACTTTGTCACAAATCTTTGAGTAGCAGCAGCGCTATAGAGAGAGATCTCTCTCTATAGCACGCAATGAGGGCCTCTCCAACTCTTTTTCCCGGGCTGAATCAGGGGCCCAGCACGTCCCTGCAATGTCCTCCTTAGAGAGACAACCTGTAGGAATAAGTATTATGATGATTATTATTATTATTACTATTGTCTCTGCCAGGCCGAACGCGTGGCTGAGACTATCTTTTGCACCCTGTCCGTCCGTCCCTCAGTGTGTGTCTATGTTCGTCCGGGAAACAGCTAATATCTAACACCGTTGGCACAATAACAACAAAACTGTACACACACACTCAAGATACCAGCAGAACCTCTGACCCAACATATTTCTTCATATACTTACTTATCCAGATTTTGTCCAAACATCATGCAACTCGGTACACAGTATCACTATAGTCATGGGATCAAGACGGATCTATCAGATGTTTTCATATTCCATCCTTATTGGCTAAGATTGGCATCTATCTAAAGTTTAAAGCATTGGTCCGGTTTGAACAAAATCCCTCGAATCATTAACATGCGATTGCCGTGAAACATTGTGAACGCGGTGCCACTAGGCCAAGGAAGAAATGCCACTCTTTTCACATTGGACTATTATAGCGCCACCAGGAGGCCACAATAACCGACCTGACCTGACCGAGATCTGTGCTCTGAGGTGAACCTTGTCTTTGTTATTATTGGACAGACACACAGGGGGAAGGGGACACATGATGTCCTCTCACTACTCACTACTTGTCAATGTACAGTATGACTTTATCTTTCTTTTAATGGTAGATCAACAGATATTCGCTGCAATGCTGCCTCAGTGATTAAACACTACAATATGACATTTCAGTGGTGTTAACTCATTGATTGCCAAGGCCCGAGTTTCCCGAGTTATTACAGTAGTCCCAGGCTGCCACAGCCCGAGTTTCCCGAGTTGGCAGCCATTTTGAAAAAAAAAAAATAAAATAAGAAAAATCCAAAAATGCCTAAAATGTATTAGGCATGATCGCAAAATTGCGAAATGGTGCATGATCTAGGCATGGGCGTGCACGATCCGTGCACTAAAAATGTATGCACTAGAAATTTAGGAAGGTGGCAGTGTTTGTTTTGTCTGACTTTGAAGGCTTCTATCTCATGAATGCCTGAACGGATTTCCAAGCGGATTTCTTTGTTTGAAAGCTGTTAAAAAGTACTACACATATAGGTGCATGATCTAGGCATGGGCGTGCACGATCCATGCACTAAAAATTGATCTGTGCACTAGAAATTTAAGAACGTGGCAGTCTGGAACTTGGCGGCCATTTTGAAAATGGCAATCAATGATTAATTGTGAACCTGAATGATTCCGTTTTGCACATCTTGACAACGATCGTCAAACAATCACACATTTAAGCTCATTGCCAACCGGGAAACGGATCACAAGCAACACCTCACAAGACAGACGACTCGTTTGGAAGTTTGTCGTTGTGACACATCGCGTACCTTTGTCGTTGGTGATGGTGATCTTGTTCTCCTTGCCGGTGCTCTTGTCGGCCGCCGTCACGTTGAGGATGCCGTTGGCGTCGATGTCGAAGGTCACCTCGATCTGGGGGACCCCCCGGGGCGCGGGGGGGATGCCGGTCAGGTCGAACTTCCCCAGGATGTTGTTGTCCTTGGTCATGGCCCTCTCCCCTTCATACACCTGATAATAATAATTATTAAACATATTATTAATATTATTTATTATTATTGGTCATGGCCCTCTCCCCTTCATACACCTGAGGAGAACACCAAACCACAAGGTACAATAAACGCACCATTTATTTCAAGGTTCCTTCATGGAATTCTGATCAATCAGTACTCGATAGAGGCAATCAGGAGACCAGACAATATTCTAGGTGCTGATGGTTGTGCTTTATGTGCAATAACACTCATGTCAGTGGTGCAGTAGTTCTGCCAGAGATAACAGTTCTACTGTCGCTGCTTCAAGGACCAGCTGAACCATAACAACATAGACCTAGTGGAGACATTTAGTCTCTAACAAGCTACCAAATATAATGCATTGTAGAGGTATTATAAGTGATGAATATAAAGGTTAGACATGCAGCCATGTCATTTCTTCCTCAACTGTCCGGCACATATAGTCAAAAGGATTTTGTTTGTGTGTATTTTTTTTGTCTCCTTGCACATTGCAGTAAACTAGTATCAGTGATTAATAACAGATGTGATTAAAAAAAAAGAAAAGACAATATCTATTCATAACACAAGAAGGGGTATCTACCCCTGTACATAGTGTTTTATACTTGTGATGATATTGACTTTTTCGGTAAAATAAAATATTAAATCAATCAATCAATCAGACAGACCTGGATCAGTACACCCGACTGGTTTGTTTGGACCGAGGTCTGCTTGGTAGGTGTGGTGTTAGTTGAACTAACCAGTAGGTGTGGTGTTAGTTGAACTAACCAGTAGGTGTGGTGTTAGTTGAACTAACCAGTAGGGTTAGGGTTAGTTGAACTAACCAGTAGGTGTGGTGTTAGTTGAACTAACCTGGATGAGGACTCCACACTCCAGGCTGGTTATCAGAGTAGTGAAGGTCTGTGTCTGCTTGGTTGTGTTAGGGTTAGTTGAACTAACCAGTAGGTGTGGTGTTAGTTGAACTAACCAGTAGAGATGGTGTTAGTTGAACTAACCTGGATAAGGACTCCAGGCTGGTTATCAGAGTACGTAGTGAAGGTCTGTGTCTGCTTGGTAAGGATGGTGGTGTTAGTTGAACTAACCATTAGAGATGGTGTTAGTTGAACTAACCTGAATAAGGACTCCAGGCTGGTTGTCAGAGTACGTAGTGAAGGTCTGTGTCTGCTTGGTAGGGATGGTGGTGTTCCTCTTGATGAGGACGGTCATCACCCCCCCGGCCGTCTCGATGCCCAGAGACAGAGGAGTGACGTCCAGCAGCAGCAGGTCCTGGACGTTCTCCGACTTGTCCCCAGCCAAGATGGCCGCCTGCACGGCTGGAGGAGGACAGCGTCATAGTGAATGATGGCGACATTCAGGCAAGTGCCGGGAAAGACGCGCTGTGATTGGCCACAGGTACTTTGAGTGACCGTTCGCCCCAAACATTATTTACTATTCTGTCCCCCTGGTTTACACATTCTAACGGCGCTGACTCGGCTCATGCGACCTTCGCAACGCTCGACACAATGAATCGCTCGCTGCTGCTCACTCGGCGGTGTCTGGCGTGGATCAAGGTCGCCTGAGACGGCACGCCTCCGTTGCTTTTGTTGGAAAAGTAATGCCGGTCTCCATGTCTTCTCTGTCTTCGATTCAGCCAATGAATGATGCTAACGTTATGACCAGTGGTGATGCTAGTGTTATGACTATGACTATACGCCACCATATACAGTTGGGTTTAAGTAGTTAAACCTTTAATTCTAGTTTTATCCTCAGAAGTTGTTCGCTATTTTCACACATTGAAAGAAAGTTATTTGTCAACAAGCATGTAGTAACTATGATTACAATTTGGGGGCGCTACAGTAAAGCGTTAATCCCAACACAGTCATTGAGTAATCCTACAGCAGAACATAATAATATCATATATCCTACATTAGACCTATAGTAACATATCCTACCAGCTCCGTAGGCCACAGCCTCATCAGATCTATAAATGACATAATATCCTACATACAACAGATCTATAGTAACATATCCTACCAGCTCCGTAGGCCACAGCCTCATCAGATCTATAAATGACATCCTACATACAACAGATCCTATAGTAACATATATCCTACCAGCTCCGTAGGCTACAGCCTCATCAGGGTTGATGCTCTTGTTGAGGTCCCGTCCGTTGAAGAGGTCCTGCAGTAGTTTCTGGATCTTGGGGATGCGCGTGGACCCGCCCACCAGCACGATGTCATGGATCTGAGCCTTGTCCATCTTGGCGTCCCTCAGGGACTTCTCCACGGGCTCCAGAGTTCCACGGAACAGGTCGGCGTTCAGCTCCTCAAAGCGGGCCCTGAATGGTGGACGCAAGGTTCATTATAGAGATCACTGAAACAATAAACCTGAACTAGAAAGAAATGTTAAAATAAAAGCTGTACACTGTGAAGTAATCATAGATAGTGTTTGTTGAGTAACGATGTTAAATAGCTCTATATTGTGACAGTAATCATTGCGATAGAGTGTTTGTTCAGTAACAGGGGTCTCCCTGTCTCTCCAGCTCTTTATCTTGATTGGATAAAGATCCTGATTGGATGCAATTGGTGTCCCTTTCTTGCCTCGCATAGCCAGACAATATCACTGTGTGGATATTAGTCTGGTTCTTCTCAGTGTTCATTTCTTCCTCAAGGGGTTAAAAAGATCCAAACAGACTCTATTGGTTAGACCTCCAATCGATCAGAGTATAGCGCAGAGTTGATACACCCGCCCTACATCTGCATACTGGGTCCTGGTGTGAAGTGATATTGACACATTCCAAATATTATTTATCAAAGTATTCTGAGGCACCCCTGGACTTGCGTCGCGGCACCCTAGGGTGTCACGGCACCCACTTTGAGTTATCATACTCTCACCTAGTAATGGAGGTGTAGAATAAATGGTACACTCACCTAGTGATGGAGGTGTAGAATAAATAGTCCACTCACCTAGTGATGGAGGTGTAGAATAAATAGTACACTCACCTAGTGATGGAGGTGTAGAATAAATAGTCCACTCACCTAGTGATGGAGGTGTAGAATAAATAGTACACTCACCTAGTGATGGAGGTGTAGAATAAATAGTACACTCACCTAGTGATGGAGGTGTAGAATAAATAGTCCACTCACCTAGTGATGGAGGTGTAGAATAAATAGTCCACTCACCTAGTGATGGAGGTGTAGAATAAATAGTACACTCACCTAGTGATGGAGGTGTAGAATAAATAGTCCACTCACCTAGTGATGGAGGTGTAGAATAAATGGTACACTCACCTAGTGATGGAGGTGTAGAATAAATAGTCCACTCACCTAGTGATGGAGGTGTAGAATAAATAGTCCACTCACCTAGTGATGGAGGTGTAGAATAAATGGTACACTCACCTAGTGATGGAGGTGTAGAATAAATAGTCCACTCACCTAGTGATGGAGGTGTAGAATAAATAGTCCACTCACCTAGTGATGGAGGTGTAGAATAAATGGTACACTCACCTAGTGATGGAGGTGTAGAATAAATAGTCCACTCACCTAGTGATGGAGGTGTAGAATAAATAGTCCACTCACCTAGTGATGGAGGTGTAGAATAAATAGTACACTCACCTAGTGATGGAGGTGTAGAATAAATAGTCCACTCACCTAGTGATGGAGGTGTAGAATAAATAGTACACTCACCTAGTGATGGAGGTGTAGAATAAATAGTCCACTCACCTAGTGATGGAGGTGTAGAATAAATAGTACACTCACCTAGTGATGGAGGTGTAGAATAAATAGTACACTCACCTAGTGATGGAGGTGTAGAATAAATAGTCCACTCACCTAGTGATGGAGGTGTAGAATAAATAGTACACTCACCTAGTGATGGAGGTGTAGAATAAATAGTCCACTCACCTAGTGATGGAGGTGTAGAATAAATAGTCCACTCACCTAGTGATGGAGGTGTAGAATAAATGGTACACTCACCTAGTGATGGAGGTGTAGAATAAATAGTACACTCACCTAGTGATGGAGGTGTAGAATAAATAGTCCACTCACCTAGTGATGGAGGTGTAGAATAAATAGTCCACTCACCTAGTGATGGAGGTGTAGAATAAATAGTACACTCACCTAGTGATGGAGGTGTAGAATAAATAGTCCACTCACCTAGTGATGGAGGTGTAGAATAAATGGTACACTCACCTAGTGATGGAGGTGTAGAATAAATAGTCCACTCACCTAGTGATGGAGGTGTAGAATAAATGGTACACTCACCTAGTGATGGAGGTGTAGAATAAATAGTCCACTCACCTAGTGATGGAGGTGTAGAATAAATGGTACACTCACCTAGTGATGGAGGTGTAGAAGTCGGATCCCTCATACAGGGAGTCGATCTCGATGCTGGCCTGTGTGCTGCTGGAGAGCGTGCGCTTGGCGCGCTCGCAGGCCGTGCGTAGGCGGCGCACGGCGCGCTTGTTGCCGATGATGTCCTTCTTGAACTTGCGCTTGAACTCGGCCACGAAGTGGTTGACCATGCGGTTGTCGAAGTCCTCGCCGCCCAGGTGGGTGTCGCCCGCCGTCGACTTCACCTCGAAGATGCCGTCCTCGATGGTCAGGATGGACACGTCGAAGGTGCCGCCGCCCAGGTCGAAGATGAGCACGTTGCGCTCGCCACCGACCTGGAGCCAGAGAGAGAGAGAGAGTCGAACTTTTGTAGGAGCGCGAAACGGAATGCGATATGATTACGAGAGAACACTCTGGATTGTAACAGGTGCACACCAAAAAAAAAAAGTCTTAAAACTGTGTCGTTAATACAGTAGGTGAACATTTGGCAAAAGTGGTTCTTCTTTGAAATCATTCTAAAAAAACTATTTCAGATCCAGTTATTTTTCTGTGTAACCCTAACCCTTCTTGTCGGGTCATCATTCCCATGTTCCCCAGGTTCTATGTTCCGGGTTCCATGTTCCCCTCTTAGGTAAGTGGCAAACAAAGAACTCACAGAACATAGAACCTGGGTTACATACAGTAGATACAGTACACTCCCCTATTCTGGTCTAGGTTGTGTATCTAACGTGTTCCTTATTGTCTAAGAAGTATCTTATACCTTCTTGTCTAAGATGTATAAGTATCTTGTACCTTCTTGTCCAAGCCGTATGCGATGGCAGCTGCTGTGGGCTCGTTGATGATGCGCAGAACGTTGAGTCCAGCGATGGTTCCAGCGTCTTTGGTGGCCTGGCGCTGAGAGTCGTTGAAGTACGCTGGAACTGTGACGACGGCGTTGTTCACTGCCTAAATGTATAGAATACACAATGATTCATGAAACACCTTAGATTAGGGTTTAAGATTCACAGGTGAACCAATGAGCGTATAGCGTCAGTCTAAAGTTAAATATTCTATCAAAATATTAATCTGTTATGTTAAAACTATACATGTCACAGGTAAACCAAGAACCCAGGGGTCATTATTTGAGTCATCAGGTTCACATTTAACCTGCAGTTCAGTTAATTAAGTGCATGTTGTCCCCAAATATTTCAGACAAGCCTTTCATTGTTTAATGCAACCATTAATTAATTGACCACTTTCAACGTGGCATCCATAATTTGGGAACGTCATCATAAGTGAGCATTTTCTGACATTTCATTTTGTCCAACATTTACAATTTACAATTTAAAGGGGAAGACCACCCATTTTCAATATTGGACTATGTCATTAATATACCTTAGAGGAGTTGTGTGGACATAAAAAAAAGTTCCCCCTCTTCTGTGTTGCCTAGAACTGGAGGATTGATTTTGGGGTTTGTATTGTAAAGTACAATGTGTGATGTCATCAAGTTGTAATTTGCAATACAAACCCCAAAATCAATCCTCCAGGCAACACAGAAGAGGGGGAACTTTTTTTTTATTTCCACACAACTCCTCTAAGGTATATTAATGACATAGTTCAATATTGAAAATGGGTGGTCTTCCCCTTTAAGCATTTAGCAGACGCTCTTAATCCAGAGCGACTTACAATAAGCAAGGTACAGGGTTCCCACACATTTTTACCAATTAATTTCCAAAACCTTTCCAAGACTTTTCCAGAGTATTTAACCCGATTTCCAGGACTATATAACAATAATTCAGCTCAATAACGAGTCGCTTAGTCCTATGCGCAAATGATCATATTTCAACTGGGGACCCCGGCACCCTGACGAGCACTAAGAGTAGAGGAATTTTGTATAACACGGTTTTATTGTGAAAATAGCAGATCTACATGCTCACACAACGCCTCGCAACTGTGAGCATGTAGATCGGCTATTTTCACAATTTCTGCCTCTAATATGAGACAATTTGGCCAAATAGTAGGCAAATATAAGAAAAAACAGCTAGACCAAGTAAAAACGTACTTTTGCCTCCAAACAAAAATTGAAAATAGCTGATCTACAGGCTCTCAACACGTCACCAAACGACACATTGAGAGCTTGTAGATCCACTGTTTTTGCTAGTTTAGAAACAGAGTTCCTACCTTGCCCAGGTAGGCCTCAGAGATCTCCTTCATCTTGGTGAGGACCATGGAGGAGACCTCCTCAGGGAAGAAGGTCTTCATCTCTCCCTTGTACTCCACCTCCATCTTGGGCTTGCCATCGTGGTTGACCACCGTGAAGGGCCAGTGCTTCATGTCTGACTGCACCACCGCGTCGTCGAACTTACGACCGATCAGTCTCTTGGCATCTGGGGAGAGAGAGAGAGAGAAAGAGAGAGAGAGAGAGAGAGAGAGTGAGAGTGTCACACGCAGATATTGCTGTTGGCTGTCCAAAATAGTTCATTTTTTAGTGTTGTTTAAAAAAAGCTTGTAGATATGCTATAACAAATATCGTTGTCAGTATCGGTTATCTGCTAAATTGTTATTTTAAACAACGGTATCGGTGCATCCATATGTATTACTGTTAAGACATAGGCTTATCATTACACCCCTAAATCTTACCAAACACAGTGTTACTATAGGGTAGATATGGTTAAATCCTTACCAAACACAGTGTTACTATAGGGTAGATATGGTTAAATCCTTACCAAACAAAGTGTTACTATAGGGTAGATATGGTTAAATCCTTACCAAACACAGTGTTACTATAGGGTAGATATGGTTAAATCCTTACCAAACACAGTGTTACTATAGGGTAGATATGGTTAAATTCTTACCAAACACAGTGTTGGTATAGGGTAGATATGGTTAAATCCTTACCAAACACAGTGTTACTATAGGGTAGATATGGTTAAATCCTTACCAAACACAGTGTTACTATAGGGTAGATATGGTTAAATCCTTACCAAACACAGTGTTGGTGTATCAGGGTTCATTATGGTTAAATCCTTACCAAACACAGTGTTGGTGGGGTTCATGGCCACCTGGTTCTTGGCAGCGTCTCCGATCAGCCTCTCTGAGTCGGTGAAAGCCACGTAGCTGGGCGTGGTGCGGTTGCCCTGGTCGTTGGCGATGATCTCCACCTTGCCATGCTGGAAGATGCCCACACAGGAGTATGTGGTGCCCAGGTCGATGCCCACCGCCGGTCCTTTAGACATCCTGGCACCACCGACAAGACGTGGTTATTTACTATACATTTGTTTTCTACATTTCTTCCTAACACAGGGATGCTGACAGTCGTGACAGAACCCAGCTCGCTTAAAAACCCCACAAAAATCCACTTGCCCTCCTGGCCCCCAAATTGTGGAATAAACTCCCTGTCACAGTTAGAACTACAGACGCACTCCCTATAGCTTCCACCGTGGACTGAAGACTCACTTCTTCAGACTCCACCTAAACCTATAGCACTACTGTAACACTCCCCCTTCCCTCAATGACCATACATGAAGCTAGATAGCATTTTTGGGGGTTTTAGCAAAGTTTTTTTTTTACTGATTAAAAGAATGGTGTGGTCTAACTATGTTATTGTTTTTTCTAGATTAATATTCCTATGCATTTGTTGTATTGTTGTTGATGTACTGACATATTATCTTGCATTGATGTATTACCTGCTTATTGTAAGTCGCTTTGGATTAAAAGCGTCTGCTAAATTGCAAATTCTACTATACATTTGTTTATACATAATAATGTCTCATCTAGCACGCCGTTTCCCTAACGGGAACCCATTTGTGAGTCACGGTCCAATTTTCATGGGTCATGAGTCATGACTAGAGTAAAAATCTAATTATCTTTTTCTACATTTAAAAAAATATATGTATATATATATTTATAAAGTATTTATTCTTTAATAATGATATGCATTTTAAAACAACATTCACACATTCATACACCAATGGCAGAGGAAGGCACCAACCTGCTCATCGGGAGCAACTAGTTTTAGTTTTCCCCAAGGGCCAAATCATGTCAAGGGTACCAAGCCAAGGGCCACACCATTGCAGGGGGCGACGATGGCGTTCCCACTACTCCAGTGACAGTTCAGATATCGTCGTTGTCGGGTGAAAATGTCCAAAACCGTTCGTTTTGCATTTATCATTTTAAAAATGATTTAAACTAGTGAAAACAGCCGATCTACAAGCACACAAGGCCTCGTACCGCGAGGCGTTGTGTGCTTGTAGATTCGCTGTTTTCACTACTTTTGTGCGACGGCCTTGTTTGATGAAGCAGGGCTTTACTTTGCGAAAGAACGTACACATTTTGTGATACGGGTTTTCCACCCGACAATGACGATATACTAGTGTTGTTGCTGCTCTTATACCACCATTATTACTGGGGTTGGTGGGGGCCAGACAGTAGCCCCCTTTGCGGCCCGCGGGCCGCCTATTGGGGAACCCTGAACTGGGGGTTCAGAGTCTTGCTCAAGGACTCTTTGACTCTGGGGGAGCCCGGGATCAAAGTGGGAACCCTCCGTGTTCTAATGACGGTTTCTCTACCCCTGAGCCACTGCCGCCACTCCTAGGCTGCAGTATCACGTGCAGTGACAAATCTCATGTCTAATAATAGTCAAAAGGTGCATGCGTGCGGTTGAGAGGGGGGGTTAGTAGTACTCTAAGCACCATTGACATTTCCAGAAGCAGCAGCACGCACGCCCGCACACACACACACGCACGCACGCACGCACGCACGCACGCACGCACGCACGCACGCACGCACGCGCGCGCGCGCGCGCACACACACACACACACATTGAGACAGTAGACACGTGTCTGTGCTTCTTGCTGAGACGTTGGGAGGCTCAGCTGTTCCTTCTGGAAAGGTCCTGGAAGGAACGCTGACATGCAGGGGCGTCACGGGGGGGGGGGGGGGGGGGGGGACTGAGTTACTAGGGCCCCTCCACCTTGGGCCCTAGTAATTCAGTCCCACTTTCCCCCCTTTAGCTATTGAAAAATAGCAGATATACACCGAGTGCCGCGCTGTGAGCTTGTAGATCTGCTATTTTTTTGAAAAGTTTTTGTGAAAATGTGTGCAAATCTTTGAATATATGTATTTTTTAAGCAAACATTTGTAACTCAAATGTTGCTTCTGGGGTGGTCCCTGGAACTAAATATTTTGAGATGGGGGGTCCGTGGCCGAATACATATCATTTTGGGGGTCCTTGACATGGAAAAAGTTTGAGCGCCACTGACATGGAAACATAGGTTTCTTGCACACATTTTCACAATTTTTCAAAAAATAGCAGATCTACAAGCTCGCAGCGCGGCACCGAGTGCCGCGCTGCGAGCTTGTAAATCTGCTATTTTTCAATAGTTAACATTCATGGGGGGCCCACAGTGAATCTTTGTACCCAGGCAGTGTTGTAAAAAGTACTCACATTTTATACTTAAGTAAAAGTATCAATACAGCAATATAGAAATACTCTGTTACAAGTAAAAGTCCAGAATTCAAAATGTACTTGAGTAAAAGTATGAAAGTATTGGCATCAAAATGTACTTAAAGTGCCAAAAGTAAAAGTACAAAATGTTTGAAAATAGCAGATCTACAAGCTCACAATGCGTCGCATCGCAACACGTTGTGAGCTTGTAGATCGGCTATTTTCAAATAGCCAAGGGATAAAATAAGGCTAAAGTGGTTAATATATGTTTTTTTTTATATTATAATGTATAACTGCAAAGTAACTAGTAGCTAAGGTTTTCAAAAAAATTTAGCTAAGTAAAAGTACAATATTTGGATCCGAGATGTAGTGGAGTAGAAGTAAAAGTATTAGAAATTGGAAATACTCAAGTAAAGTACAGATACCTCAAAATTGTACTTAAGTACAGTACTTAAGTAAAAGTACTTAGTTACTTTACACCACTGTACCCAGGGCCCAGGATTTGGTGTGACGGCCCTGCTGACATGCTGACTCCTCCCTTCACAGCGGCCCTCCAACCCCACGCGTCACATTCAACGCCACACCCAACGGCAGGCCTGTTGATTCACACTGAATGAAGCCAGCAGGCACAGCGCTGCAGCAGGCACGCGGGGGACTGCTCATAATTCCGAAGGTTCATTGTTCCGAAGGTTCATTAGTCCGAATTTAGTTAGGGTTACTGAGGTTAGGGTTAGAGTTATTTAGGCATAGTATTCTTAACAAATTCGGACTAATGAACCTTCGGAACAATGAACCTTCGGAACAATGCCATGGTACCGCAATTCTGCCTTGAGGCATATCGCATGGAAAGAGGGGGCAGCCACATTTGCGTTTCTTTCGCCATAGTGAAAACTGCACTCATGGTCTGGAGGGGGCACTAACCCTAAACCTAACCCTACAGGCGGATAAAAGGGCAGGGGCTCAAGCCCCCTTTGATGTCTATGTGTAGGTTTAGGGTTAGTGCCCCCTCCAGACCATGAGTGCAGTTTTCACTATGGCGAAAGAACCGCAAATGCGGCTGGCCCCTCTTTCCATGCGATATGCCTCAAGGCAGCATTCAAGAGAATTGCCTTGTCCAAACTCTCCTGAACTTGAATGCAGCATCTCATGTTGAAAGAATCTCTCTAGACATCCATGGCGTTACGCCACATCTCCAGTATTCACTTGATTATATATGCTTAGTTCAGTGTGGTATCAAGCACGGAAAATAGCCGACTTGTGAGCTTGGAGCTCTGCTATTTTCAATACTTTCACCAAAAGGCCCTTTTAGAAATGTCAGCCCCTGCCTCTCTAACATTCTCTGCACGTCCCTGCGATGCAGTGTGACAGTGTATGGTTAATGAAATGTCATGGAGAGATGATGATGATAATAATCACTGGATATATTTACTGGCTGCAGCTGGCTTTGGTCAGCTGCTATAAACACACTCGGGGCGTCATCACTGTTGGGCTGTCTATTTAGAGATGAGTGGACCGCGATGATGAGAGGACCACTATTATGAGTGGACCCGGGGACATGCTGGGCCCCTGATTCAGCCCGGGAAAAAGAGTTGGAGAGGCCCTCATTGCGCGCTATAGAGAGAGATCTCTCCCTATAGCGCTGCTGCTACTAACATTTGCCATTTCAGATCATGACAAGTGACAAGCCAGTGGGCCAATTACATGAGTTATATTTCGTCGTTGTCGGGTGGAAACCTTGTATGTCCAAAACCGTTTGTTTTGTATTTATCATTTAAAAAATGATTTAAACTAGTGGAAACAGCCGATCTACAAGCACACAACGCCTCGCACCGCGAGGCGTTGTGTGCTTGTAGATCTGCTGTTTTCACTACTTTAGTGCGATGGCCTTGTATGATGAAGCAGGGCTTTGCTTTGCGAAAAAATTTACAAATTTGAAACTTGGAGATACGTGATTTCTGCCCGACAGTGACGATTTACTTTGGTGGCCGCCCAGCCCCCAAAATGGAACGAAGGCTGACATTTTATTTGTAGTTTTTTCCTAATGGCCGGCCTGGACCGGCCGGGAATGAACCGGCCGTTCGGGAGTTGTCCCGCTTTTCCCGATGGCCAGCACGTCCCTGAGTGAGCCGCTATGATCTGTTGGTCTGTATTAGAGTAGAATGGGTGTTCAAACCTCGACCTCCCTATCTCATTCTCAGGGCAGGGCATTCTTACCACAAGGACACTTAGCTTCCTTCTCTCCTAATATCTGTTAAATCTGCAGGTTTTTCTTGAGCGGTGCCAACCGCGCCAACAACTGGCCGTGTGTGTGTGTCTGTCCACGCGCTAGGTCTGTCTGTCCGTATCAGTACGGCCTCAATAGCTGCAACACTGCTGGGTGACCAACCTTCAGGTGGCGCTGTTGAGCAGCCTTGAAGTGATTGCGACCGTCAGGTCGCAGTTACTATCAAAACCTCCACCGGCTATCAGTCACACGTCACACTTTTACCCATCCATTCTCACATGGCCCTCTTCTAGCGCCACCATGGGGCCGATTCTTGAAAAAACACATTTTTGGACACTGCAAGGGTTGAAATCCACTGACGTTGCCTAAAGCGTGTGGAGAATAATCTGGTTGCTGTAATGAACGCTGAAGGGACTTCTTGTGACAGAGAGTCATTGCCCAGTCATACCACTGTTTGTTTGGGAGGAAGCTAGAATCATTTTTTTACATTTTCTAAATTTCAATACATCAATGCACTGACTTTGTAATTTGAACTTTTGAATGCCGGTAATTAAGAGTTTGTGTGTGTGTGTGTGTGTGTGTGTGTGTGTGTGTGTGTGTGTGTGCGTGTGCGCGTGTGTGTGCGTGTTTTTAACACATCGGATGCCCACGTGATCTCTGACGTCTTATTTGCTGGTGCCCATGGCAACGCGTCATTTTACCTACCGGCGAGAGTACTGGCGAGAAAAGTAATCCGAGTAAATGTAATCCGAGTATGTCCTGTTTATTTCGCGAAAATCTTTTCTTTCAGTCAGGACCGTTTTTATCATTTCTAAGCCACAGTGTTTGTGTTACGGCATGTAGAAGAGGCTGCTGTTTTGAGAAAAAAATGAAAAAAGGAAGAGAATCCGGAGAAAACAGCACTTTTGTGCAGGCCGTAAACAGGAAGTCAACGAGCCACACAGCACGTCCGGGTGACGTAATTGCGCGCTGCATGTTGGGAAATGGAGTTGTTTCATCACCGCGGTAGCCAAGTGCAGTAGCTACAGTACAGTATAGTTTACTGTACAACGCGTCAAACGCGTCGTTGGGCACTCGTAAAGATCAAAGAGATTGACGCGTAGACACCACGTGGGCACCCGATGTGTTAAGCATGTAGCCTACCTTTTAAAACTTAAGCATTGTTTAATCCATTATGGGTGGGAACCCCTTTTGGGGTAGCAACAGAATCTTTTTGTAATTTTAGATTTTTTTTGTCTTTTTTGTTTTAATTATTATTATTATTTTTAAGTTTTTCAGAAAACCTGGGTTTAGATGGCATTTTCCCAGTACAAAATGCACTGAGTCTTGTAGTATGGAGTTAAATGACTGGACTCAGCCAGTACACATGCAGGGAGGTTGAATACTTTTAGTGCAGCAGTGACTGACACTGGCAGCATGCAAGCAAAGCCTCGCACAACATGTGACAGGGCCGTTCCTTCAAGCAGGCAGGCAGGCAGGCAGGCAGGCAGGCAGACAGACAGACAGACAGACAGACAGACAGACAGACAGACAGACAGACTCACTCTTTATCAGTGGTTCTCAAAGTATAGGGTCCTATAACAGCTAGGAGGGGGTTTTCAAATGGACCCTTGCCAGGTCTGTAACGCTCGAGAGTGTACAAATGGAACCAAATGGTTTGGTTCCACTTGTACACTGACTCTCAAGGAGTCATGGAGGTCCTTGACATTGAACTTAACAACGTTTTGAGAACCACTGAAGCCAGGCTTGTTTGCAAAGGCTTCCCACAAAGCAGAACACCCGAGCCACGGTTACCTTGAAGACTTGATGTGTTTGACAGAGTTAAAGGTGGTTGGTTAGTAACGGCTGGCTGGCACTCCTGGCTGGTCCCCTCTCTCTCTCCTTTCCTCACAGACGGACGGACAGACGGACTGAGAGGCAGAGGGACGCGTCTCCCCAGCGTATATAGAGCCAGAGTCCCAGGCCACATTCCAACATGGAGTCAGGTGACACTGAGTGTCTTCACACAGAAGCTTCTAGGCCCCGGTCCTCTGGGCCGGGGGGGGGAAATGAGGAGCAGCGTCTGAGCTGTTTACCTCATTATGGCTCCTTCTGCTGGACTCAGGGACGTGCTGGGCCCCTGATTCAGCCCGGGAAAAAGAGTTGGAGAGGCCCTCATTGCGAGTAGCAGCAGCGCTATAGAGATCTCTCTCTATAGCGCTGCTGCTACTCAAAGATTTGCCATTTCAGATCATGTGACAAGTGACAAGCCAGTGGGCCAATTACATGAATTATATTTTGTCGTTGTCGGGTGGAAACCTTGTATGTCCAAAACCGTTTGTTTTGTATTCATCATTTTAAAAATGATTCAAACTAGTGAAAACAGCCGATCTACAAGCACACAACGCCTCGCACCGCGAGGCGTTGTGTGCTTGTAGATCTGCTGTTTTCACTACTTTTGTGGGACGGCCTTGTATGATGAAGCAGGGCTTTGCTTTGCGAAACAATGTACAAATTTGAAACTTGGAGATACAAGGTTTCTGCCCAACAGTGACGATTTACTTTGTTGGCCGCCCAGCCCCCAAAATGGAACGAAGGCAGACATTTTATTTTTATTTTTTTCCTAATGGCCGGCCTGGACCGTCCGGGAATGAACCGGCCGTTCGGGAGTTGGCCCGCTTTTCACAATGGCCAGCACGTCCCTGCCTGGACTGAGAAGAGCTTTAGTTTATAGTTTAGACCAGGGGTCAGCAACCTTTTTGAAATGAAGAGTGCCATGTTTTTATTTTCTAGAGTGTGCCATGTCAACATACATTGTAATGTCAAATATTTGACATAATTTTGATTGACAGGACATTGTTATAACGGTCATTAGACCCAGAGCAATAATCCACCAATCTCCCCGACTCCCTCCCCAGTCAAAGTTCAGAGTTTTAATGAATGTAGAATTATGTGCAAGATGTAATTTGCTATAAATTAGCTAACATTTAATTGTTTTAAAAAAGATTTGTTTTTGAAATAAAAATCCTCTCTCTCACTTCTGCCAGTGTGCCAGTGATCACCCTCCCTTGCCAATGTTGGCACCCGTGCCTACGGTTGCCTACCCTTGGTTTAGACTTTAGTTGAGGTAGCAAAACCAACATGTAGGAATACTCTATAAATTATGTGTAAAAAGGCCCTGTGTTAAAAGAAAATGACTTCAAATCAAATCAAAGATTATTTTTGTAGCACATTTCCAACGACCAAGATTGAACCAATGTGCTGAAAAGAACACATTTTAAAACAAGCAAACAGAGCATAAAAAAAACATGCATAATAAAAGTATTCACATTCTTTTCCCCCAAATAATGGTTTAAAAATGGCCGATCTACAAGCTCACAATCAGTCACACATCGATCAAACAAGTTATAGTGATTCATATGATTGTATTTTTATTTTATTTTATTAATAGCAACTAATGTACAGACATGCAGGCCTACACTGTAGTGGAGTCAAATGTTCATTTGCCTCTTGTGATGTTTCCTACACCCAGTGCTTCCCAAGCTAGGACCCCCAGGGGGGTCCCCAGATTATTTGTTTAGGTCCATAGATGATTATGAGCAACATTGTTTACTCACTCAACAGTAAACAGATTGATTGATTGATTGATTGAAGACTTTATTAGAAGTTTGCATAGGAAAAGGTACAGTTTCATGACGGTACAGTTCACTGGTACAAGGTCTACTAAAAGGAGATCCATGAAAAGACTAAGCTTATTTCCACTGGAAACCATTGAAGTATCTCATATAACATTGAATGACAGACAAATAGAACACAGTACTATGCAGTAGATATGTAAAGAAAAACAAAAAAAAAACAGTAAGTCTAAAACAAGCAGTATATACAAAGAAGGGGGAGGGTAGGGTTGGGCTAGGTTCATTTTTTACCAGTTGCGAACGGCTGCTGCCTGTAAGTGGTTTTTCAGGGCAATTTTAAAGGATGCTAGTGATCCACACTCCTTTATGGCCTTCGGTAAAGCTTTCCACATTTTGGTGGTATAGCAGAAAAAAGAGTTTGACCCTTTGTTGGTTTTGACTCTGGGTTGAAAGTGATCTGTGGCGCTGCCTCTGGTGTTGTAATTATGGACATCCTTAATGTTTATAAAGTATTTTGAAAGGTACTTGGGTATCATAGTGGTGTAGTGTATCTTGTACACCAGGCCCATTGCAAGTTGCTGTACTCTGTCATCTACTCTGAGCCACCCCACTCTTAACTGGTGAGTAGCGGTGAGGTGAGTCTGATAGGGAAGGTTGAGCAGAACCCTAATTAGTTTATTTTGGGCTGTTTGGAGTTTAGTTTTCAGGGTTTGTGGTGCGTCACGATACCATACGTGGACTCCGTAGTCAAAGAGGGGCTGGATTATTGCACCAGCTATGGTCTTCAGTGTGTTGAAATTGACCATCGGGGCGATCCTCTGTAGGAAACGAGTACGTTGGTTGATTTTATTTATTACTTTAGAAGTCATCTTTTCACTGGAAAGATTAGCTTCAAGGATGCATCCTAAGTAAGAGATTTCGTTTTTTCGTGTTATGACCTTGTCACCCACTTTGATTGTGAAGTTTTCGACTTTTTTGAGGTTATGATTTGATCCAAAGAGGATGGACTCCGTTTTTCCCAGGTGAATTGATAATTTGTTGTCGTTAAGCCATGTGCAGATCTTACTTAATTCAGAGTTAAGTGTCTTTTCAACCTGCAAGTGGTCCTTGCCCGAGACTAGGAGAGCCGAGTCATCCGCGAACAGGAACAGGTTGCAGTCGCAAGCAGATGCCATGTCGTTCACGTATATTAGGAACAACAGAGGTCCCAGTATGCTACCTTGAGGAACACCACAGCTTACTGGGAGGGGGGGGGACAGGGTACCGTTAATCTCCACCACCTGTTCCCTCCCCACCAGGTAAGATTGCATCCAACTCACAGCTGCGTTGTCAAGACCGATGGCTTTTAGTTTCTCAATCAGAATAGAATGATTTACGGTGTCAAATGCCTTCTGGAGGTCCATCATGACCATGCCGCTATATTTGCCGTCATCCGCTTCGCGTTTGATTTGGTCGGTCAAATAGAGAAGGCATGTGTCGGTGGAATGAGATTTTCTGAATCCAGATTGGAACTCGTAAATCAGATTATTCTCATCGAGATATCTTGCAATCTGTTCGTAGACTATTTTCTCCATGACTTTGGATATGGAGCTAAGAATGGAAACGGGACGGTAGTTTCCAGGGTCTAGTTTGCTACCTTTTTTATGCAGGGGGGTTACTTTTGCTAGTTTGAAGTCCTGTGGGACATGACCCTGTTCGATGGAAAGGTTAATTATGTGGGTAATGATTGGCGCAATGGTGGCGGCTGAATCTCTGAGAAATCTAGCTGGAATTTTATCAAGGCCAGTGGCCTTGTGTTGAGGTAGGGCGCTCAGTTTTTTAAACACTTCATCAGTTGTCACTGTGGCAAGTTTAAAACTGTCTTTTCTGACGCCCAGTTTATTGTAGAATTTCTTAACAAATTTTACACCATACCGCCCAGATGGGGCGACCAGTTTTTCAACCAGTGAATGGGCCATGGTGGTAAAGGTTTTGTTAAGATGGGTAGCCACTTCACATTTGTCAGAAATGAGAGCGGCGTCCGTTTTGATGTTTATGCTGTGGCATCAACATACATAATGTTAACAGAAGTTATTCAGGGTATCTGCACATTTCTAAAGTGACTTTTAAGACTCTTTTATACCAAATTGGGCAAATTGTCAAATATTGTGCAAGAATAGACTATCTACAAGCTTGCATGCGTACACGTGGCTAAATATTTATTTTTTGACATTTTAGACCCATTATTTTGGGGGACCCTTGTCCTACACCAGGGTTCCCCAATAGGCGGCCCGCGGGGGGCTACTGTCTGGCCCACACCAACCCCAGTAATAATGGTGGTATAAGAGCAGCAACAACACTAGTATATCGTCATTGTCGGGTGGAAATCTCGTATCTCCAAATTTGTACATTCTTTCACAAATCATACAAGGCCGTCGCACAAAAGTAGTGAAAACAGCCGAGGCGTTGTGTGCTTGTAGATCGTCTGTTTTCACTAGTTTAAATCATTTTTAAAATGATAAATTCAAAACGAACGATTTTGGACATACAAGATTTTCACCCGACAACGATGAAAACTGTCGCTGGAGTAGTGGGAACGCCACCGTCGCCCCCTGCAATGTTGTGGCCCTCGGCTTGGCACCCTAGACATAATTCGGCCCTTGGGGAAAACTAAATGGGGAACCCTGTCCTACACTGTACTTACTGTATCTACATGGCAGTGGAATGTACGGTAATCACAAAACAACACGGTTGTTTCTTTCTTTAATCACTTTCATTTCATTCATGGATTGTGTTGATATGAGGAGGTGGTCTCCATGGCAACTTAATGAAGCTCACATGCAGGGTGTTACAGAGGGCTTATTTCCCATGGCTGGGAAAGTTGCAACAAAGTTGAATAAACAACTGAAAATCCAGTGAAACTGGTCATCACTATCATGGTATGTCTTTAATATGTTTACATGCCTGGTGAGGAGGAAAGGCACCCGGATGAAAAACACCAAAGTTATGATTCAGGAAAGTTGGAAATCGGACAGATTTGATCAGAACATGCAGGAGGGTTAAAGGACAACTCAGCATTTAGGCTAATTGTCCTACTTATATTATGTATTGATCCAAAAAGACTGTCCATGGGGTCTATTTGGCAGAAATGCCTGTTGTCCAGTTTCCCCAGCAGAACCCAGCAGCCCTCATAGCATGGAGTGGAGCTCCTAAGTGTTTTTACGCTATTTGCGTTTTTTGCATTTTTTTTATATCAATCTGTTACTAGTTGTCTTTACAAACACATCCATGCCATCGTTGTCCCACACGAGCCGCCACACTCTGCTAAACAGATGTTATGATGTTATGTGTTTTGCCAAGTCCCGTAAAAGAAGCACTGTGATTGGCCAGCTACAGTCACGTTGTTTGGCAGTTGTGGCCAATGCTCACCCCAAAACATGATTTATGAGACTGTGGCGGCTACACGTGGGACAACCAAGGCATGGATTTGTTTGTAATGACAACTAGTAACACATTCATAAAAAAAAATATCACTTTTGTTTTGACCGCAACAAATAAGTGTAAAAACGATAGGCTTATGGACTCCACTCTAAGCTATGAGAGCTGCTGGGTTCTGCTGGGGAAACTGGACAACACGGGCATTTCTGCCTAATAGACCCCATGGACAGTCTTTTTGGATCAAGAAGGAAAATGAGCCTAGATGTTATTTAGTTCGGAGTTGTCCTTAAAGTAGTTTAAATTCTTTGAACATCAGTACTTTTTTTTTGTGGGAAACATGTGACTTTCAGTCCACTACAAATTAGCATGGAAACACATGTCTCTTCTTCTGGTGACTGATATGGCCATTTTAATGCATGAGGAGACAGTTTAATGTATTAACCTAGGATTATTGAATGCTTTAACTATTGAAAAATAGCAGATATACAACCTCACAGCGCTATTTTTAAAAAATCGTGAAAATTTGAATTTTGATCCGATTCTATAAAGCATCGCAGTTGAAGCCCCACCCCGTCCTCACTCTGGTGTCGGAAGCGTTTTCCGCATTCATTTCTTCCATAGACATTTCATAAAGTATTTATTTAAACGTTTTTAAGCCTTGGACATTTAAGCCACCTCGACTGGAGAGGGATCATGTCAATATTCACATTTTTTTGAATGCAAAGATTAATTAGAAAGCTGAAAAAAAGGGCAGGGTACAAGACTGTGTACATCATTATTTTTAAAATTGCGGAAACTACACTCCCAGAATGCATTGCGAATGTTGTTGTTGTTTCCTGAAATAAAGCCCTTAAATCACGCTCAGTTTAGTTATCCAGGCCAGCATATGGCCTGAAATGTAGTGATTGTCATCTCTGTGGACGCTCTTATCGTCATCCTTAACATAGTGCATCATATTTGTAAAAGAAAGACGATCGCTCACGGAGTTCTGCTGACGTGCAATAATCCGCCGGGAAGACAGGGGGCAGTAGCTACTTCCGCAGTAACCGCAAGATACATGAAAGAAGAAGAAGCTAGACCAATCACAGACGTCGATTTCACCGGATGTACATGTTTAGCAGTATGGGAAATGCAGTTCTTCTCCGTGCGATCTTGATTAAAACGTGTTTTTACTAAAACTAGAGTGATTGCATACATACTCGGGGGTTCTACAGGAGCATATAGAACCATTTTACAACCACCAGCCTAGTGGTAAGTGTACATTGAATTGCTACGACTTTGTGGCTGATAATGAAAAACGCTATGGTGAAAATGAATGGGTTGTTTACTTCCGACACCGCACTGCGATGCTCTATAAGTGTCTTTTGAATCCTTCTGAGGTTTTTTGAAAAACCCATGTTTCTATGTCAGCAATCTGGCCAGCCAACTTCACAACTGGAGCTTAGTTAGTCTGTTCTTCAGAGACTACTATGTATGTCAGAGGTTCTCAAAACTTTTCATGTGAAGGACCCCCAAAATGATATGTATTTGGCCACGGACCCCCATCTCAAAATATTTAGTTCCAGGGACCACCGGCACTCGGTGCCGCGCTGTGAGCTTGTCGATCTGCTATTTTTCAATAGTTAAAGCGTTCAATAATCCTAGGCCTAAAATTAATCGTTAAAAGAATGACAATATCGATCACTAGAAGCAGAGAGGTGTGTGTTTTCAGTCTAAAACGACCCAAATGGAGTTTGAATGGGCTTATAATAGCAGTCTGACCATAACTGCCTGAGGTGCACACACAATCGCAAGTAGACATTAAAATGACCTCAGAAGTTGTTGTTTGTGAAAGTGAAATGGCCCTTCAAAGGGATGTCCCCGCTGCCACTATTATCCCAGTAATTACTCTATGTATTAGGAGCTTTAGGGAGTGTCTCCCCCTCCCTGTCACCCCACCCCCCGCCCCCGCCGGTCCCCTGAACGTGCGTCCACAAATAGCAACCTCACTATTCATGGTTGTCACATAGATCAGATGACAGCAGAGTTGACACCCTCGCACACGCACGCACGCACTGGCACATGCACGCGTGCGCACACACACACACACACACCTGTTCCACGTCTCAGCGCTACACAGCCACAGTGTTTACACATTGATCATAATCCCAGATTAAAGAGCTTCACAGTGAGGTGATTCAGAGGGAAAAAATAAAACACTTTGAACTGAAGCCTTGGTTATTTGTGTCACATGTTCTGAGGAGAACACTGTTACATAACACACAGCAGTTCAGTGGTGTAAAGTAACTAAGTAGATTTACTTAATTATAATAACTAAGTAGATTTACTTAATTTACCGGTACTCAATTTTGAGTTATTTGTACTTTACTTGAGTGTTTCCAATTCCCATTACTTTTACTTCTATACTCCACTACATCTCAGATCCAAATGTGCGTTTACCATATTACTCCACAACATTTATTTGAAAACTTTAGTTACTAGTTACTTTGTAGATTTGGATCATCATTATAAAACATTAACCACTTCAACCCTGAAGATGTGAGGCATTGTGAGCTTGTAGATCTGCTATTTTCAAAGGATTTTTATACATAATCTTGAAAACGTGAAACTTGGGACATTCTGCATAATGAGCACTTTTACTTTTGCTACTTTGAGTCCATTTTGATGCCAATACTTGTACTTTTACTCAAGTACATTTTGCTTTACTTGTAACAGAGTATTTCTATATTGCAGTATTGATACTCTTACTTAAAGGGGAACACCGAGATGACATCACACCGGTGTGATTTACAATACAAACCCCCAAAATCAATCCTCCAGTTCTAGGCAACACAGAACCTTTTATTTATTTCCACACAACTCCTCTAAGGCAGGGGTTTTCAAAGTGGGTGACGGGGCACCCTGGGGTGCCGTGACGGCAGTCCAGGGGTGCCTCGAAGTCATTTGATAATATTTGGAATTTATATGGACAATTAAAAAACATATTTAGTATCATTTTAAACTTGAAATATGTTATTTTCAGTCAATTCTAACCAAAATGTCTATCTCAACGTTTTCCTTGCAACATAATAAGCTAAAATCCATCCATCCATCCATCCATCCATCCATCCATCTTCAACCGCTTATCCGGAATCGGGTCGTGGGGGTAACAGTTCCAACTGAGACTTCCAGATTTCCTTATCCTGCGCAACTTCCTCCACTCCCTCAGGGAGTATACCGAGGCGTTCCCATGCCAGTCTGGAGATATAATCCTTCCATCTGGTCTTAGGTCTGCCACGGGGTCTCCTCCCAGTGGGACAACCCCCACCGGAAAAGAATCCGACTTATTACCGAGCACCACAGCTCTCACTTTGGTCATACATAGATTGGATGGCCCTCAACAAGGTCCCCTCGGCCTCACTCCATATTCCCGCAACACCTCCCACAGAACCTCCCGGGGGACCCGGTCATATGCCTTCTCCAAATCTACAAAACACATGTAGACCGGATATGCATACTCCCAGGCCTTCTCCAGGATCCCTGCCAGAGTGAAGAGCTGGTCAGTTGTTCCATGACCAGGACGGAATCCACATTGTTCCTCTTGTATCTGAGGTTCAACTATTGGCCGGACCCTCCTTTCCAGTACCTTGGCGTATGCTATAAATATAAGGTGCTGGGAGTGAAAATTATGAATATAATGTATAGGGATGCCTCGGATGAAAGATACATTTCTAGGGGTGCCTTGAGCCCAATACGTTTGGGAACCCCTCCTCTAACCACTACACCCTACCCCCCTCTGATTGGACAATATTATGTCCAGTATAAAGTGATGTTTATTGTTAAAATGAGGAAGAAAGAAGTGAAAGCTCTATATTGTGACTGTGTTTTTGTTCAGGGCTCTCCCAGTCTCTGCTGGTCTCTAATAATAAACGGAAAATAAAATGTTCAGGAGGGATACCCATGTCATCCAATCAGGAGAGAGAACATGGATATCAGCTCTTATTTCATAGCGTCGGGGGATATCTTATAAAGTCCTGGAATAAATTCCTTACCAAAAGATTTCTTCACCAATGTGTTTGTAGTAAAGGTGTCTAGTAACACATCTCACACAGACTGAAATTCAGTTTCCCTAGGAGAATCAGTTACAGCTGATGAAAGTTGGGGTCTCATTAAATTAACTATACAGGACAAAACACATCAAAATAAATATGCTTTAAGTAGCATGTGAGGGGTCAAACTAGGGTTTTTAATGATTCTGAATCCATTGCAAGCATTTGTTTTGCACGAAGAACATTCCTTGGGGTAAAGGCGGCTCCCACAAAACTGTGAAAAGTGATGACTCATCACTAAACCATATTTTTGTGGGGCTGTTTTTAGCCCAAGGAAAAAACAGCCTCGCAACAGCGTTGCGAGGCGTTGTGAGCATGTAGATCTGCTATTTTCACAATTTCTGCCTGTTTTGTTTAATTTGTTTAATTTGTGATTTCAGAGGTATTAACAAAATCAATAACTAAAGACAATGCATAGCTATTTTTTCCAGGACCTTCCAGGACCCTTGATCAATTCCAAAACTGTTCCAGTAATGGGAAAAAATGTTCTAATTTCAAAACATTTCCAGGAATTTCATGACCGTGGGAACCCTGCTTTTATTTTCTGTTTACTAAAGAGATGTGGAGACATGGAGATACTGAACATATATTCCTGTACAGCCCCATACATACAGTATACTGTACATCCTCCTCATATTACACAACTTACAGTAGACTGAACAAATGAACACATTCAGCTAAATCATCATTACCCCAACATCACACCGAAAAATCCTGAGTGTGAATAAAACATACTTATTTTCAGTCAATTCCACTCCCCACGAAGCCTTGAATTCACATAGAGTTCTTAGTATTTGTCCCATTCTTAAGCCAGTGATTTGATGTCCAGGTCATGGGTGAATAGGAGACCCAGTAGGAGACTGTTCGAGTCTCTGCCAGGCGCCAAATTACTGGCTTCAGAATGCGACAAAAATAGACTTTAACTCAGGATTTGACAGTGTACAGCAGCAGCATCAATACCTTCGGGTGTTTCCCACTGCAGTAGACGAAGACAAAAAAAAAAAGCTTTACATTATACTTCCAGTGTGTCACATGCATGCTACAATAGTCGATCTGCAAGCCTGTGGTGACGTGCTTGTACGGTAGGGTTATATCAGCTATTTTCTCTGATATTGTCACACCACCAACGCAACAAAGCCAGTGTCTTATTTCCATTGTGGTCCTTACATATGTACTGTATGTGCACATTATGTTGTGTTCAGTGCTTAATTTGTAAATGATAATATATTATATTGCCGGAGATCATGAACCCTGTCAGTCTTTACGTTATTTGCAAAGCTCTCCGCAATAGCGCAGTGGTAGGACTGAGGATCACCCAAATATTTTTGAAGATTTACGCGCCTAATGTAATTCACTGTCCTTTTCCATTGCAGGAAGGGACGTTGAGGGGAAAACGTGAAAGCTGAATTACGAATAAATAGCCTAAATAAAAACGTGTTGTGTTGTCTGCATCTGAGGTGACGGTACGCCTTCCAGCGACGAGCTCCGGCATTAACGAAGCACTGGTTGTGTTGCATGGTGTGTAGTGGGGCATTCACGAATAGTGATTTTTAGTATTCGAATTATTCGACCTCAAAGTATTCGAATAGTCGAATATTCGACAGGACTGGCCAGTCAAATATTAAGTAAGCAAGAGGCGAACATTGTGAAAATAGCCGATCTACATGCTCACAACGCCTCGCAACGTGCCGCGTTGTGAGCATGTAGATCTGCTATTTTCACTATATTTATCTGTGGAACCGAGTCACATTAAATGTAATACCTACAATTCCAAGTGCTTGTCAGGGTGGGGGTCCCCAGTTCAAATATGTTTATTTTGGGGGTCACAGCCTAAAAAGGTTTGAGAACCCCTGGTATAGAGCATTAACAAATTCATCCACCAGGGGAATTGACAACTCATTCTTATGACTTTCTATCTAGCCAAGCTTTATAAACTATATATTTTTTAAAGAGAAAACAATACAAAAAAAAATAATATATATATATATATATATATATATTCGACTTTAGTGAACAACGTCGAATAGTGACTTTGATATTCGAATAGTCGAATATTCTAATATTTGGTGAATGCCCTAGTGTGTAGTGTATGTGTGGAGTTACTTTTGGCACCCTAAGGTGTCAAAAGCATCCTAGTGCATGTCAGTCCACGCAGCCAGGTGCAGGAAAATGTCCTTGTGGACAGACTGGCATTGTTTTCATGTGTTCTGAAGAGGAAAACCCCACATTAGAATCTGATTTGTACAATTCCGATGAACCACATCCGTGAGCATGGTTCAGACAAGACAGCACAGACAAGCTCTGTGCTTGTAGAAAACCCATTTAGGCCTAGGATTATTGACTGCTTTAACTATTGAAAAATAGCAGATCTACAAGGTCACAGCGCGGCATGCTATTTTTGAAAAATCGTGAAAATTATAATTTTTACCCGATTCTATAAGTGTCTTTTGAATCCTTCTAAGGTGTTTTTTTTAAACCTATGTTTCTATGTCAGCAATCTGGCCAGCCATCGTCAAAGAAAAGATCCTTTTCACTTAACAGTTAACAGCTCAGTTAGTCTGTTCTTGAGAGACTACTATGTCAGTGGTTCTCAAACCTTTTCATGTGAAGGACCCCTGTAAAAAAATATTCATATCTCAAAATATTATAGTTCCAAGGACCACCCAGAAGCAAAATTTGAGTTGCAAACGTTCGCTCTAAAAATACATATATTCAAAGATTTGCACACATTTTCACGACTTTTTCAAAAATAGCAGATCTACAAGCTCGCCTGTGAGCTTGTATATCTGCTATTTTTCAACAGTTAAAGCAGTCAATAATTCTAGGCCTAAATGGGTTAAAAGGTACAACTGCTAAGGTGTCCGTGTGGTGGGGATAGAGCGTCTCCCGCGCGTGATTATGGATCCCACTGGGAAAGATGGATAACCACACGCCCCGGACTCATTTTTGAAGCTTGTGATTGGCTGAACCGGACGTAGGGAGCGCTCCGTTGTAGTCACTTGGACCGCGCGAGGTGCACCAAAACCCAATTATCATTGCGTTTATCTTGCGCTTGCCCAGGCCTTACGGCCTGGGCATAATAGAACGATTGCATTCACCACGGCTTCGTAACTCGCGCGGCCGGACCTTGGTCCTGCTCTTCGCGCCCGAGCGCCGCAGGCGCGAGTGCCTGCGAAGACGCCTTCGCGCCGCTTGCAATGTCGTGGACAATAACTGAAAACGAGCGCTCTATGCCGTTTCCATCCATCTTTCCCAGTGGGATCCATAATCAGGCGTCTCCCGCTGGTCAGAAGAACAGGCTGCGGAGCTGGTAGAGGAAGTGCTGGTGCTTGTCTTTGCGTGCTCGGCAGCAGCCGCCCATGTAGTCCCAGGACGAACGCTTGCAGTAGTTGTAGAAGTGCTCCTCGGCTCTGTGCAGCGTGCTGTTCAAGTCCAGGGTTCCCTGTAGGCTAGCGGAGACACGAGAGGGCACAGACAGCGCTCTGTCACTTTCAGCTCTGTTACATTCAGCTCTGTCACTTTTAGGATGTATCCTTGAAGCTAATCTTTCCAGCGAAAAGATGACTTCAAAAGTAATACAAAAAATCAACCAACGAACTCGTTTCCTACAGAGGATCGCCCCAATGGTCAACTTCAACACACTGAAGACCATAGCTGGTGCAATAATCCAGCCCCTCTTTGACTACGGAGTCCACGTATGGTATTGTGACGCCCCACAAGCCCTTAAAACTAAACTCCAAACAGCCCAAAATAAACTAATTAGGGTCCTGCTTAACCTTCCCTATCAGACTCACCTCACCGCTACTCACCAGTTAAGAGTGGGGTGGCTCAGAGTAGATGACAGAGTACAGCAACTTGCAATGGGCCTGGTGTACAAGATACACTACACCACTATGATACCCAAGTACCTGTCAAAATACTTTATAAACGTTAAGGATGTCCATAATTACAACACCAGAGGCAGTGCCACAGATCACGTTCAACCCAGAGTCAACTCAAAGAAAGGGTCGAACTCGTTCTTCTGCTATACCACAAAAATGTGGAATGCCTTACCGAAGGCCATAAAGGAGTGTGGATCACTAGCATCCTTTAAAATTGCCCTGAAAAACCACTTACAGGCAGCAGCCGTTCGCAACTGGTAAAAAACCTAGCCCAACCCTACCCTCCCTGCCCCTTCCTTGTATATACTTGTATACTTGTATATTCCTTGTACATACTTACTGTCTGTTTAGATTTACTGTATATTCCTTGTATATACTTACTGTTTGTTTAGATTTACTGTTTTCTTTTCTTTTTTTTCCCCTTTTTCTTTACATATCTACTGCATAGTACTGTGTTCTATTTGTCTGTCATTCAATGTTATATGAGATACTTAAATGGTTTCCTGTTGAAATAAGCTTAGTCTTTTCATGGATCTCCTTTTAGTAGACCTTGTACCAGTGAACTGTACCGTCATGAATCTGTACATTTTCCTATGCAAACTTCTAATAAAGCCTTCAATCAATCAATCAATCAAGCTCTGTTACATTCAGCTCTGTCACTTTCAGCTGTGCCACTTTCAACTGGGTTACATTCAACTGGGTTACATTTAACTGTGTTACATTCAACTGGGTTACATTTAACTGTGTTACATTCAACTGGGTTACATTTAACTGTGGCTGTGTTACATTCAACTGTGTTTCATTCATTGCAATGGAGCAGTGTTGATTTCGTTGACTAAAACTATGACGAAAAATGTTTGTCGACTGCGTTTTTTTTTTCACTGATGAAAACTAAATAAAAACGAAATAAAAACTAAGCTGTGATGACTAAAACTAAGACTAAATATCTTGACAATTTCGTCAACGAAATAAAAACTAGACTAAAACGTTAGGGAGGGACTAGTGGAGAGTCATTTTATGTTTGGTTGCTCTCAGGTGTTGCGTGCTGAACATAGCAGATCTACAAGCTCACTACGTGTCGCAGCGCGACACGTTGTGAGCTTGTAGATCTGCTATTTTCAGCACACAACCAAGTGCTATTTTCAGCACACAACCAAGTGTAAAATCAGTCATTACGATGCCATCAAGGTCTGCCAAAATACATTTCAGTTGACTAAATCAACCGTAGATATAGTCGCCTAATATCTTATGATATTTAGTCAACTAAAATTAGACTAAAACTAATACTATTCAGGTAACTAAATTATGACTAAAACTAAATGACATTTTATTCAAAAGACTATGACTAAAACTAAATAAAAATGTTTCTGTCAAAAACAACACTGCAGTGGAGGCAGAAGAGAGTAAAGCGCTCTTACATTCAGGGGTGGAAAGAACAGTAACTTAAAGGCGTAGTTCGACCCCAAAATGACATTTTTTCTATTGATTACTCACGCCATGGAGACCTGAGTTCAATAATACTTTTCGTCGCAAGACAACAATGTGATTATAGTACATTTACCCTGATGGTTTCCCCATCCAGGGCCATGCATTTGGGTCCCCATCCGGAATCAATGGGGGTAAATTGACTATAATCACATTTTTGTCTTTGGAATGTGTGAAATTCAAAATAATATTGTTGAACTCAAGTCTCCATGGCATGAGTAATCAATAGAAAAAAGGTCATTTTGGGGGTGAACTACTCCTTCACGTAGTAGTTTTACTCCAGTACACTGCCAAAGACATCATTGGACATAATTTAGTTTAATTATATTAGTGAAGATCATCTGGTGTAAAACTATTGCAGTCACAGTCACCCCGGATTTCCAAGGGATCATGTGATTCTCTCCCCCGTCAGCGTCCTGTGTTCTTGTTTTGGGGAAACGCCCCTAGTTTGCCTCCTTTTCTTTCCCTGTTGCATTTTTGTCAAGGCCTGATGTGTTCAATGGCAAAAAACTGGAGGAGTTGTACATTATCTATACATCAGAGCACCCGAGCGGAGCATGGCTATTTTGAGTTGAGCGTGGAGCGAGTGCTAAAAAGTTTGGGTCAGAGCGGCTTGGAGCGAGGACCGCCCACTAATAAACAACCCGTTTGGGCATGCCTGATCACCCATTCCCCATATACCAGCCCACAATGCACCTGTACTTTGTATACTATTATGCCTAAACGAAAATCCCACAAGTTGCCACAACAAAACAGAAACAGAAACTCTCTGAGCGGAGCGCCGAGTGAGCAGGAAGCGAGAGGTCAGAAGTGTTCAAATCAAGGTGAGAGACAGAGCTCACGTTGGAGGGGGGGTGTATCAACATGAACGAATAGCGAGCATTACAACAGCGCCCCCTGGAGCGCCGTTCCGTACAGACCTGCTAGTGAACTAGATTAGTTGTACATCATCATTATACAGACCTGCTAGTGAACTAGATTAGTTGTACATCATCATACAGACCTGCTAGTGAACTAGATTAGTTGTACATCATCATACAGACCTGCTAGTGAACTGTATGAGTTGTACATCATCTCTGCACCTCAGCAGAGCGTCTCTGTTGTCGATCAGGATGGTGGCGCAGACGAACAGCTCGAAGGTGAACTCTGTGTTGATGGTGTGTTGCTCTGAGCCTGAAGTCTCCTCCGCCACTGCAACAGAAGAGGCACAGCCATCACAACACTGCTGGGCATTGTTTGGTTTGTTTGGCAACACACTCAACTTGCAGACAGCACCCTCTGGTGGTGAATTATCTAGGTCATATTGCAATTTGTGAGAGAGCTGCTGTCTGCAAAGAGTGACAAGCGAACGAAACATAAAGGAAAATAGGAAGGTTTGAGTCAAAAAACAACAGGGAACAGGGAAATAACCTAGACAGGGACAGTCTCTGTGGTGTCTCCTACCTACACAGCAGCGTTTCCGGGCAGCTCTCTCCTGGTAGCGGGCCCTCTCCACCTGCTGGGAGATGAACTCCAGATGGTCACAGCTCAGCAGCTCAAAGAGACGCAGAGCATCGCTGGGTTCAAACTCCCTCTGGAAGCCAAGGAGCAGCCACCTGCAACACATCATCATCATATAATAATATAAACACAGGAGCAGCCAACTGCAACGAATGCCAGAAAACTCGCCCTCTTTCAAAGTCGCCCCAGACTCGTTTCCCAACGGGTCTGTGGCCTTAAGCTAGATGCAGATTAGACTAAAATCAAATCTGTGCTTCTGGGGGTCCCTGGAACAAAAAAGTTTGCAATAGGGGTGGGGTCCATCCGTGGAACAACATTTTTTGAGATGGTGGTCCACGGCCAAAAACACATTTTGGGGGTCCTTAACCACTGATAGGCACATTCTACAATGTCTTCTAAATCCTAACAGTTTTCTGAAAAAGAAAAAAAAAACTTATGTTGCCATCAGTGTTTCTCAAACTTTGTCACGTGAAGGACCCCCAGAATGATATGTATTTGGCTACGGACCCCCATCACAAAATATTTTGTTCCAGGGACCCCCAGAAGCAAATATTTGATTTTAGTCTATTCTGCATCTAGCTTTAAGGGATATTTCACTTTCAAAAAGACTTTTGGTAATTTTATCATCTAATCAGGCTTTTATGAACACCCTGAACAGTTTTTAATTTGCTTGATTGAATATTTAGATATTTGATGTAAATGTTACCAGGCCCTCCAGGCCCAGGGCCTCTCCCCACACACACCCATTGTAACTTCAAACTTCATTTTAACCATGATAGATTCATTAAAAACACCCATTATTTTTTCTGGTGACTCATACTACCCTCCTAATATGTGAGCAGGCCGTGTTTTTTCGCTAACCTTTTTCATTTATTTTTAATAATTATTTTTTTGTATTTCATTTTTTCCATTTTCCCAAATGATTATTAAAAGTAAATGAAAAAAGTTATCGAAAAAACACGGCCTGCTCACGTATTAGGAAGGTAAAATGAGTCACCAGAATAAATAATGGGTGTTTTTAATGAATCTATCATGGTTAAAATGGAGTTTGAAGTTACAATGGGTGTGTATGTGGAGAGAGGCCCTACCACTCCTCGTTGAAAGTGGAATATCCCTTTAAGGCCACAGACCCGTTGGGAAACGAGTTTAGGGGCGACTTTGAAAGAGGGCGACTTATCTGGCTACCCCTGCAACACATCATCATAATGATGATAACAACAACAACAAACCAGGAGAAGCCACCTGAAAGGGCAGCAGTCAGACAGTCAGACAGCAGATGCATTGACCCCCATCCACTCCCATGTAAAGAGAATAACCCGGAAGAGGCGTTAGGTCTCTGACCGAAGACACATTATGCCTCTGTGGGGTCTAGGGCTGTCTTCTAAAATTCGACAAATCGACGCGTCGTTTTAAGCCCCCGGAATCGACGCCAATTGTTTGAGTCGAGCCGTCGAAAATATATATATATTTTTTTTATCACACCGGTTACTGTGGTGCGGTATGAGAGCGCTGGACTGGACTGTCATGTACTTCTTATTTAGTCCATCTTACTTCCTACTACTTGTACTTGACTTAAAAATAAAACCAGTTCACGTGACTTGAAAGTTGCCTTGGTCATATTACAGGAGGCTCTTATTTTGAAGCTAACCGCTTTGAGAGGAAATGCGTCGAAGTGTTTTATTCTACTTTTTGCAGCTAGAGCAGCCAAGAAGCAGCAGCAGCGCGATACACTTCACTCACTGCCGCTGAGTGTGGCACTGTGGTGGTCTCAGGCTGATATGAGGACGTGGAGTAGAGGACTTCTTAAAAAGTTTTAGATTAAGACAATTTGCTTGCATTGCGATGCTGCCGTGTGCAGTTCTGCATCGACGCAGTGATGTTACATAATTGTTACTTTTAGCCAATGTTTGTTGTTGTTTTTCCTCCTGAAGGAACGGGGCTAAATCGTTAGCATGCTAGCGCTTTAGCCCTGTTCCTTTAGCCTTGGAGAGGCATAAAATCATTACAATCAGGCAGGTCTGTCCGCATGCTACTTCAACTCTGCAACAGCTTTGCGCACACAGCTGATATACAGTACAAGCTCATCACAGCTTGTTACGGATGCGATGTGAGCTTGGAGTCCAAGCCTTGGAGGTCTGCTGTTCTCTGCCGTTCTGTGCACACGGCGCAGTCGAGGAACGGAGAATAATGACGAATGGTTTTACTTTTGAGCACGACTGCTTTAAACATAAGCGGTCGGTGTTGGTAGCCTACTAGAGGCGGCCGACCCCCAGCAGCCCTTCCTGCGAGTTCAATGCATTTTAATTCAAAACAAATTCACTTAGTGTTTCCATTCACTGATGCACATTATGTTTTTTCGATAAAGCCTCAAAATCCACCTCCTCCAAGCCCATAAATGTATTTGCGAATAATGAACGTTTATTCGAATTCTGTTTCCATAAAAACATTCATGCTCAAAAGCCTTAATGCGCAAAAGCGGCTTTATGGAAACACAACTATAGCTGCAACTCTATGAACTGTGATCATAACGTTTCATTAAGTTGTGTATGTTAGTGTGACAGTACCTGGTTGTGCCAGTAGGTGTCAGTATATTACCTGTGACAGAAGGTGAAACTCTCCATGTTGTCAGTCACCAGGTGGTTGTGGAGCTGAGGGTCCAGCTGTTTCAGCAAGGCTGCTTCTAACTCTGGAAAACACAGTTTAAAGTTTCTAACTCTGGAAAAGATAGTGTAAAGCTTCTAACTCTGAAAAACAGAGTTTAAATCTCTGCATGTTTAAACAACTACAATATATTAATATCAATATTATTCATTGTTATCTCAATTTACAATGTAATAGATTGCAGATTTTATATACAGTACTTCCTGTTGAATCAACCAGCCAACTGCATTAAAGCAGACAAACTAATGAGCTAAATGCAGAGAGTAATGCTACATTCACACTGAGAGAAGCCAAGCTAATGGTTGGCTTGGTAATTCAATGTAATCTCTATGCAAACCTGCTTTTAAAATGTCTGTGCTTGAAAAAAAGCTTTACATTTTAAAAGCTGGTTTGCATAGAGATTACATTGAATTACCAAGCCAACCATTAGCTTGGCTTCTCTCATGCAGCCCAAGTCTCTAAATTAATTGACCAATCAAACTAATGAGCTAAATGCAGAGAGTAAGTCTCTAAATTAATTGACCAATCAAACTAATGAGCTAAATGCAGAGAGTAAGTCTCTAAATTAATTGACCAATCAAACTAATGAGCTAAATGCAGAGAGTAAGTCTCTAACTAGAGCATCCATAGAGTTCTCTGTTTCAGTGGTTCTCACAGTGGGTGTCGTGGCACCCTTGGGTGCCGTGACCCCAGTCCAGGCGTATGTTCATTTATAGTAATTCATCAACATGACTTCGATTTAACCACTTAAACCCTCGCCTATACTTAATAAGACACCAAACCTCCCCGCCGAAAATAGCCGATCTACAAGCCTACAATGCGTCATGTTCTGCTATTTTTGGTGAAGGTTGCCCCCAGAATAGGGATGCTGGGGTTCAAGTGGTTAAACGTCAAGTATGAAGTTATTTTCAATCTGTCGTAATGAAAACCACAGTATGTGTCCTCCTGATACATACTGTATCTTTGGGGGAAAGATTTACATATTCAGGTGCCGTAATATGATGTAAATGTAAGGTTCTGTAAAGTAACAGTGTAATTCAGGGGTGCCTTGGATGAAAACGTTATTTACAGTCGGACCTGAGACAACAATGTTTGAGAACCTCTGCCCTGTATGGAGACTATAGTTACTCATAGGTCATAGGTGTTGACGTGACATGATAGATTGCTCAGTTCATTTATCAACGGTCAGAGGAGATACTCATTAATTCCCCGCCATTTAACAATACCTTCGTACTCTCATATGCCCCTGGTCTCCATAGACTTCCATGTAATTCATAGTGCACGGATCATGCACACCCATGCCTAGATAAAGCACCACGTGTGTCCACATTGCTCACAGCTTTCAAACAAAAAAATCCGAATGGAAATCCTTTCAGGCATTCATGAGATAGAAGCCATTATGTTTTCCTAAAATGTAAACAAAAATGGCTGCCATGTTTGATAGATGGGGTTGCTATGGGGGTTAAACATGCAATTTCGCGATTTCTATCATGCCTACTACATTTTTTGGGGTCAAATTTTCTTTTTCAAAAACAGGAAATTCTCGGGATTATCGGGCCTGGCAGGGAAAGACATTGAAATAATCTCGGGACTATCGGGCCTGGCATGCAATGAGTTAAAGCACGTTGCAATATTCATGTTTTATGATGCCTTCAGATGAAGTTTCATTCAATGCATAACCTGTTTGCCTTACAGACAAGCACAAAATACCACAAAATAGGACACAACTTCCATATTGAAGCTTTTTTTTCCCTGTTGCGTGAGGCGGTGTTGTGTGTTGAGTGAGTGGATAACGTAATGTGTTTGTATGTGCGTGTGTGTGCGTGTTGCAAAGCACAGCGCTCAGAACAGCCCAGTGGCATTTTGTATCAATTATATTATTTATTGTTGCTGTGTTCGAGCCCGACTCAATCGGGATAGAATCCTGTAGCGTGCGGAGCGCCCGACTGTTCAAAACGGCTAGTGTGAGCCCGTTTAGATTATCTGGTCAGATAATCTGAAAAAATGATCCTGTAGTGTTTAATTCTACCCGATTCAGTTGGGCCCGATTATCGTGTAATGTATGGCCGGCTTTAGTCTCACCAATCTTCCTGTGCATCCCACCATAACATCTCACCTATCTTCCATCATAGCTCATAACATCTCACCTATCTTCCATCATAGCTCATAACATCTCACCTATCTTCCATCATAGCTCATAAAATCTCACCTATCTTCCATCATAGCTCATAACATCTCACCTATCTTCCATCATAGCTCATAACATCTCACCTATCTTCCATCATAGCTCATAACATCTCACCTATCTTCCATCATAGCTCATAACATCTCACCTATCTTCCATCATAACATCTCACCTATCTTCCATCATAACATCTCACCTATCTTCCATCATAGCTCATAACATCTCACCTATCTTCCATCATAACATCTCACCTATCTTCCATCATAACATCTCACCTATCTTCCATCATAGCTCATAACATCTCACCTATCTTCCACCATAACATCTCACCTATCTTCCACCATAACATCTCACCTATCTTCCACCATAACATCTCACCTATCTTCCACCATAACATCTCACCTATCTTCCACCATAACATCTCACCTATCTTCCACCATAACATCTCACCTATCTTCCACTATAACATCTCACCTATCTTCCACCATAACATCTCACCTATCTTCCACCATAACATCTCACCTATCTTCCACCATAACATCTCACCTATCTTCCACCATAACATCTCACCTATCTTCCACCATAACATCTCACCTATCTTCCACCATAACATCTCACCTATCTTCCACCATAACATCTCACCTATCTTCCACCATAACATCTCACCTATCTTCCACCATAACATCTCACCTATCTTCCACCATAACATCTCACCTATCTTCCACCATAACATCTCACCTATCTTCCACCATAACATCTCACCTATCTTCCTGTGCAGTCCATCAGCTCTGAAGTCCTTGGAGAACTTGTCCATGAAGCAGGAGAAGCTCCAGAAGGTGTCCACCTCACAGTCCAGGACCTCCAGGAAGCGACTGCACAGGTCATTCATCCCCTGGGCGTAACTCACCTCTGGTACGCAACAATACATATAAATACTATTTATTCTGGGCATAGCTCACCTCTGACACACACAACTTAATATAGTGTGTGAAGTTACTTTCAATGTACTGTATAGATTATTTATTTTAGGATATTATACTGATGGTCCTTAGATTACTATTTCTATGCATTTGATGTATTACCATGTGTTGTCCTTGCATACTGTAAATCTCTCTGGATTAAGATCGTCTGCTAAACGCTTACATTAAATTGCAGTGAGTGACAGAGACAAAAGTCCAACATCAATCTCTTTGTTGTTGTTGTTTGTATTTGAACACATCAGGCTGGTTACCATGGTTACCTGGATGAAAAGCAGCGTACGTGATGAGGATGTCTCTCAACACCAGCAGGTTGCCAGACCCTTCACCCCTAAAACAAAGTAAAACACAAAACATTACATTTACACATAAAAAAAGAAAAGAAAAAAGAAACATGATTCACTAACAATTTAGTCGGGTCTACACAGTGTCAGGTAATAAGTCAATCATCATCATTATATAATGGGGTGGCATAGCTCAGGGGTAGAGAAACCGTCATTAGAGCACAAAGGGTTACCAGTTCGATCCCGGGCTCCCCCTGAGTTAATGTTGAAGAGTCCTTGAGCAAGACTCTGAACCCCTAGTTGCTCCCGGTGAGCAGGTTGGCCTTGCATGGTTTCCTTCGCCACCGGTGTATGAATGTGTGTGTGAATGGGTGAATGTAGTACACAATCTAAGTGCCTTGGATAACAGCGCTATATAAATGCACCATTTACCATTTACCATTTATAATCATGTGTTTGTTTGTTTTTTCAATTATTTTTTAGTGCTAGTTAGAAGTCCCGGTTAAACGGGTTAAGGGATATAACCGTTTGTTTGAGTTTGAGATATTTGTGCTAATAATAGCAATAATAGCACATCCACACACGCACGCACGCACGCAGGCACACACACACACACACACACACACACACACACACACACACACACACACACACACACACACACACACACACACACACACACTATGTGTCTATACAATGTAAAATGTGTGTGCGTTATGGACATCATCAGTGGATTCCAAACAGCACACGCTCCCTAAGGGGATCAAACATGATCTATCTGTGTGGAAACACATGACTGAACTGATCAGATGACCCCCCCCCCCCCCCCTTATATAGATAGTAGGTCAAGTGCTATTAGTGCTATTACTGTACAAAAGCTTGTTGTCTCCACCAGCCGAAGGCTAAGGGAGAGTATGTTTTCCCCTCCGTCCGTCCGTCCGTGCGTCCGTGCGTCCTCGCAGTTTGTGAACAGCTAATCTCAGTCACCGTTGGCCCGATCTCTGCCAAACTGAGCACACACACTCCCTGGATGCCAATCTAGAACCTCTGCCCCACATTTTTCAAATCAGCCTCATGGTGGCGCTATAACAGGCCGATTTGTGTGGCCTGGTTGTTACCAGCTAATCTCCGGCGCCGTTGGCCCGATCGCTGCCAAACTGAGCACACACACTCCCTGGATGCTAATTCAGAACCTCTGCCCCACATTTTTTAAATCAGCCTCATGGTGGCGCTATAACAGGCCGATTTGTGTGGCCTGGTGGAGACCTGTGCTCGGAAGAGCACTGCTTCTAGTATTCAGCATGTTTCTTCACTATACCGCCTAAC